>NC_142009.1:106768776-107100443 GCF_049901735.1 Notechis scutatus
AGACTGCTATAAAACTTTATTCTGCTGCCTCATCTAATCATCATGAATCAAACAAGGGTAAAATGTGCTGAGTCATACTGCCACAATTACAAGAAATGACATCACCTTGGCGCTTGCACAACATATTCATTCTTTTTCTTTCTAAAAGGTATACAATTTTTATGGAACCCAAATAAGATGTTTCTTTTCTTCCCAGACATGTCTTTTCACATGACATGCTGGAAATTATCTTCCAGTTTCCTTTGCATCTACAGGGCTGTTTTCAGGCACTGAGGAAATAACCTTTTCTAAGAATCCCAGGCACTGAATCAGAAGATTCAACTCCAGTACTTAGCAAGATTTTTCAAAATGCAAGTACTGTAATGTGTGTAACGTGTGTGATGTTGTGTCACATCCTGTTAGGTAGTCAGAATTCTTTTCCAAGAGTTGCTGAATAATTGCAGAGCTCAACTGCAGGCTTTCCTAATCTGTTTCTCTGCAGATGTATGAGACTTAAGTCCCCATTGTTGCCAGCCAAAATGGATCAAATAAATCAGAGTCTGTTACATCCAGAGGGCCCAGGTTGTTCTCTTCCCCAACAATTAAGCTGAAGAAGGGCATGTTTATTTTTCTTCCATGATAAGAATTTGAAAAACTATCAATATAAAGAGTCAATTAAGAAAATCAACTATATCTAGACTGATGACACATCTGCCTTATTGAGCAACTAAAAGTGAATGAGAACAAATGACCAAAATAAATGTTTCTACACTGTCTTCCAAATGGATAACTTACAGAAGGAAGCAAAGATGACATGGCCTTAAGTTGCAAACTTTCATCTCGGTTATTCTGTTTTTGTAATGCAGTATTGGAATGAAGCTAGCAGTCACTGAGGCATACCCACAGTTGATTATTTTTTGCTGAATCCTGAGCTAGATGTCTTATGCATACCTATACCATAATAAAACTTAGGCAAGATGAAATCTCACAGCTTCAATTCTTCATTTGGGAAACAAAATTGGTTCTTCCCCTACAGTTGCTGTAAGACAGGGGTGTCAAACTCACGTTGTCACAGTGGCATCACATATCAGGACTTTTCCCCCTCTTCGCTAAACTGAGCGTGGGCGTGGCCTACAGGCCGGGAGTTTGACATCCCTGCTGTAAGAGAATACACAATTAATATAATAGAGGATTTGTTTTTTTCCCTAATGCTATGCTAATTAGAGATCTAGTTTGGTCTAGTGGTCAAGGCACCAGGCTAGAAACTAGCAGGCATATTAGATATGTTCCTGCCTTGATTTGTTTATCAAAAATTAATAAAGGCAGGATGTAAATAAATAATGAATACAGCATTCCTCCCTATATAAGGGGTTAAGTTATAATTGAAATTGCTGAAGAAAAAGCAAATGATACAATGTATCATGTCCAAGTAACCAAGTCTTCTTCCTTCCAAATCTCATACTTTATGACAAATTTAGTTCATCTTATCTCATCCAATATTTATACTTCAAGGGTACAAGAAATTTATTTAACTTAAATTATTGAATGGCGATAAGGTGGGAGTAGGACGCATGGTCACTTAGTTTCTAGCCTGGTGCCTTGACCACTAGACCAAACTGGATCTTTAGTTAGCATAGCATTAGAAAAAAACAAATCCTATATCATATTGTGTGTTCTCTTACAGCAACCATATGGATTCAACCAAATGAAGAATTGAAGCTGTGAGATGTCCTCTTTCCTAAGTTTTATTATGATACAGGTATGCATAAGACATACAGGATTTAGCAAAAAATGATCAACTAGCAAAAATTCTCATAATATCAACAACCTAGGTTTTTTTTTTTTTAATTCATGTACCTGCCTTGTGGAATGAGTAATCAAAAAGATGTGTTCTCTTCATTGTGTTAGTTAAAACTGTAGTAACTCAGTTACTATAAGCACTAATTGAAGTATTTATCTTAAATTTCCTCCATCCTGTGGGCAGAAGGAATAGCATCACATTTGTGAGATTAATCTCCTGATTTTGGCAGTAACCCTCAGGTTTTAGAGGAGGATATCTGAGAGAAACTGCTCTATTATATATTATACCCAATGTTGGTCTGAAAGTTGGTGGGTTGAAGTAACCAAGATGCAAAAGGATTACTATTGGCTGTTCTATTCTCCTAAGAATGGGATTATAGTCATATCATAGGGCTTTATTACTAATTCATCATTTAGCTCATGCAGTTCAAATAATGACAATACTGTTTCACTGATAACACATTTAATATTTTAAAATACTTTTATATGAAGTTATTTTCCTTGCTTACCCTCCAGAAATATTTTCTGTTTGCATCCTTAGGAACGGTGTCACTGGTATAGATTTCACCAACCAATGGTCCAAAGCGTGTTCCTTTGGGGATAATATCTTTGCTAATAACTCCAATAACCTGAACGAAAAGGAGTTGGATTATGTTCAGAATAAATGCACTGAAAAACACATAGTTTAAAACAATACACTGGTATAAAATACTGTGGTTATAATATTGTTTGTCTATTCACTGTATGAACCACATATGTTCTCTTCTTCTGTATTTAGAATATTTCAGCGATGAGTTGACACTTGCTGTTGTAGAAGGAAGTACTTAAAATATGAATAATGTTCATAAAGATTAATTTGATCTGTTTTCGTGCAGATATTTAGATATAGCAGTATACAATTTAGTTGTAATTCATTATCACATAACTAAATTACAATAAATTTACTTTGAAAAATGCACCATAAAGCCAGTTTGGTCTAGTGGTCTAGAAACTGGGAAACCGTGAGTTCTAGTTCTTGTTTAATGCACATCATTTAGTGACTGAAGCCAAGATATTGTGCCCTGACTCCACTAAAGGGAGAAAACCTTAATGCAACTGGCCAGATAAGTGTGGACAGCACATGGCATTTTGGATGAGGCTTGCCAGAGGTGTTTGGCAGGAATACACATGTCATGAAAGACACATTTTGAGAGCAATATATTTAAAGCAAGGTTTGTATAGGTTGTCCTCAACTTACAACCATCCATTCAAGGTAACAGTAGCACTGAAAAAAATGACTTATGACCCTTTTTCACACTTACAACTGTTGCAGCATCCCCACAGTCATCTGATCAAAATTCAGCTGTTAAGTGAATCATGCAGTCATTAGATGTATCCTGTTCCCCCCATTGACTTTACTTGCTGGGTTGCAAAGGGTGTTTGCATGCAAAGGGTGTTTGCCCCAGCTGTCATAAATACATGCCAAGAATCCAAATTTTGATCATGTGACTGCGGGGAATGTGGTGATGGTCTTAACAGATAATCAGAGTTGGAAGGGATCTTGTAGGTCATCTAGTCCAACCCCCCGCCCAAGCGGCAGTCCAATCTCTTCTTGAAAGTCTCAAGTGATGGTGCTCTCACAACTTCCGAGGGCAAGCTGTTCCATTGGTTGATTGTTCTCACTTTAAAGAAAATTTCTCTTTATTTCCAGGTTAAATCTCTTCTTGTTCAGTTTCCATCCATTATTCCTTGTCTGGTCTACAGGTGCTTTAGAAAATAGCTTGACGCCTTCCTCCCTGTGGCAGCCCCTCAAATATTGGAAGACTGCTATCATGTCTTCCCTGGTCCTTCTCTTTACTAGACTAGCCAAGCCCAGTTCCTGCAACCGTTCATTGTATGTTTTAGCCTCCAGTCCCCTAATCATTCTGGTTGCTCTTCTCTGTACTTTTTCTAGAGTCTCAACATCTTTTTTATAATGTGGTGAACAAAACTGGATGCAGTATTCTAGGTGTGGTCTTACTAAGGCTTTATAGAGTGGTATTAGTACTTCCCTTGATCTTGATTGTATCCCTCTGTTAATACAAATTAGGATTGCATTAGCTTTTTTGGCTGCTGCTGCACACTGCTGGCTCATATTTAGCTGGTTGTCCACTAAGACTCCAAGATCCCTCTCACAGTTACTGCTATTAAGCCTGGTTTCACCCAGTCTATATGTGTACCTCTGGTTTTTCTTGCCTAAGTGTAGGACTTTACTTTTTTCTACATTGAATTTCATTTTGTTAGATATGGCCCAGTGTTCTAGTCTGTCAAGATCCATCTGGATCTTGAGCCTATCTTCTTGGGTGTTAGCTATTCCTGCCAGCTTAGTATCACCTGCAAATTTGGTAAGTTCCCCTTCTATTCCCTCATCTAAGTCGTTAATGAAGATATTGAAGAGTACTGGGCCTAAGACAGAACCTTGTGGCACCCCACTGCTTACTTTCCTCCATGTAGACTTAGACCTATTAAGGACTACTAGTTGAGTACAGTTTGCCAGCCAGTTGCGAGTCCATCTAGTGGTGGTGCTATCTATTCCACTTTTTTCTAGCTTACTAAGAAGTAGGTTGTGGTCTACTTTGTCGAATGCCTTGCTGAAATCTTAAGTGTCTTAAGTGTAAGTCACTTTTTTCAGTGCTATTGTGCCTTCAAATGGTTGCTAGATGAATGTTTTTAAGTTGAAACTGTTTGTACCTTACTAGAATCATTGTACTTTTCTATCCTATACAGGGAGACAGATGTATATTATTATCTGAAATAGTACTTATTAAGGGACAACCACACATGAAATCTCTCAAATGCTTATTGTGGATTTAACCAAGGACCCACAGCTTTACAGTGTAAAATATATTGGCTGTTGAAGTTCCTCTTTGCCACTAATTATATCATGGACTATTTGAGTATCTTGTTACATACTGGGGATTTCCTCCCTTCCTCTCGCCTCCTCCACTAAGTCCGCTAAATTTTAATTTGCTTTGAATATTATATAAACAACAGAGTAACTTTGTAAACCAGGAACCATGAATAAGGACTTTTTGAAACTGATGTCTGTAACTTAAATGGAAAGTCGGGGATGAAAAGAAGACGTTTGCTCCACAGACTTAGTAAACATTCATGTTCAAGCTAATGAGTCATGCTATTCTCACACTATTGACTAGCTTCATTATACCTAATAAAATAATAGAAAGATATAACTGCATTATGGATCCATCGCACTTAACTTTGAAAATAAGGGTAATAATTAAACCAAAACACCACAGTACCTCCTCCCTTTTCTTGAATTTATATTTATTGTAGAACTTCATTAATATCTAGTATAATATTACTTGTGTTTAGGAGGGGAAGGATTATTGATTCAAGTTAGAGTATGAGTGAGATTTAACTTTTATTCCCATCATTATAAACATCTGGTTTTTGCTGTCCATCTTTTGGAAGAAAGCATATTAGCATTCCATCTATGTAGTATCTGGAAGATTAAAAAAAAATGTATCTACCTAGTGGGATCTACAATAAACACTTCTGAATTGATCAGATTTTGTCAGTCCTGAACAGAGCAGTTTCTCAGTACTGAAAAAATGAAAATTAAAAGCTCTAGTACAGCAGTATCAAACTCAATTTCACTGAGCGCCACATCAGGGTTGTGTTTGACCTTGGGGGGCCCAGGAGGCCGTGGCGAGGGTGGGCCTGGCCAGATTGATGTCACTTGTGTCGGGTGCATCTGTAGAGGCCCAAGGGCTCTATCAGTAAAAACAGGCTCCAAGCTCTGTTTTCAGCCGCGACTGTTTCAGGGGGCTCCGTTTTTCACTGGCAGAGGGTTGCAGGAGGCCATTGTGGCCAAAAACAGAGCTCATGAGAGCTGCACGCAGCCCCCTGAGATCCATTTTTACTGGCAGAGGTCTGCAGGAGGCTGTCACGGCTGAAAATGGAGCCTGGGAGGGCCGTGTGTGCCGTCCCGAGTTAAATTTTTACTGATAGAGGCACTGCGGGCTGGTCTTTCACTGTTTCCAGGGCAGCCCTGCAGGCCAGATTTAAGCACCACATGGGCCGGATCTGACCCACAGGCCTTGAGTTTGACCCCTTTGCTCTAGTATAAGATTCTAGACTCTAAGGTTCACTTGAATATAGCCAGTTTTCTTATCACTGGAAGCTTATCACTACAGCTTTATCATTTGATTAGTTTGCAGGATTTTTTTTTTATACAAAACAGTAGGTTCCACAGCATGAAAAATTTGAAACCCCCTATTGTACCAAATAAGCTACTCTCAAAGTTTCCTAGGAGTTGCAGTTTTCTAATGAGTTGAAACTTCACAGAAAACTACAACTTCCAGTATTATTTGTAGCAGAAAGGAATGGATGTTGAACTAGTTTAAATTTGCAAGAGAAAAAATAATACTGACAAAGTAGTAGCACAAATACCTAGGATTTGGTTTGGTATGAATTTTTTGATGAGTCTGAAGCAATTCTTGACATTTTCCCCTAAACTTTAACAAATTCAAACCAGTTGTGTGTTTTTTAAAAACAAGTAGAAACAAATAGGAACATGCCTAATGGTAGTGTTTATTTTTACCACTCTTAAGCATTTTTCATAGAGGTGAAAAAGGCAGATGTTTTTCTGGCTTTTCCCCATCTGACTTCATTTACATTCTGTTACAGCTTTCAAGAGAAGTTTATAGCCACTATCTGAATTATACTGAAGTCTGGCTGTTTTTGCTTTTCATAGTTATAAGAGATGCACTCTCCCTTACATTTTAATTTAAACATATGCTGAAGTTTTCAAAGTGTCTAAGAATCATTATGATGTGGCATTTGTCAAATGAAAACAGTTGGGGGATTTTTGTACAATAATTCAAAAAGCATGCCCAAACAATATTTTGAGCAAGGTCTTTGTAAGAATTTAGTATGATATGTCAGTTATCCTCATTAAGTATGTGTGTGTACGATGGGCTGGGTATATATGGGGGGAGTGGAATGGTTTGTTTAATGGCATGAGGGACAATAACAACAGAGGGGACTGTTTGTAATATTTAACCAAGCTGTAGAGTAATATTTGTTAATTCCAGCGATTTCATTTGGCTAAGTTTCCTATTCAGATAATGGTTAAGAAAAATTGCACAGGGTTCCCAAATATTTTTTAAACACCACATGAAAATTTTACAATTTGCAAGTTAAGAGGAAAGGGGAGAATGAGAGAGCAAAACTGGGAAATGCTGCTTGCTATTATCTGTCATAATTAGCAACTCTCAGGTTTTCATTCCAACGTTACATTTCCATAAAAACTGCCATGTTAGTCTGTAGCAGAAAAACAAAACAAAACATAGCCTTCTGGCACCTTAAAAAATAAATGGATGCTAAAGTTTTCATATACACCTCATTAGATGCATGAAGTATCATCCTGAATAAATTACAGCTATTATCAAGCATTGGGTACACTGGAAGAATCACATTCTTTGAGGAGGAAAAGGTAAGTGGAATCAGAGTTGAGAATATATGCACCGGAACCGCAGTTGTTTAGGTTTCCTCATACATATAACTAGCCTTTTTTGAATTAATATCCTCCCTAGAAAGGATCTTAGTGGCTATTTTCTTAGTGTTAGTTATATGTTACGTTTAAATTTATTCTAAAGAGCACATTAATTTTCTGAATGTGTGAATGAAATACTACGCTAAGTTACCAGAAATTATTTATTGTAGAATGGTTGCACAAAAGTTATATTTTCAGGATTTAACTATGACGTTCCCAGATAATATGATATAGTATAGAGAAACTCTATAGAAATCCAGCTTTGAGCCACAAATCAGGGAATTGAGTTTCATTATATTTTCATAATGGCACATTAAAGTGGTAGCATGGCATTTTTTTTTAAAAAGTGACCATAATGTTAAAATATACACATCTTTAAAAAATACAACTACAAATCAAAAAGGAATGTAAAATAAGCCTTGTTGAATTTTGAGAGACACAAAGTGATATTTCAAATTTGCCCACTAGGTGTCCTTAAACACATCTGCTTTGGAATAATGCTGCCCCAACACCACAAATTCTCCACTAATGGGAATGACAGCAGACCTTCTGAATAGTATCTCTGACAAAGAAACTCTGATGACAAAGGAACGTAATGCCTATATTTTAAAACTGAATAGAAAAGTTTCTCCTGGTGCTATGATAAGTACAATTGTTAGACAGACTTCCCCCCCTCTTAAGATATAACAATTATAGAAAGTCTTTAATTCACAAAATTACTAGTTCTACTATTAGTATATGGATGTTACTCATAGAATATGAAGTATAGTAATGTGTCACTGAAGGGTAAGACCCTTATGCTTCTTGTTCATATAAAATCCTCAAAATTGGCCTGCTGAAAATGGACTATTGGAAAACAAGACACAGGAAAGTGTTTCTACATTATTTTTTTTAAAAAGCAAGATTACAAGTATTATAATACATTCTTATTCATTAAATTTTAATGTGTTACTAGTGCTTTAGGTATAAAGTCACAGAATTGCTTCTATATTATGCTATTCTGGTGTGATCTTTAAACTTCAGATTTTGGGCTGAACCCTGTTAATTGTCTTACAATCAGTTCCTTTGTTTTTCTTCATAGGAATGCACACTAGAATTTGACAGAGGGAACTTAATCCTATTAATTTTCCTGAACATTAGTGATATCCTGAACAGGCTATTAGCCTTCCTGAATTAAAGAAAAATAAATTAACAGGGAACTCTTTAAAAAAAGGGTCACCAATTGTTGGAACAGAGCCACTGTATCACTTATATAAACATTTTTATTGAAATATCTTTCCGCTTTCATGTTTTATCTGTATAGAGAAGCCACTTCTTTTGATTCTTTCTGGGCATCAGCACCTTTTCTGTGTAACATTTTGTCTGTCACTTGATACATCCCATGCAAATTTTATGTAAGTACTTATTAACTTATTAAAATGACCCTTCATAAGACACAGGCTGAATGTAGATAAAAGACACAAGCTATTATTTCTTTTAATGGGCACTAACTAATATCACTAGCACATATAACTTCATCAAATAATAATAGCAACAGAATAACAGAATTGGAAGGGACCTTGGAGGTCTACTAGTCCCCATAGCTCAAGCAGGAGACCTGTACCATTCCAGACAAGTGGCTGTCCAGTCTCTCCTTAAAAGCCTTCAGTGATGGAGCATCAACTTCCGAAGTAATAATAAATAAAAAAATAAACTGAACCTGGATTGATGTCTATGAGAAATAATTATTAGCTTAACCTCCACTTCCCTATTTCCATGATGTCTTGTTCACTTAAGCTTTTGTCTAGAATAATACCCAATTTCTTTTGTTTTCAACCACACTGGGAGAATAATGCACTGAAGAGAGCTTACATCCTATAATTTATTCATTTTTAAAAGGGTGGAGTGAGAGATAATGTTTTCCTGTTGCTTCCTTCTTACATGAACATAGCAACAACATCTGCAAGATATTCAAGTGATAAATATCTATTTAATGGGTTAGTGTACAATATGGTTAAATGTTTAGTTTGATTTTTCTGTGAACTACCATAATCTTATTGGCTGGAAGGGTGGCTTAATTCTAAAAGAGCAAACCAATAAATATTGAGGTATAATTCTCTTCAAGTGCAATTAATAAAGAGCAGTATCTTTTGTGGGTCTAAGTACCAGTTTGTACAAAAATACAGCATCTAGATTACTTCATGGAATCAGCTCTATGGAACACAACCACCCTTTAAAAATATTTTCTCAAATCAAAAGATTTTGATCTGTAATTGTTAAAAAAACTGAGACTAGGCTATCATAAAAGCAAGTTTTTCTTGCCACAAGTCCATATAGAAATTAAAGTGGAGATTCTTCTGTAGATCTCTACCAAAGCAGCTTGACATGGTCTCCTCTGCTGTGATTGGTTGCACTAGAATGGACACTTCCCTGGTACCAATCTTTCTATCTGGCCAGTGTGTATTCCATTTGTGTCCATTTATATGTGGATATTTGAGGGTTTTTTTTCAATAATCTGATAGGTTTTTTTAAAAAAATATTGCCTATTATTTTAAAGGAACCCAATTTGAGGGTTTCATTTAAAAGGAGTGTCCATTCAAAAAGAAAACTCTACTTGTCCACACTGAAAAAAATAAAAAATACTACATCATGAATGTCCATAGATAAATGATACACCTTTGAACTTTAAAAACTAAAACTGCTTTAAGATACCCATACGCTTACTAATGGAAATCGTACAATGAAAAACAGTTCCATAAAGTAATCCCCAACAAAGGTCAACCATATGACATGTCTTGCCTTTTCATTAAAAGGTGGAGTTCCAGGATTAGCAAAGCAATGAGAAATAAACAAAAACAAGACACACACAGGTGCATGTAAAAACACAGGAGTATCTGTAGGCTCTAGGAATATTACTCTAAATGCAGTTTCTTAATGACAGCATTAACATTTCATAAGCATATTTTTCTCCATAAAAACAGCTCACTTCTTGCATCATTATATGTGATCATGTCTGAGTAATCTATCCCTGAAAAATAGCAAGACCTTTGTCTGCCAAAAGCTACAACCTCAAGCCTACATATAAGATGCAGTTCCTTTAGATTATTTTTTGGCATACAATATTTTGCAGTATGCCCTAAAACCAAGTTTATCAATGAACATAATATGCTATGATAATAAAATGTTCTCATTGCATCTATGTTTATGAATTAATGAAAATAGTTCAAGATCTAGGACACCAAGATAATTGGGTTCTGCATTCTGGTTCTCTCCCCTCTCCTACCAAATTGTTCACAAACTCTAATACAAATTAACCCAACATTCTGCCAAATTGACCACAGAACTGATATAATAATTACAAAGCCAGCTAAATCTGAGCTAGCATATTATGAACAACATACAGATATTGTATCTTAAATGGTATATGGGACAGGATACAATAGTGCAATTTCTTTCAATTTTTCAGATAGCAAAGGAAACTAGAATGGAAAAAAAAGTTAAAGATATTGTCTAGCAGTAACCTTCTCTGTAAAGATCCACAGAATTACATTTTATGAAAAACAACTATACATTTTGTAGTTTCCTAAACTATTATTCAATATAATGGTTTAAAAAATGATTCACAAATTATGAATGTTTGGCAGCCTATAACAAAGCAGTATTTTTTTTAGACTGTCCGCAATGAAACAAGAAGATTAAGATTACAAAATGGGTTTTACAATGGATATTAGCTAGTTGGTTTTCAGGCCAATCAGCTAAATCCTGAATATATTAGTCAAAGAATTACATCTTTATTGCCTAACTCAAGGGCCTAGTATATATAGAGAATACTGAAAACTTCAGTTGTTCCAGCTTATCATTCAGTTCAGATAAGAGAAGAGCAGCACCAAGAATTAACGCGCAGAGATAATAGGCTGCCACCCAATTTCTGAATAATGTTAATAAGTTACATTTTATATCAGTTCAAGTTTTGATCCTGTTTTTGAATACAAGAGTTTCCATGCTGTTTGTTTTAAGAAGAATCTTTTTAATAACTAGAAAGGAATGATCGTACACCCTTCCATGAGCTCCTGTGGTCAGTTTATTTAGCCACAGTAGCAACACAGGTTATAGCTGTTCCACCACAAGTCACAGGAGAGGGACAAAAAAAATGATGGGCTGGCCCTACCATTATTAGCCGGCTGAACATCACGCCTAACTATAATAGCTACTCTATATGAAGGAATAAACAGGCAACCAATTGCTCATCTAGGCTGATTTTTATTCTCTGCCCTTCTGAAACAACAACCAAGAATGCACCCACTCCAGAGACACGGACTAAAGTATACCTGTATCTCCAGCTACCAACAAAGTTCCTGTCCTAGATAAACAAACCATTTAAATGCAGGGTATTTAAATGATTTCACTGATCTGACATAATTTTGTTTCAGAACAAAAGGGTCACTTATAAGCAATGTATATCCTGTGTTTTACAGATATATGTGTTTTACGACTATACAAAACAACTAATTCTAAACTGATCAGGGATACAAGTTTGGAAATGCCGCTAGTCTGCTAAACCACATCATGCGCACAAATTCCATATATACACCAGCACATGTAGGATACATAGAAATACAGGTCATGAAGTGTTTGTTTGTTTTTGATGGAGTAAAATAAGGATGATACAATGATATTAAAAGGGAGAAATTTCTTCAAGCCCTTTCTATGCTTTAAAAAAAGAAAAAATGGTAATGCCTCTTTCAAAAACAAACAGAAATCAAAAGGGTATTTCAGGTTGTTGTAATCATTCCTGGTAAACTTGTTCTTACCTCTTTGCAATTTCCTGCATATTTGAAAATCAAGTTCCTTGGCAAAGATGATTCGGCCTGAGTTATGGTGCAACCTTCTGCAGAGCTGGGTTCTATCGGATGATCATTTACAATGTAGGTACACTTGTCTTCAAATTCAGCTTCTGTCCATAGAGTCATATCAGCATCCTTCATGTCCATTTTCATTATCAATATTGTCCCTTTGCTCTGTCCCTTGGAATTCACAATATATGGGCTACACTGTGCGGCAGCCTGGAAAAAATACATATGTACACATTTGTCATTCTGTTTTCAAGACTGCTGGCAAATAGATCTAAATGGCTATCTGGGAGTACACTGAGAACATGAGCAGGACAGTTAAGAGTTGCACTTTGGGGCTGACTTCCTTGACACACCATATTGAATAGCTGAAGCTAGTGGGGTGGGGGCAGAAAAACCGTATACCTCTTTCACATTGTTTCTTTATTATCTGAATTGGGGTGTGTGATCTGAAAGCAAAAAAACCTTCTACACAACACAGCTTGTTGGAAAACTGCACTAAGAAAGTGTCATAAACAAGGAAAGGAAAAGGAAGGAACTGCTGTCTGCGTCTGAAAGAGCTAAAAATGGAAAGTGCAGGCTGGAAGAGCGGAACCTGGCTTGCTTTTTCCAAATGAGGAAGACTGAACTTTCCCACAACTTCCAACATAAGGACAACTTTTAAAAACAACATTTCCCCCCCTTCCTACCCTGTATTGACTTCCTCTTATCCTCTGGTAGAGAAAGCCGAGGAAGGCTGCATCCTGTTGCTACCACTCCAGAAACAATCCAAAGTAACTAGAAATACTACTCACTTAACATATTCTTACATATTCCAAAAAGTGTGTAAAATACAACTGAACTACGCTGAAAATAGCTCATGGCTTACAAGATGAACCACAATGCTTCTATTTCAAATACACAGTCACAAAATTCAGAGACAAGACATCTCAGTTCCTCATCTATGGTTCAGGTACAATATTAAAGGCTACCTTACAATGTTCAAATATTATTATTGCATAAAGTATTATTTGTCTTTTTTTTAGAAAAAATATCACACTTTAAACACAGGACAGTAGTATTATTATACGGTAGAAATATGAACAGATTTATTATAGTGCAATTATAACATTTAGATTTACAACTATTCCTATAGTAGAAGTAGCAAAATAATTTGCATATTAAAACAAATTAACTTACCATTCTGTTTCCCCCAAGTAAAAAGACAATGGATTAAACTATAGATTTTCCATAACAAAAACCTGAAGCTCCAGAATTATACTACTAATCCTCTGGACTGAGATCAAGTAGGTCATATTCCCAATTCAAAGAAATATTTTGAAAAAGGCCAACCCCCCCCCCTCAAAAAAAACACAAACCTGCTTCATTCTGTATTTTCTCACAGAATTCAACTCTGGCAGGTTTAATAGTTCTTCAGATAAATGCTGATAGGACCATTCCAGAGACTCTAGCACCGTATGAAAAAAAAGCTTCACACTTTAACACGCTAGGAGAGCGAAGAGCGAAATAATAGTGAAACTCAACTGACAGTTGCTAGTAGCAGTGAAAGAATTAATCATCATAAAAACAAAGGTCCCTTGAACTTTAAGGCACCTTAGAAAGAGCACTTTCAAGAAAACAAACGCTTGCCATTGTCACAGTGCTTCTTGCTATGTTTCATTCAAAAAACCCTCTCGTGCGATCTGAAAAAAAGTTGCTTACCAAGGTACAGTCCACAAATACTTCCAGCTGGCAGCCTGGCGTTTCAGGTAAGTCTCACACATAGCTAAAGAGTAAACATTTCCTCTGCCTTCCACTTGGTCCGTGGAAGTAAGACTGACTCATGCCTCGAGATTTAACTCTTGTTGCTTGGGCTGGCCTCTCATTCACGAGTTTTCTCTCCCTGTCACAGGTGCTGCTGTTCTTAGGCTTTAACTCCTTTGAAAGACTGGAGGGCTGAGTGTTTCAGTCTCTACTAGCGAAACAGACTCTTCCTTTCTCCTCCCTGCTGCAAGTTTCCAATGAGCCAGTCATTTCTGATTTACACTCAGAGCTGTCAAGAGAAGGGGGTGGGGCTATACCTGATTATCCAAGTCACTCAGAAGGAATTTTTTTCCTTTCTGAAAATCACAGCAATGCAGATTTTCCAATTAACACGTAAGCTGATTAATAGGCTGGTGGCACTGGAATTATCTTCTAAGGGAAGGGGAAATATTTGTTGGTGAAAAATAATATAAGGTGGTTATATGCTGTGTATGTACCCAGTATGAAGAATTAGGTGTAAAACAGAACAACATTATTTCTCTGTTCCCTACTTCTATCTCTAAACTAAACTTTCCAGGAACATCAAAAAACCCAATTAAATTTCTGTCAATGACTTTATAACTGAGGTAGAAAAAAGGAAAAGAAAGAAAAAAGGCTGTTACGCAATTTGATCTGTCATAAGCTTTTAAATTAAAAATAACACCAAAATTTTCTGTACAACACAGATATTATCCTCCCCCCTCTTTTTTTACACTCCTTATTCAGATTAATAGAACTTTTACTCAAGGGAAAGTGAGCACAGGGCTGCAGCCTTACCTTTGTACTATTTTAAAACAGCATCAGTTAAAGAAGAAACAACACAGCATTACCCTGCAGGTGTTTTTGTAGAGAGTAGTTCAAATGCTAACGTAGTCCAGAAAGAAAATCTGCATTATTAAAATGTGTAATAGACACAATCACTTAAAGAGTGTGTCACTAATGAAATAAGTATTTGTGTGTAATAATTACACAGGCATGTGTTCTTGCCATTTCTTTTCCTTCTTTCCATATTAATGTGCTGCCTTGAAGGAAGGACATCCTGTGATGATGGCATACAATGTCCTGTTTGCCTATTATGAAGTACATTAAACCTCGCATTCCTATTTCTCATTACCAAACAAACCAGATGCATAACTTCCTTTAGTGGTCCTGGCCCTTCAGTGTGGAATCCTTCAGCTCACAACAATTGTGAGGTCGCATAGCTCCAGGCACAGTCACACATAGTATCAAAAATACCAAGTCAGTTCAACAAAGGACAAGTCTCCAACTTTTCCTTTTTAACTCGCATCTTCAGACATGTTTATTTTACCGTGCCTTTCCTCTTGCGTAGGAAGGAACCTGTTTTGACTTGTTTAAAAATACAAGTGAGTGTATTTGTGAGGATTTTTATTATTCAGAGAACCAATCTCTGATTTAGTTCTAACATACAGGCCTTACCTGAGGTGGTATTCAGCCAGTTCTGAGAGGTTCTAGAGAACCAGTAGCAGAAATTTTGAGTTGTTTGGAGAACTGGCAAATACCACCTCTGACTGGCCCCACCCCCATCTATTCTCTGCCTCCCGAGTCCCAGCTGATTGGCTGGGTCTTCTTTTGGTGCCTTGCACAGGAGAACGGAGCTGGAAAGCAGGTTAGTGGGGTGAGGAGGGAATGGGGATTTTACAATATCCTTCCCCTGCCATGCCCACCAAGCCACACTATACCCACCAAGCCACGCTCACAGAACTGGTAGTAAAAAAAAATTGAATACTACCACTGGGCCATACCACAGATTTCTGAAGTCCTTGAAGTTCTGAAGGTGAACGAGATTATTTGTTTGTCTAGAGAGTATAAAGTGTAGCATTTATTTGTATAAAGACTTCTGACATATTCTAATCAAATATTCGCAAATCACTGGGCATTACTAAGACATAGTATCAGACAAGTACTTGATAAGTCAACAAAAGAATTTACAGAAGTTATGCAAATTATAGAATATGCAATAGAAATAAGCATTCAAAACAAAAGAATATGGCCACCTTGATTTTGATAATTGATGATGAACCAGAAGATTGCTCGAAGTCTAATTCTGTATTTTGTATTGAAATATAAAACTGTGGCTTCTATGAGAAATAAAATTGCACCTTACTACTTCCTGTAACTACAAGTAGTCCTCATATTAATACTTTAACAGTTCATTTAGTGACCGTTCAAAGTTATAACTGCACTGAAAAAAATGACTTATAACCAGTGGTGGGATTCAATTTTTTTTAACTACCGGTTCTGTGGGCGTGGCTTGGTGGGCGTGCCAAGGGAAGGATACTGTAAAATCTCCATTCCCTCACCACCCCAGGGGGAAGGTTAGTACAAAATGCCATTCCTTCCCCACCCCACTAACCTGCTTTCCAGCTCCATTCTCCTGTGCAGGGCAACCAAAGAAGACCCAGCCAATCAGCTGGGACTCGGGAGGCAGAGAATAGATGCGGGCGGGGCCAGTCAGAGGTGGTATTTGCCGGTTCTCTGAACTACTCAAAATTTCTGCTACCGGTTCTCCAGAACTGGCCAGAACCTGCTGAATACCACCTCTGCTTATAAACATTTTTCACACTTACAACCATTACATCATCTCCATGGTCATGTGATTTATATTTGGATGCATGACAATTGATTCATATTTATGATAGTTGCCGTGGGATCATGTGATGACCTTTTGCAAACTTCTGACAAGCAACGTCAACCAGATTTAAGTGAAACCAGATTCTCTTAACAACTGTGTTACTAACTTCACAACTTCAGTGATTCAGTTAACTAATGTGACAAGAAAAGTCATAAAATGGGGCAAAACTCATTTAACAAATCTCTCAATTAGCAACATAAACCTGGGGCTCAATTGTGGTTGTAAGTCAAGGAGTATTGTACTCCAAAATCTGTGGATATGGGAAAACTGGATAACCCAAACAGAAGTTAGATAAACTCTTTTCCATATTACCATAATAAAGATAATGGTCAATGTGGTTATTTGATTCTAATCTTGTGGAACAGCACAAGCTAGAGGGCTGTTTCTGCATACTGCTCTACTAACAGGCATGGGTCATGTGTGGCCAATATGACTTCCCATAAAAGCATTACAGATCTCAGTGGAACAGTATAATCTGAAGCTGCTTTGGTGTAGGAAATAGCTATGCTTCCCAACCCACACGTTCCTTCTAACATGAATGACCTGACTCATTTTATTACAGAGTATATTAGAGAGTATACAGATATTCTTCATTCAGCAACCAAAAATAGTTCTGGCAATTTGGTTGTTAAATAAAGTGAAAATCATGGAAGTGCAACTGTGCTTATAATTTTACTTCAGCTTTTCTTTGCTTCTTGCTACTTTCTTCAGCGGAACTGGGTTCTTTCTCTTTGGGTACATCTTGGTGTAGGTTAATAAGCAAGTAAAAATAAAAATGGGTGATACATGGTTGCCATTAATCTGTGTGTCAATACTTAATTTAGAATTTGCAGATGGATTCCAAAAAAGGAGAACACTAAGAGAAATGTCAGGACTGTAATGAAACCTGAAAAAGATTAAGAAATTGTCCCTGAATATACATACAATGTCAGAAGGATATGATCCCATATCCTTGGGCAACGAAGGTTTCAAATCATAACAAAAACAGGGGAAAGGGCAAACCTTACAAGCCCTTTCCCTCCAACCCTTTGGCGTGCTCATCCCAGCGTTAAATAAAATTTAGATGCTGAACAAAGGACATGGCGGCTTTAAGAACTGCATGACACGTCGCAGAGGCAATTAAGTATTCTAATCAGGGCTAGCATTTCCCTTAGTGATATTGGATACCATGAAAAACAGCATAATTAATAAATAAAAATTATTCAATTTACCTCCTGCCTTAATTGGGAAAGCAACTCCAAGGAAAGTACATAAAAAGGTTAAAAAACAGTAATACAATAATAAATTGTAAACTCTCTGCACGTTGGTAAAATAAAACAAGATTTACTAACTCATACATTTTTCCCCTGATAATACCTATTTGCTACATTTTGGCAGGCAGGCCCTCAATGCCTCTCCTCAATTAGAGACTGTCATCTACATGGGACATGGAAACAGGTCTTTTCAGTTGCAGCTTTCTTTGTCTAGAATAGGGGAATATTCAAATGGCTTCTTTCTCATTTTGAAAAAGAAAATAGTGAAAACTGGGTTATTCTATCAAGCCTTGGTGGTTGGGTTGACTACTCTTTTAGATAATGCATTAGTTTGACAGAGCAACTCATGATCCCTCTAAATAAATGGAATTAATCAGTCCAGGAAATGGATCTACTCTGCCTGAGGGCTTATTTAAAGAGCCAGATTGTTGTCTACATAACAGGGGCAGGGCCACATGGGCTTGTGGGGGTAGGGGTGTGATGCTGGCCTGTAAAGCAGGTGTAGTAATAATAATTTCCTAATTCCCACAAAATGACATTGCTTGATAGAAGGTACCACCAACAAATCAATTTTGCCGGATCTTATTGAATAGGCAGCAGTAGCTGGGGAGATGGTTTCATCAGTATCCAGGTCCTAATTCATGAAAGCCTTTATATGGAACAATTAAATACCTTCAATACTTGAATTGTTACCAGCAGTAACTCAATAAAAATAGTCCTCATTTAAAAACACTAGCAATATGGTGGTATGTCGAAAAACCATGTGACTACAATACTTAGGGATAACTATCCTGGCAGTCCTGGTTGCTGTTGTTAAAGGACAGCCAAGGTTGTTAAACAAGAACTTCCCGCTGAATTCCCCATTGACTTCGCTTGTGAAAAGCTGGCAAGGAAGGTCACAAATTGTGAACAGGTGACTATGGGATGTTGCAACAACCATAAATTCAAGATCCAGTTGTAACTACTGTTCAGCCTATCCTAAATTTTAA
This sequence comes from Notechis scutatus, assembly GCF_049901735.1. Lineage (NCBI taxonomy): Eukaryota > Metazoa > Chordata > Lepidosauria > Squamata > Elapidae > Notechis > Notechis scutatus. Next base: position 106,787,598 of record NC_142009.1, read on the forward strand.
CAGTTGCCGAACAAGTGGTCGTTAAATGAGGATCATTTGTACTTTGAACTGTGTCCGTAACTGGTAAACAGTGGAACTTGCAGAATAGAGGAATTACACATGCAAAATATGAGAAGTATCCATAACTACTTACACTACTACATTTTGGACCAGCTATAAATTCTGATTGGCCAAATGTAGTCCAATATAGAGTACACTGCAGTAGTCCAAATTAGGAGGAGGTGTCTAGAGCACAAATGAATTCAAGAATGGCTAACTGATCCAGGAAGTGTCATAGATGGCGTACAAATGTATCTGGGAAAGACCTGTCTGGCTATGGTTGCTACTTTTTACAGAACAGGAGCCAAGAATCCAGGAGAACCTTCAAATTATATGCTATTTTTATTTGGGAGAGTGCAGTCCGACCCAGAATTAAAGATGGTAAATCCAATAAAGCAGACAGTATTTAAATAGAGAGCCATTCAGTGTTGGACCTAGCCCTTTGCAAACCTTAATTAATGAATTACTGAATTAATTAATTATAATCCATAATTACTTTATTTCGTACGAGGGATTTTATGCCTCAAGTCGCAAAATGATTTGAGTGCCCTACTACACATTCTCACTTCTATAGGTAGTAAACTGCTATTTGTGTTTGACAGCAAATTATGTTGAGCTGGGCCTGGTTCTAACAATATTTATCCAAAATACGTTACTGCTTTATAAAGTCTTATTCAATATGGCATGTAATGTAGAGCAGAGCACCAACCTTTTGGACCTCAGGGACCACCAAACTCACAATTTTAAATCCCATGGACCATAAATATGAATATTGCCTGACGGTGGCTTGCTGACGTTGGTTGGAAGAGTCGGTCCCATATTCCAAAGCTGCAGTAGTCACAGGACTGGCCCTTTGGTCATCCCGGAGCTGCTGCTCCTCCATCTGGGTGCACCGGCCTGCCATGGACTGGAGCAGCTGCTACGGGATGACCAAAGGGCCAGTCTTGTGACTACTGCAGCTCTGGAATATGGGACCGACTTTCCCACCAATTTCAGCAAGCCACCTCAGGTGGATTTCCCTTCCCCGCTGTTGGGTCTTACCTTCCAGTTCCAGCTTGTGTGGCTCTATTCAAGGTAAGGTTTGTGCTCGGTGAAAGGGTGCGAGCCAGCAGATGAATGGGCCATGTGGGTGGCGCAGCCTTGTGTTCCTGCACAGCCTGGATTAATTGCTTTGGGGGGAGTGCTTTGGAGGACATTTCTCTGCGGACCACCAAAATTCTCTTGTGTACCACCAGTGGTCCTCGGCCCACCAGTTGGCGATCACTAATGTAGAGTATATTACAGTGTATTACATATGTACATATCCATAATATGTATATTGAATTGTGAAAAAAATAAGACTCATTTATACTGTTTATATATCAAGATATCTTTTGACTTCTTGGGTGTTCCATGTAATTTGTCATTCCTGCTTTCCCCCATATTAATATTTAGAAATATATTATCTGACTGGCAGTTTGTTGTTTTTACATAGAGTTCACTCATACCATCTGGAACTTGCAAATTCAGTGGTGTTCTTTCCAGAAAACACACTTTTAAATCATACTTTTATTGTTCCTTTTCTGTTCAGAGAAAACCTCAATTACTTTATTAGTCAGCATTTCTCAGACAAGACCTTTTCTCTCTTTCTCTTTGCAGTAGCTTCTAGCCCGGCAGCAAATCATGAATGGCTCAAACTGTGCTGATGTCAGAAACTCTGTCTTCACCCTCACCCACTTCACTTCCTTTGATGCTGTCATCTCATGCCACTGAAGCTCAGCAGTAAGTGAATGTTACTCCCGCTTCAAAAGTCACTGAAGCTGCCTTTCCTCTCCACGTGCCTCTTCTTGGAGGCTATTTTTTTCCCAAAAGAGTGAGCAGGCAGAACAGCGCAATGATTGTGAGAAACTGACTTCCAACAGATGATCCTGAAGATGCTGTAGGAGCCTTAACATAGATTTTTCCCCATATTCCCCATTCTTCATACAAACAAGGCTAGGAACAAACTGACCACATCAATAGAAGAAAACCTTTTGTTTTCTATTCTTTCTGTAGACCTGGCTCTGGCTCTATACTTTATATGTTCAGGGAATACTTCTAAGTATGATCTGACTGAAGTCATCTTTTATATTTAAAGGAACAAATCTTATGAAGGGAAAATGTTTTACTAATTACTAAAAAATCTCTGAGAAGGCTTTTTAATCAGTGTGAAAGGCTTTTGATCTATATAAAATTGGCAGAGAAAAGGAGTGTGTGTGTGTGTGTGTATATATATATATGTTTTTTTTCTTAAGTTTTCACAGGTACTTACATGTATGGTATTCAGCTTTGTTCGGATATTTTCCCACGTTATTATAGTTGTGCTTTTACAGTTGTAGCAACGTTTCAGCAGAATCTCATCTGCCATCATCAGGCTTCTGTATTGTATAATACAGACGAACACAATACAGAAGCCTGATGATGGCAGATGAGATTCTGCCGAAACGTTGCTACAACTTTAAAAGCACAACTACAATGACGTGGGAAAATACCCGAACAAAGCTGAATAATACACACACACACACACACACACACACACACACACATGAAGATGCAGCTATTTGAATCTTTCTTATGCAATGTTGTCTCTGAAAAATTCTACAAATTTTGGAAAAATTACCCTGTGGATTCCAAAGTAAAGCTTGTGTTATCAATAATCTTTATCACATAACTACTCCAAAATACTTTCAATATGTTAAATTCTCTCTAGAAAAAATAAAATAAATTTAAAATTGGTCCCAAATTCATGTTTGAAAAGATCTAAAACTTTGGTAAGTTTCCTATCTAGAAGGCTTCTCAATTAATTTTCTAAACGTTTATTAAAAGTAGATGCCTTTCAGTGTAGCTGCACTTCTGTGTTTACATGGATCAATCGACATAGTTTTCTTGGCAGCAATTTGGTTTGCTATTGAATTATTCCAGGATATTTTTTCAACTTTCCAGTTTAGCATGGAGTTCTGGATTTCTTAACAATCCCCCTTCCAAGTATTAATTAGATCTGAGTTGTCTATGCTTTTTTCAATTGGCCAAGATTTTTTAGGTGCTTCCATCTTTATTTATAGAGCATACTAGATTATTAGATTGCCTACCCTTAAAACTGGAACAATAACTGCAAATGTATCAGCAACGCTTCTAGATCTCATGGCATTTATTGATGCCATGCTTGCTGTTTTTAAATGTACTGTACATTAATTAATCGATCCAATAGGGTCTTTATGCTATATTTAATTATGCCATTGCTATGTACTGAAGTTTGGGCATCCATTCTATATGTGTAAATTGTCCTCCATCAATATTGTTATGGATTTTTCAAAATATCTGATGTTAAAGAGGTTAGATATTAGAGAAACATTAGCTAGAAATACCACTGGACACACATCTATTCAGAAATTTTGCTGAGTTCAATATTTCCTGATATACCAATGGGTGTAACATTCCAGTCTAACCAAAAAAGCAAATAATAGTTTAGATGGCTCTGGTTGGTGATCACTAGCTCTTATGTTATCTAACAGAATCAGGCGTGTGAGGTTTTTTTTTTTTGGCTACATCAAAATTTAACTCTCTTTGGTATAGTGCTAACAGTTGCCATTCTTTTATATGTATTAAACTATCAGCTATACATGAAAGTTCAAACCTTTTTAATGAATTTGAAGATGTACTAGTAGCTGTCTTCTCTGATTTAAATTATGTATAAGTCCCTCTTTGAGGGAGATGGGTGGTCCAGAAATGGGAAAAACAAACAAACAAAATCCTTTCCAGGGTGATTTGAGGAACTGCATTTCTGCAAAGCAAGCTAAAATGTTCTAACAGTTCTTCATCAACTTCATTAACAACAAATTCTGCTTCTATTCCATAGCACACAACAAGCAACATTCTAACCTAAGCATAACTCAATTGCACTTTTAATTCATCGATTTTCATTTATTTTCTGGGTTTTGCATTAAATTTAGAATGTGGGAAACAGAAGTTAAAACCTCTCAGAACTAGAAATAAACTGGTAGTTGAAGAGGAGTGGCTGCATTCTATTTAGAGAAAAACAGGAGGTATTATTGAGAGAAAAATAAAAGGTGGTAAGAGGGTTTGTTGCAGTCCCTTTTCTTGTTTTCAGAAAGCAGGCAGGCCTCTTGAAAATTATCAAAAGAGTTTTCAAACTGAATTACAAACAGAATCCAAGTTGAGTTCTACATATACATATTGCTTAGTCTAAAATGTGATTATTAACTTGAAACCAAATGAAACTGATCTAGGCTACAAAGAAAATCCTTCACTTTACATTTACATAATAGACAAATAATCAGCCATTTCTAAGGTATCCTCACTTGTAAACCTATCAGTAAAGTCCATATAATTACAGAAACTGCAAGTCTAAGAGTCCTCTGTCTCCTTAAATAGCCCATACCTTCTCCTCTTTTCTGAACCCTATAAAATGTTAGCTCCATGAAACCTTTACAAAACAATGCCAGCCAAGAGATTTCCTTCCCCCCCCCCCGCCCCCATTCTTACAACTATACACCCTGACTTTATCAACAGGCTTTATCAACAAGCTATTGTTTCCCAACAGGGTTTATGGAAGAAGGTAGTTAATGTTCAAATAGGTTTTTCTTGGTTCAACTCAAGGGATACCAGCTGCTGACAGAAAGTACCCTAGGGTTGGTTTTTTTGTTTTTTTTTACTGCTTCCTCAGGAAGACAATAAATCAAAGAGTAGCATGGACCTGTTTTAGAAACACCTGAAGCTGAAACTAGTTTGTTCTTTTTTATTTCCAGAATCAATAACTTTTGAAGAAAGACCAAGCTTCATGAAAGTGATAATCCCACAATGGAGAGTCCATTAAAGGTATTAAAGCATTGGCAGCAGCCTGATCGACAAGAGAAGCTCTGTCCTGACAATAGACAATTAAAGCTGATAAAACTGAACTACTTGTTGCTGTTCTAATTCCATGTAATTATATGCTCCTTCTCCCTGCCTCCTGTACACAGGGATGAGCCATGCTTCTTTAATCTCCAAAGTACCTGACCTAGTTCCTCTTGTGGTCTTTTCAGGACCTGTTTTATTCCCATCTGGATCTATGTTTTTCCCTTCTCTTTCTCTGAACCATTATGGAAAATTAGAATGAAGGAAAATGAAAAGGCATCAAAATGCATTTTGTTGATCAATATTTCTTGAGCACCAACAATAAATAATGATCAGCAAGCTGCAGGTTATCACATTCAATTGTTATATTTTTTATTGTTAAATTACTAAATACTCAAAAAGTCAAGATTAGTCTGTGACAAGTCAAATTATTATATGAAAAGAGGATGCTAAAATGGCATGGTATGGCTCACTTGGCATAGGCAGATGCATACATTTGAGCAATCCCATTCTTCTTCACAGTCTCACTGCATTTCAAAGAAATCTACGTAAGTTTTAAGTACATGGTTTTTTTTTTTCTGATAAGCTATATACCCTGGAATACCAAATACATTCATGTTAGTTATTTTACATCATACTTTTCTTTTAAAAATAATTCAAGTGGAATAGTTCTTGAGTTGTGTTATGTGCAAGTCAGCAAATCAAAACCTGTGCAACTACTTACATATAGCTTTCACAAGAGTAGTAACATCTGTTAATATATGGAGGGAGGACAATCTGTGTATTCTAGATGCAGAATATTTAATTCTTGATTAATAATTTCAGAATATTTGGGATGGCAGCCGAGGAAAACAGGAAAGATTATTGTAGCAATGCTTTCTGCTAGGAAAAATTATGTGGGTAAGCATGTTATTACTGCAAATTTCAGACCAGGGTCATTTTCCTACTTGTTAGAATTGCAATATGGCTTTCATAATCTATTATGATAGTATGACAAACCATCACGACAATCCTTTATTTTCAGATATGTGTAATTTTATTCCACATATTTGTGATATTTTCAGATATTTTTTTAAAAAATCAGGAACTGATTTTATTTAGAACGTAGCTGCTAAACTGAGAAGACTAAATGATTTATTTGATCTCCAGTTAAATTTTCCCTAATTTTGTTTGCTTGCTTCCTGAGTCAGACTGCCTGTCTGATAGAAACCAACACTTCTAATTTTCTACTGACTTCCCATTTGTTTCAAGTGCTGCTTTTTAAAACAGCTTACTAGAATCTCATTTGAGATCCTACATTCTTACAGTTCCAATTTTTCTTGTATAGAATAGCCTTTCAAGCCCTTTCCCATCTAGGCACTATGATGCAACACATACAAAGTATTTTTTTTTAAAGGAGTCTGCCAATAAGGATTCTGCCAATAAGGATTCTGTAAATGACAACTCATCCTGTATTTCAGAATACTGAGCTGCCACGTGCTTTTCAATGAGCAGAGAGAACAGCTTGCTATAAAGAATGCCCCCAATCTGTTGTTTTCATTTAGGATAACAATTGGGCTGTGCAAAGAAAAGACTACAAGGCAATTTATACTAAATTGGACCTGCCAACTGCAAGTTGGAATATTGCAAATAATTTACTTTCCATGATAAAAGCCAAAACAAACAGAATCCAGCAGGGCCCCAGCTGATAAAACTGTGTCAAAACTCAAACCATTTGTCAAAGGGGAAGGAAAGAAGTGAGGAAAAGATGGACTCAGGAAGCAGAATTATCTGGTGCAAGACATTAACTAATATAAATACTGACAATGGGGGAGGGTGGAATAAACACATTTACTCAGCAATATCTTGAATTACCCCAGGAAAAACCATTCATGAAACTGTCTAGGCTGTGCCACCCACACATTCATTTGTCACAGCACTGTAGTATTTTCAGCATAGTAGTATTTTCTCCACTGCATATAATCGTATCCCGATTAAGCAAAGATAAAAAATGCTTTTATTTTTTATCTCCAGATCTTCCAATCCTAAACATACAAGTTTCCACCTCTGTTGCGCAATTTTAACCTGATAATCACATCAGAGGAAAATATTTTAATAGTATCTTAAACAATGCAAAGCTACCTGGTCTTGTATAATGATGGAATATGAATTTATCAGTGGAAAATCAAATAGAAAATAAGTGGGGGTTTTTTAAACGCTTTTGTTTGCAAACATATCCATTTTAGTAAGTTACCTAAACTGTCTACAATAAACAGTGCCACAAAATACCAGGCAAATAAGAAATAAGGGCTGTCAAAATAATTGAAATACATAAACAAAGTATTTTAGCTCCTTAAAGCAAGTGACAGTGAAAGATCTCAGAATCATGCTTGAAGTGCATATGCAAAGACAATTATTTAATGCATAAAACGTAAGAGTAATGTTTGAGATGTTTAGCAGTACCTTAGATTAACCATAAAGGATAGGCTTCCAGTCTTCATTCACAGACCACTAGTTTTTAGTCCATAGGTGTATCTTGCATAAGTCTCCATGCACCATGAGCCTGTCCCCAACACACACTTGGGCATACAAGAGCACATAACACACATGCTTTCTACTTCTCACTCCAACTCTCATCTAACTCTGCTTACAATGTGACTTGGATTTTAGAATTTCTCCCCTGGAGAGTCCCCTCCTCCCTCCCCTTTCCTTCCACTCCTCCCCATTCTGTAATTAGGCTTAACCGGAGCAATTAACAAAATCAACTCTGCTTAGTTTGGTGGTGGGTGATAATTCTGACTGACCTTTGAAAAATAAGAAAAAAAAAGAGAAGGAAAATTAAGACCACCACCACGATCACTGATTTAATCTTTTATTATCTAAACAAGGTAACATTCAAATACAAGAGTATGTTTTTTTTTAAAGTCTTTCATAATTAAAAAGATGTCTGATTTTTAGTTAATATAAAAAGATATTTTAAAAAGTTAAACACCATTTCTTAGATCAACAGTATTCTAAAATATGTCTAATGGAAAAAGAAAGACAAATAAGTTGATGGAATCAAATTTGGACTACAGCTTTGCTACTCAATGGATTCAGTTGTGAAATTAAAGGGCAATTGCATTTAATCTTAAAAATGTAATGGCAAGTACATTTAATTAAAAAAAAACCCAAAAATATTCATACTGGTTCATACTTGTAAATATTACTATTGGACTAATTTACGGCATATAAATGTGTTGGAACTACTCTCTCAGAGACAGTCCCATAGCTAGAGTTGGGACAACACTTCATCATTCTAGACTGATTTTGCAATTTTGGGGGGGTCCTTCTTGACTTAATCTGTTTTCTGATGTGTGGGTGGCAGCTGTGGCCTGGAGAGCCTTTGCACACATTCATCTTGTGTACCAGTTGCACCTCTTCCTCAACCAGGAAACCCTTCAGACAGTTTACTCATGCCTTGGTCACCTCACAACTGGATTACTACAATGCATTCTATAGTGGATTTACTTTGAAGACAATCCAGAAACTATAGGTGATACAAAATGCAGCAGTGCAAGCAGTAAAAGGCACCTCCTGGAATGCCATTTATCAGCACTGTTACACAAACTTTATTAGCTAGTGGGACTCCAGGTACCTTTAAAGGTACTGGTTATTACATGTAAATCCCTTTATGGCATAGTGCATAGGGATAGCGGAAGGACTGCCCAACTCCAATTGTTTCTGCCTGGCAGAATGGGTATGTTGTTATCTTATGAGACTAAGAAAGTGTGCCTTCTCTGTAGTGGCCCCTATCCTCTGGAACGACATCTCTCCAGAAATATGGATGGCAACCGCTCTCCTTGGGTTCTGGAAAGCACTTAAGACCTGACTTTGATTGGTAAAGGAGCTGTGGTTGATGTGTTAGATTTGATTTGTTTTGATTTGTTATTGTTTGTTTTAGTTGAGGGTGCATGTAGTGTTGTATGTTTTAAAATATTTTTTATCGTGCTGCATTTCTATTTGTAAGCTGACCAGAGTCTGTAGGTGTGGACAGTTATAATAAAGTCAAATAAGTAATAATAATAATAGTAATATATTTCAGCCAAATGCCCTTTCCCGTGAATTTATTACAACAGTAGAAACGGATGTCTCTGTTTCTTGTTGCATAAGCTCATGGATAGTATCAAATAGACCAGAGCAAATATATTTGGATTCAAAGAGACCAATATGATGCATACTGCTTGTATTTGCACAATACAATAAATAGTTCCTTTTAGTTTAGTGATGTTTATACTAATGAAAATAAGTGCTATTTGTTCATGGGCTTGAGACTAAGCATCTCAAGACTTTTCAGTCTTTCCTGAAAATAATTTGTTGGGAGAAAGGGAAACTAAGCAAATAAAACAAGCCCCCCCCCTCCCTCATCCTGAATGCCCAACAGATGGTAATAGAGAAGGCATCCATCCTGCTTCTGCTTTATCAAGCACATTTGGCACTGAGCTCAAGAATAGAATTGAAATATCTCATACTATAATCATAATAATTTTGAAGTGTACACACATTTTCTTACAAAACAAAAAGGAGTAGGTTGTAGTCAAGAGTGTTCAAAGTTCTTAGGAAAAACAAGCTTGAATAAAAAGCAAAGGTAAGCTGGAAAGCTGAAAAGAATATCCTATAGAGAAAATAATAGGAAACTTCCCCCCTAATTTGTGTTCTGGACAATAGTCACAGTCATTACTGCAGCTATTTTATGAATGGATTAGCTGCTTCCGTACGAAGACAATCATACTTGGTGATGCACAAACAGAATACTTTTAAAATTCCAGGACTGTTTGCTGACCCCACCAAATAAATTGCATTATTTTTAAATTGAATTTTATAATCTAAAATATAGGCAATACAAACAGCTTTTATTTATAGAATCACCAGACCCCCAAAGAGTACTCTGCAGGGTCAAATCATCTTCCACCAATTTAAATCTAGAGTACAGAGGAATGAAAGTTCTCTGCTGTACCAACTGTATTTACAAATGTCTTTATAAAAATAGCCAATTTAATAATGAGTATCCTGTTATTTCCCTGCTGGCTATAATGGAAACAGTATTTTCTTCCCCCATAGCCAACGCATGACCCAATTCTTAATTTCATAACAATGGTTTTCTTTGTATTGATTTGGGGACACCCGAAAACACATTCTCCTTGACATTGACTCTACCAGTTGGACTTCATCTATCTATCATATTAAACCAGTGTCTGATTGTTCCTAGGCGGAGATATTTTATATCCTGTAACCATGGTATATCCTTTCCTTTCCTTATGTGATTATGTTAAGTAACAACTTCCATAATGCCTAGAAAGTATGGCCATTGGCTAGGGGGTAGGGAAGGTAGGGAAGTCCAGTATATGCAAAGAGAAGCAGGCTAGCAAATTTTGGCATCCTTATACACCGTGAATATGAAGCCAGAGTTTTTAGGATCTAGACAAATACATCCACTGAGCTACAACTATTTCAAAGAGCAAGACATGCCGTATCTCCCTCCATCCCTACCCAACAAAACATAAGTCCATTTAGCTTTCCCCTTTCAAGATTATGGATGTTTTTCTGATTTTATCCGACCTAACAAAAAATCAAACCTGAGTCTCTTTGCTTACAAAGTTTCAGTCCTTCCTAAATGCCAACTATTGTATGTTGCTGAGTAAACAGAATGGAATGGACTGTTTTGGTCACTGTGAACATTTTTGTTATATCTTTTGACCTTAAAATAATCACATTCCATTTTAAAGACGTTTTTTCATATATATTATATATATTGCTTTTGTGCATGGTTACATCACGCGGCAAGAAAATTCTGCAAGTATCGTTTCAAATATTCATGTATATGAATGCTGCAACTTGTAAACGGATTAACATCACGTAACATTTCAAAGTATAAATATCTTTCATGTTCTTTTTTATCTTATCATTTTGCAATAGAAGAGAACAGGTGAATTAGCTTTCTATTCAAGCATAACCAGATTTTTTCACACACACACACACACACACAGGGGGGGGGAGAGAGAGAGAGAGAGAGAGAGAGAGTAATTGTTAGCTATTTGATAGTTTGCAATTAGTGCCATATGAGGAAAATACCAATAAGAAGCTCAATGTATTTTGGCACTGATAACAAATGCACAATTTCAAATTTTTTAATATTGAACTAGTACAGTAGAAAGCAAATGCCATCCAACAAAAAGGGGGAAGAATTCTTTTTCACAAGGAAAAGAATACTAGTGCAAGCAAATCTATATAAGCTTCCCAGAGTTGTCTTGTGGTCAGATGGGAGGGCAATAAAATTTATAAATAAATAAATAGGCAAATGAACTTAAAAAAAAAAAGAATCAAAGAATAAGGCCAAGATAACTCAAAGCAAATTGCCAATGAGATTTTAAATGCAACAATTTATATGTTACATGCCTCAATAAAAAGCGGTCTGTTTATGGCATAAAATCAGTAGCATTTGCTATCCTGGAAGGGCTACAACATTAGTATTATGCATAGTAATTGGTGTTCTGCAAATCTACATTGATACTCTAGTTACTGCAAAAAATAAAAATTGAAAAAATATGCTATGTTTATAAACAGATGAAAATACGGACTGTAAATGAGTGGCATTGATTTGATTTAGGCTTCTGTGCATAACATGTTTACAATTCCATGATACTAGCTTCTAAGATATCTATGACTGGATCATACAAAATGCTTACAAGACTGAAATAGAGTATTATATGGAGGAGGAAGGGAAACCAGAGATGTCTATCTTAGGGTGTATCTATATCATCTCTGTTTTTTGTGGACAAACATTATTATAATATTATAATACTCAAGAACAACTGATTTATCTGGAACAGATTCAAGACAGAACATCTGCCTTGTTGATGGATGTCACCCGTACAGAATATGCATATAATAGCTGTGCACAAAACATGACAATTTAATTTCCTACAAGTTTTTCACAATTCTAGATTAGAAACTTTGATATTAAGGATGGAATATAAAACTTTTTTGTCCCAGAATTGGTAGGATGTAGCTCATAGGGCAGTTGTTGCAGAGAAAAAAAACCCCAGAAGGAATATTATGAACTCTAAGTTGAGTCCTTGAGCAGTTTTTGAAACTTGAGTATAGTTAAACTTGAGTATTTGCATAGTCCAGAATCCAGTCCGTAGTGAGAAATCTAAAAAAGGCTATTTCTTAAAAACAGCTGGTCAAAGGTTCAGCTGGCCTGGTAGTCATGCCTATACAATTCTCTGGACTTTGTGCTTGTCAACCATGACATTTGTATTTATTACATTTATATGCCATCCATCTCACTATCGAGTGACTCTGGAAGACTTACAATACCACAAAAAAGAAGAAAACCATCAAAACATTAAAATTAACAGAAGTTGGGTAAAACTAAGAACCAGAACACAAGCTGGATGAGAGTGGGATCTTTTACTTAGTTCACTAGCTACCTCCAGCATGAAGCACACCCATTGAGGCTCCAAATCAATTGGCAGAGCCTATGTGTGTATGTTCAAACAGCACTTGCTTAAAACAGCTGATACACTACATTGGGAATGGCTAAACGTATTTGGCTGCTTTTAGCACTCTTATTCCTTTTCATGTATAGAAGAAAACTGGTGATAGAGTTTTAGTTCAACACAGGTAAAAGTATCCACTACCATAATAGAAACCACAGGTTATGGGAGGGGATTGGAGGGAAAAGGAAAAGGTGAATGATTTATACAACTTTCTCTTCTAGTAGCCAGACAGCAACTGATTCTCTGCCACCACTGCTCCCCAGCACTTGCTATTTGAAGAAATAGCCTCATGGGCTATATTAGTAGAGTTGGGTTGGAGAACACTGGGAGAACTACATGTTATCTTGGTTCCCTGTAGGTTTGAAAGAAACTTCTCAAAAAGACAAAATGCCAGTCTACCCATTCAGCTGTTCGAAAGCAATGCAATAGTGGTGGTTATCCAGTCTCAAACTTAGTATCAGTTGGTACAGAAATCTCAGTATTGTGAATGCTTGTTCTTGAATTACAACAGTTGAAGTTACAATGGACTGAACGTTGCAGTATCCCTATGATCACATGATCAAAATTCCAACACTTGGAAATTGACTCATATTTATGATGGTCTCAGTGTTCCAGAATTATGGGATCTAACAAGCAAAGTCAATGGGGAATTCAGATTCACTTCACAACCGTGTTACTAACTTATTACAACTACAGCGATTCACTTAATAACTGTAGCAACGAAGGTCATAAAATGGGGGCAAAACTCACTTAACAAATGTCTCAGCAATGGAAATTTTGGGCTCCACTGTGGTCGTAAGACAAGGACTACCTGTATTAAGTGCTGTGATATGAACAGACCATGTTTATGAAGTTCATTAAGACATCCTATTTATACAATATTGCTCACTACTTTCAGTTATTTTAAAAATCTTTTTTGGGTATTTTAGGTAAACAAGATTGATTATTCTATATTAAATTTCAAGGCTTCTGTCATGTGTTAGTTTTAGGAAATGGTTACTTAAATATGCAAAGGTCAAGAAGGATTACAGCGTGCTAAAATAAAAGCCGACTCTGCTTTCAATTATAGCTTTGTCAATTGGTAAATAACACCTCTATTAATCATTTTAATTAACTATGAATGTTACACGATACCAGCATCATGGCCCATATGTTGTGCTCCAGTCGCCCAAATATTAAAACCTTTTTAATTGATTTACCTAAAGAACATTCAATAGACTCAAGGTGGCATTCAGCCAGGAAATCCCAAAAGAAGATGAGAAAAAGGAGAAATGGTGATGCTAAACGTGTCTCTTGGTTTGTTTTTTTCTCTTTCTCCTGGACTTGCTGTTAATCTAATCATGTCCTGTAAAGCTCCTTTTCAATAATATAAATAAATAGATAAGACAACACATACTTTGGCTCCTGTTCTTCTTGGGAAAGCCTTCTGCTATAGCCAGTGCTCCTCTCAGAGGGCTGTGTACATCAGTACATTTTTATCCTGCAGAAATATTTAGCTTGGCTACCAGCCAAGAAATTCTGGAAGAATAGAATGTATTAGAGGATTTGCCTTCCACGTGTTTGGCACGCGCCACAGAAAAGTCTGGTTGTTTTTTGTGGTTTTTTGTTTTGTTTTTGCTTTGCTTTCCTTTTCTCCTTCTCTCTCTCTCTCTATCCCTCCCTCTTTTATCAAATAACAGCTTTGTCAGAAAAAAAACATAGAACTCATAAGAAGAGCTGGGGATTCTCTGTTTTGGCATGGTGGTACTATTCCATATAAGGAAAATTTAAATAATCTATTTATAATATAGTCATGCTGCTTTTTAATTTAAAAAGCACTTCAGGCAATGCTTTAATTTCTTTTGAAAAAACAGTATCAAATCTTTACAACTAGAAAAGCACAGGATAGGCTTAACTGCACTTTATTTTATGGGGACATATTTTAAAGAGATTTTTAACATCTGCAAAATCTCTTGACCCAGACTTAAGAACATTGTCACCAAATAGCTGTATCATAAACGTAACTCTATACAATTAGTAATTTTTTTTCTGTCTGTTGACTTAAGTGTGTGTTCTGCTTCTTCTTATGCCATTTCCAATTTCTTGACTGTTTCTATTGCCAAGCTACAAAAAGAAAATAGCTTAAGAAATACTATTAGGTTCTGTAGTACTCTGGACTGTCAATGACAGCTTAATTTGAGAAGCCAGGGTGATGTTTGGTTCAACAGATGGTGTTACAATAGAAATCTACGAAGATAAAGGAAAGCTTCAACAGCATTAAAAGGGGGAGCTCTTAACCAGCTACATTTAATTCAGTACAGTGCATGGATCCTTTTTATGTTTATTCTGACTTCTAGGAGTCCCTAAAAGAAATAAGATACACTTTAGCTAAATCATAACATTATAACAAGTACTGTAAGACATTTATAGAACGGATTGCATTTATCACTAAATGCTAAGATCTAGTTCAGAAAGCACATTTAAGGTTGGTGATAGCAATGAGAGAGAGATTTGTAATGCAGTCCTAAAGTGTTCGGATATCAATTCTAAAAGTCAGAGAATCTAGGGAACAATAGCAATTACATTGCCCTCTGATGTTTTTAAGCTGTATAGGATGACCAGAATGATTTGCAGTATTATTAAACTATTCAATAAGACAAACCAAAATGCTTAATGGAGGCTTCTCAATAACTTCTCTTTTGTTCTAAGGTATAACTCATTTTTGCTTACAAAAACACCATACCATGGAAGCTTGCTATATTTCAATTTCCATTAGCCACAAACACAACTGTGGTAATTAAAATCCAACACATCTGACCAATTGGTAAGTTATGGCAGAAATCTAGTGTTCTCAGAATGTTAGAATGTGGGCATACCCCATTCGCGACCCCATGGAATACTCTTAGAATACTGGGCAGAAAAAAAGGATGGCCAGAATGTTAGAATGGCTAAAATAGTTTCTATTACTAGTAAACATTATTTAAATAATCACATGTAGATGTGCCAACACTGCTGCTGGATATTTGTCTGCATGCAGTCCAAAACTGTTAAACTATTATTTGATTTAAGTACATATTATAAAATCACAGGCAACAGTTGTACATTGACTCAACATAGTGTGCAAAATGCAGGATGGTAATTTATCAATCAACAATTCTTATGCTGTATAATAGGTATGTCACAGCAATATACCAAATTTAATTTTTGAAATGAATATGATTAATTAATATATGTTACATCATATTGTATTATATGAGCTGTGGTGGTGCAGTGGTTAGAATGCAACAGTGCAATTGTGGGCAGTATGCTGACTCTGTAAACCGCTTAGAGAGTGCTGTAAAGCACTATGTAGCTGTATTTAAGTCTAAGTGCTATTGCTATTGCCATTATATGTCATTATTCTAAACCTATTTTATGTCTACATTACAAGAAAAATATTAGTAATCAGTAATCAGGGAAGTGCTTACAGAAGTCTAGGGATTTCAGAATAGACTTAGTGCTTTGAAATATTTCAGCAGCATTGCATGCAATAGCTCACAGTGATTTGTATGTGATTTATGGTAAGGAAAAATGACTAATGAAGATGAGCAGGTTTTCTATACTTCTAATAACACTGAAATACATGATTCTGTATTTTAAAAAATCCTTTAGAATAAGGCTATTTAAAATATTTGACACAGTTATAAGTCAACAACTAATACTGGTATTTAGAAAAATCTGATTCATAGCTTTAAGTGATTTTAAATTATGACTGTAGTGTATCAGAATCTAAAATTGTTATTTCATATTAATTCTGCTTTATTTTCTCTCACTCTCAGCCCTACTCACCTCACAGGATTGTGGTTATGGAGAAAATAGGAGAAAGAAGATGTGCTGGATATATTTGCAGCCTTGATTATTTGTAAAAATAATAAAGACAGGATGCAAAAACATAATTAAATAAAACATTATTCTCTCTTAATGCAAAATAAGTGCTAACTTCAATTTGTTTTCTTTTCCACAATCATGTAATTGAATCACTTAATTTTCTTATCAAAATCATATTTCTTAGATAAAAACTATACAGTACTCCTGCTGTCATATCCATCACCAATAGAGAATAGTAATATTAATAATTGTTGAATCTCGGTTTATGTTTTATGTTTAATACATTTACAGTTAATTGACTTATTTATTTACTCAAATTTGTATAGCTACGCAACTTTAATTGACTATTTTAAAGTTTTTAAGGACTGACTCAGAACATTCAGAGTTACATCCTTAGCATCTGTTCCTAATAGTCCATGTTTAAGCTGTTAAATGAAGAAAGAAAATAATATCAGTCTATGCATCAGAGATGCAATAGTTTTTTAAAAATGCAGTTCAAGATTAAATTGATGTTGTAACTCGAGTTAAGTAATTCACTTGCTCAAGATTTATAGAAGATGTGTGGCATTGAATTATGGGCAACATCTAAACATGATGTCAACTTTGCATCAGAAACAGCTAAATATCCACTAGCTTACTAAATTCATATCCAGTAGTTATGTAGTGCAAACCTTTCTTTATTTCAAACCAGGATTTGAAACGTGTTTTTAATTGTAAACAAAACCAACATAACTCCCTTAAGCAACTGTCAGGTATAAAGGAACAAACAGTTCATATCTAAAAGTTCAACAGAAAAGCTTTATTTTACAACATGAGGAATGCAAGTGGAGAGTTTAAAAACATGGCCATTATTGAATCACAATGCTGTAAATTGTCTTTCTATAAACCTGCTTCTTCATTAAAATCTTATTTGCTTGGTAATCTCCTTTGATCGCTAAAGTTATAAGAAACCCCTCCTTTCCCTTTGATACTATCAGTTTAGCTTTTGACCAGGGAGCGTGATGAATTAAATGTATGACAGATATGACAGGTGAGGAGTGCTTGGAGGGGGCTTAAACAGCAGGGATAAGACAAAGCCCCCATTTAAGAACAACCCCCCACCCGATGACGAAGCCATTAATGACCAACTAGAGAATCCCTCTATTTGCTCTACTGGATGAGGAGCAAGCTGATACTACAGACAAAGCTTTGTTAGCCACAGGGCAGTTTTTCAATCAGGCCACACAGCCTATTAATTGAAAGGTCTCTTCTCCATCCTTGTCCCCTTGGCATTTGATACACTGAACTTTCTTAAGTAAACAGCTCCCTTCCTATGTTGTTGCATTAAGCCACCTATTGGAAGTTTACTGTGAGACTCAGGATATTGTAGTTTATAAACCTGAAAGTCTACTTGCAGGAATCCAGCCAAGCTCCAGTGAAAAACAGAATTTACAAATTACAAATCCAAGGAATTTTGGAAGTCAATCTTGTTAGGATTATCGGGACAAGTGTTTGATTGTTGAAGACACAGGCTCAAAAATGCCGAATCAAGAGATTCTTTTTTCAGCTTCTTGCATTAAGGTTTAATAACTCATTTTTTATAACATACATATTATAATCATTCATAATAATCTTCACCAATAGACAGCATCTATCTTTGTGACTGCTAGGAGTCAAAAACAGCTGGCTGGTGGTTCATCATCATCCTCACCATCACCATCATCATCATCATATTGCCAGTTGATAATACTGAGTAATATTATTAGAATATTAAAAAAAAACCTTATACTAAACAATTGACGGTATTGTTTTTGCCTTTTTAAAATGTTTTGGCTAATCTGGTATGTATAATCAGAGGTGTATGCAGAAAGCAGAAATAAGATCATTTATATAATGATAGAACCACTGAAGTATACCTATAAAACTTTCAGAGAAGTTGAAAAGAAGAATCTGAGATACTTTCAGTACAGATTTTATAACGGCAAATGGATAGCAAGTCGCTGAACTCTTGGAACTCTTTCTTAAAGCTACAGTATCTCTACCATTAGGCAGATATCTAGCTCTTGTGGTTGATGCTAGAACAGGGCTGTCAAACTTGTGGCCCGCAGGCCGGATGCGTCATGCGCTGGCCACGTCCACACCCAGTTTAGCAAAGGGGAAAAAGTTGCGATACATCATGTGATGACACCACGACGACACGAGTTTGACACCACTGTACTAGAAGGTAAGAGAAGAGAATGGGAATTCAGTTCTTACAATGTTTTCCTGAGATATTAACCCTTCTTTATTCTGTCACAAAAGTGTGTGTATATGTCACTTGGTTTGCCATTGAATAGTGTGGAAAGCTGTATCTTCCCAGCTCTAGGTAGAAGGAAAATGATCTTGGGCAGCATTTAAACTGATATTAAGCTCTTAAAAGAATTGTTCCAGGGGTATAAATAAGCTTTTTGTTTTGTTTTGCTGGGCCTGGAACTGGTGCAGCTGTACAAAAATTCTCTATGGTTGCAGATGAATATATTTTTGCATTCTTTTCAATTGTTTAAAAAAAACCAAATTTGTATCATTATTTAGGATATAAGGAAAAAAGGGTGTTAGGGAGCATTTATTTGAGCAAGATAATTATTCACATGAAAGTTACTAAGAGAAAATAATAATGGTGGAAAAGGCATTTTTGTACGTTAGTGCTGAATCAAAATAGTGCTCAATCAAAATAAATACAAAAAATAAACGGCAAGATATGTGATGATTTGTACTAAAAGCCAAGGTTATGTGACATTTTCTACTACATATTCATAGCTCATACAGACTGAAAGAAATTCAAGGGTACCATATCCTTTCACATACACTACAAAGCAGTTGTGCTGTTGCAATTCCTTATTCATGCCACTTCTGGCCATTGTATTGTGAGTTACAGCTTCTGCTGAGAGATGTGAAATGACTTGTATCTAAAACACTGACTCAACTCCATCCCTAACATTGTCAATAGGCCTGCACTATGTCTGTCCGCAGGTCTGCATTCATACAGATCATTTAACAGAAGGGCAAAGACGACATTCAGGAAAATGCTTTCAGGCCTTATCTGAACAACAATACTTAACTTTCACCACCTGGGCATGGCTTCCGGAGGGAAAACAATCACACACTTTTTCTTTTTGGATGCCGGCAGAGGTTAAATGCTGTTTTTAAAGTCCTTTCAACTCTATGACATTCTATTCAACCCAACAGACTGAACATTTATCATGCATATTTAGAATAAAATTTTTAATTTCATGCCTCCACAATCATATGGGGGAGGGGGGAGATAACAGAGTAAATGACACAACACACACACAAAATCTGTTCCATATTCCTTGCTAAAGCTTTTGGCTCTCATAAAGGACACATTGCAACAAATATTGCTAAAGGTAATTCATTATAATGGAACTGTCAAAGAGCCATTCTGAGGCATCAAAATGTCCCATTTTGTATATAATGATACAAATTCATATTTATAATGTAGAGATGAGCAATTACCAAGTTGTTTATAATAAAAAGAAATATTGGGAAAGCCATTGTAATTTTATACATCTAAATCAGAATCTTGATGTAGGTTCCTTATATGAAATGAATGTATATTTTAGTGAAAAGTGTAATTTACTTCTCAGTAAATATGTTTACAATAGAAGTGTTAACATGAAACAGATGTTTCTATTTAGGAAGACTTCAAGTAACAGAGAGCTTGTCTCGGGAAACCTTAGTGACTCTTGGATGCATTGGGAGAGCAATTTGTCAAAGTCCTAGTGAACATGGCCCAAGACCATACTAGTTTCTGAGAATTACAAAAGATGGAAAAGGAAATCCTAGAGTTTTGACCCCCCCCCTTCATCTTCATTTCCCCCCATAATGTCATCTTCTTGCTGCATGTACTGTAATGAATAACCATAAATAGTGTATTCTACCACAATTGCAGAAAATAAGACTGTAGCTATGCTTCTTTTAATTGATCTAAGTGGTAAAGTTTCCTTTAAACCTTGGAGTCAAACCCTTGGAGATAATTATCTACCCATTAAAGGCTTTTCAATTGTATCCTGGCTAATTCACAAAACAGCATGATTCATAATAAACACATTTCCAAATGCTTTCTGCCTCCCACTGCAAATCAAAAATGGTGAGTTCAATTTACATTGACCTCTAAATAACCTACAAGTTAAGTTTTAAAGGTCTTCAACTCTGCCTCAATCTCCATCAGGAAGTGGTGTCCTCTGAAAATGTTCTTTGAAAGACAGCAGCATCTAAAGTGACCCAGGAGTCAAAATTCCATCCTGTCTCTATTCAGGAGAACCCCATTCACCCTTTTAGGTTTCCATCCATCTTCATTTGCTGTCATTTCTTCTAACTTTCCAATTCCAGGACAGAAGGATGTTATTATTTCTCCTCCACTTTCCTTCATTTTAGAACATTTACAAGCTTTCCTTTAAACAGTAGAAATACTTTTTTTATTATAAATTGTTCTACACTGCATTTTATGTTATAAAATTCAGAAATTTGTAGCAAAAGAATCATAGGGATAGAGATGTATAAACCATTATGTTTATCCTTTTCTGATACAGAAATCTCAGAGTTTAAGATTATGTGGGAGACTGCAATCAATGAATAAGTAGCCAGCCAACATTGGTAAATCTTGCCAATTCAAATAACATCAAGCAATCCAGACCAGAGATAGAAGCTTAAAATGTGTATGTTTGCTGCAGTATTATTATTCATTATTGATTTCCTTGGCAACTGCTATTTGTATTATAAAGTTGTTTTTAATACTTATTCTAACCCGCTTCATAGGATTAAATACATAGAGAACCATGTATTCTTGCTCTTCTTGGAGAAAGAATGGAATAAAAATTTAATTAATTCATAGAAATAACTTGACCCAGAAGCATTTTAGGATTTAGTGTTAAGAAAGCACCTGAAGAACAAGTGGGTTGACTGAGTAAAAACTGGCTTAGTGCCTTAAAAATGGGCTTGAGTATTGCTTTTTATTAATGGCTCCATACAAAAATGGTTCTAATTATTGAGATATAATTCTATTTGAGTCTATTTGCTAGGAAATTATTATTATTTGCTACATTTATTAAGTATGTTCTTAGAAAGGGTTAGGTTTAAATTTCTGTACTTATCTTAATGCCTTGTATTGTAACTTCAATATGTTTCTTTCAAGTCTACTTGACTTTGGAAAAATACAAATGTTGTTTGTTGTTTTTTTGGATCACTGGTTCAGTTTATAAATCTGCTATTTCCTGCCAAATTCCATCTGTGTATTAATGTAATAATGTTCCATTCAGTTTGGGTTTTCGAGAAAATTCAACTAGTTATCTGTTTAATTCTAATTATTGAGCTTGCTGACTTGATTCCTGTCCTTTGTGACTTGTAGCCTTTCTCATCTATAATCTGATTACTATTTGATTGCCACTCTTTCACAATATAAATCGTTTAATTGAAGTCAGACATGTTGTCTGATCCCAGCAGTATTACTGGGTCTGTGTTCATACTGGTCACTCCCCCCAAAAGTGATGATATGAGAGTATTATACATTCAGCATATTATATTGTGTAAGCACTGAAAATAAACTAAGAACTTCACATAAACTGAAAATTATGTCTATTTCTGAAAGCTAGTGCTCATATACTGAAGAACCCAAGAAAAAAAAGGTAGAAAAACCAGAAGAGAAAGAAGACAATGAAAATATATGACATATAAAATAGGGAGAGTTAACAAAAGTGTATAATAACATTTTTATTAGGCAATGGAGCAGCCTATTGGTTGGTTAGTGATGGTCCTTGCCAAGGAATCAGACTTTAGCAATTGTTCAAGAATGTCAAGCGTTGATATTGACTTTGTATTGAACTATGTTGGAAAAAAAGAGCTAGTTTGGGGTTGTGGTTAATACATCAGGCCACAAGTCATGAGACTGTGAGTTCTAGTCTGCCTTAGGCACAAAAGCAGCTGGGTGACCTTGGGCTAGTCACTTTTTCACAGCCCTAGGAAGGCAATAATGGCAAACCACTTCTGAAAAACCTTGCCAAGAAAACTGCAGGCAGTCTCCAAAAGTCAGACATGATTGAAGGAAAGGAAGAAAATGCTGGAAACTCATTTAATTCAGAGGTTATGATCAGTCTTAAAATTCTGTGGTGTGTTAAAGCTGTGTTTCAAAGAGTTACCATGATCTAGTTAGAGTGCAAAGAACAATACAGCATTGACATGTCAACTGAGTTGTAAATTTTAAAAAAAATCTATTATGTGGGAGACTGCAATTAAGATGTTACCATGATGTTATCATGTGAGAAAACATTCTATCACTAATGCTAATGTCTTTTGATCTGGTAATAACATAGTGTAAAAATATGCAAAGGAAGGAAAGGGAGCAGAGTACGGTACAGGTGAGAATCCAGAGGCATGGATAGAGGACAGCGTGAAATTTCTAAAGCAATTTCTTATGTCTGAATACCTGTAATTAAAAATTCAATTGAAAATACACTAAAGTCATCAGAGCTAACAGTTGACAAGCACGCAGATGATTTAGGAAATATAAATACAATAAGAAATATTTTTCCTTTTGAAATTGTGAGTTGACTTAGCCTGCTATGCTTTTATTAACTTGAAAAATAATGATAAAATTTTGATGGTAAAGCTAGTAAGAAACAAACTGTCTCTGTGTACTTCTAACATTATTCACATGGAACACTTTCTGATGTTGCCTAACCAAGTGGGTCAGGCAAATCAAAAGCAGCCGAATTGGAAGCCAAACATGAAGCTCCACTGCCACAGGAGGCCCCTAAAAGCCTTCTACATGGCCCCTAGGAACTCTTCCAAGTTGCAGTAAATTATAATTTTTAATGTTAAATAAGAGAGAGAACACATATAAGGCAAATAATATTAACTGTACTTAACTGAATGCAATTTATTAGAATTACTAATCTTGTATCACAGTTTGGTCTGTCTCACTCTTACAAAATTTGTTGTCCCTAATCCTAACTTGATGTTTGAAGAATGCAACCCCTGAACCAAATAAAATTGAAATTAGGCTCTGAAGTGAACTTTTATATCCATATGGAAATTAATAGTTTCTAAAAGTCTCATGACACTTATTTTGAGAATATTTCCTTGGCCTTGTCTCAAAATTTCACATATGACAAGTTCCAGTTTAGAACTTTTGAGTTTTACAGACTAATAATTTTTTTAAAATGTGAAAATCTGGAATTGTTCAAACTCTCATCTCAGTAAAAAATAATAATTTCCAGTTGTTCTGCAAACAAACATCAGTGATGTTGCCATCAAACCTGCTGTAGAATGAAGATAATGTAATATCTTCATAGGATAACAATATCTGACTAAGCAATATACTACTTGAATTTTATTTATTTCTCTAATTTATGAGGCCATCAATCCAAATGAGAGGTTCCAGGTGGCAAACTGAATTAAAATAATTAAAATACAATGAAAACAATGAAAAACATTATAAAAATTAAAATACAAGCAGCCAAGAAACAAGCACCCAAATCATTAATACACAGAACCACATTTTTAGGGTCTTACAAAAGACCAGTGTAGTCAGGACCATCCTGATCTCTGGAGGTAGAACGTTCCTCAGGCTGGACTGCATGGCAGAAAAGGAATATCTTCTAGGGTTAGGGTTCTAGTTTTGAATCACATGTGATAGTTTAAAAGGACAAATGACATGGATTGCTCCCTTATTGTTCAGATTCGGTACCTACTGAATGGACTAGAAATAAACAATTTTCATATATGCCGAGGATAGATTAATTTTCCTGATAAATGTCCTTTAAAAATGGCCAATTAGTTCTAGTTAAACAACTTTCATTTGGAAAGAGGAAAATAACAGTATTATTATTGTGGATGAATAGATTTGTGTTAGAAGTAACACATGTCTGGGACTGGACTCCTGTTGTGCAGAGAACAAAATGCCATTATCCTGGTTTCAATTGTGCTATGAGAGATTATAGTTTATATTACTTGGCAAAGGGCTCTTGGTCAAGAGGAAGGTGTCTTTCTTGAATTGAACAAGTATGTTATTATATTTGTATATTTGTCTTGAATGGAAAAAGAGGTCATCAGTTATACTAAATTTGAAAAACAGGATTAAATAAAGTCATGACCTTGGTTACTAACAACTGAAGTATCATTACCATTCATGGAACATGTAAAAAAACTAAAAGTCAGAGCCCAAGGGTTATTCTTATGACAGGTTAATAAATACAGCTAAAATGATAGTTAATAAACACCAACTAAGCCCTTCAATTACAGCAATAAATTGTTCAATTGGTTAAATGTCCACAGTTTTTTCTCCAAACCCTGGAGTGAACTGTTTAATCAATAAACTATTGCTTCACTTGGCAAACAAATATCGGCAGCAGTCTCTGGCTAACATGAAGTGGCCCCTTAAGAATCGGTTGGCTGGCCAATAGTCTCCTTAGGACTTGAAAGTGGAAAAAAATGAACTTTTAACCAAAACTAAAAGCAAAAGTGCACTAGAATATCGTTCTCAAAACAGAATGATTCTTTTCTGAAACCCCCCCCCCCAACCCACATGGGTTTTCCGTTCTAAAGTAACTTTTCATGTGGGCTATCTCATAAATACTTTTGCCACAGAAAGCCTTCACTCTGTAGCCAGTTGTGAGAAAGTGGGATACACATATAATGCATCATATAAAATTAGACTAGCAAATATTATCTTCATAATAGATTATTCTTTAAATAATTCATTTTTCAGCAAGGGAAAAAAAACCCACATGTGTAATATCTCCCAGCACAACCTGTTACACTGCGAACTAATATGGCTGTTAAACATCCACTTCTATATAAGTTATAATATACATACAACATAATATCAATATATAAATTATTAATATCAGTATAATATTTTATGCTGCAATGAATCTGACAACTTTGTATTCTGCCATCTGGCCTTCAATTTTGCAAACTTTTAAATACATAGTTCATAACCTTTGTACTCCAGACAGTCTTTAGCATTAATTCTATGGCCATACAAGTTTGAGATTTCAAGTGTACTTTCCACCCAGGCAAACCATTGTAAATATTTGGATATACACTGAAACTGATAAAGTTCTCATAAAAGTGTCAGTAAAGAAACTTCTTTTCACCTGAAACAGTTTTCAAAGTCATTCTAAACTTTGCTCTTTGCAATCAAAAGATGATTCTTACACAAGGTGGTATTGAAAGCAAAAAGGCAGTATTTTGAAATTCCAATGGTCTTAAAGGAGATATTTGGATAATGATATGTACTCACCAATGCACTGGAGTGCCTTGGATCCTGAAATGTCTTGCCCAAGAGGAAAGACACTTCAGCTGCCTTCCTCTGCTTACTTACAATCAGAAGAATTTACACTGGCTTGCTTTATGATAAATAGATAGTGATAGTGGTGACTCACAATGCCCACACTGGAAGCCACTCCAGTAATGGGCAATCTTCTGCTCCACATCACCATTATCAAACAAATTTATTATGGTCTCCTGTTCTGATAGATTCTGGGCTGCTTACAAATTTCAAGGAAACAATAAATACAGTTAAAAGCACAAAACAATACAAATGGCTAGATCTTAAGGGCTTTCTGGAATTCAAGGAGAGTGGACACCATCTATGTCTCTTTTGGGGGGCAGGAAATTGCTGTTCCAGACAGTGGAAGCTGCAAGTGAGAAGCCTCACTTCTTTGGTCCCATAAGATGGCAACGTTTTATAGAAAAACCTATAGTATATCCACTCTTCTGAAACTTAACAGAAATTTTTGAAGACAGATCACCAGCTAACCATTCTGTAAGCAAGCTGCTGACAGTGTCCTTGAAATTATAAATATGCCAAAGTTGTGAGACTCAATACTAAAAGATGCACTCCAAATTCCATGTTAAGTTTCATTGCACTTTAAATTTTTGATTTTTGTACCACCCACTGCACCTGTGTGTTTACTGAAAAAAGCCCTTTGAAGCAAATACTTTAAGGCAGGGGTCCCCAACCACGGTCCGCGGACCGGCACCGTCCAGCTGAACAACTCCTACCGGGCCGCTGGCTTTGGCGCCGCCATCTTTTTGATGAAAAAGTGCTTCCGTGAGCTTTTCCGGTAGAAAGCTCACCGGAAGCACGTTTCATCAAAAAAGATGGTGGCGCCAGCGCCCGTGAGCTTTTCTGGTAGAAAGCTCACCGGAAGCACGTTTCATCAAAAGATGGCGGCGCCAGCGCTTCGGTGAGCTTTTCCGGTAGAAAGCCATTTCTACCCGGAAAAGCTCACGAAGCGTGATGCCGCTCTTTTTGATGAAACGTGCTTCCGTGAGGTCACCGGAAGCACTTTTTCATCAAAAAGATGGCGGTGCCCAGCTGATGCCGGTACCGGGCCGCGGCACCCAGCTGATGCCGGGTACCGGGCGCGGCACCCAGCTGATGCCGGTACCGGGCCGTGGCGAAAAAAGGTTGGGGATCACTGCTTTAAGGGACCTATATACCTTAAGTTGGTATATATTGTGGCTGTCCAACCAAAAGGCTTGCCTGGGCCACACCGAGTGAAGAAGAATTGCCTTGGGTAGTATATAAAATATAGTTAATGTACAATCTTGTAAGGCTGCATTACTAGTAGTCCAGGACTATATGCTGTCTGTGGGTCATGGGATCGACATGCCTGGTGTATAGAGAACAAACTGATTTGTGAACTATTGTACATTCAATTGTTTGTTGCAGTCTTTAAACTGAACCTAGAAACAAAGAAATAACCATTGATGGTGGAACACTATTGGAGTAGCATATTTCAAGTGATAGATTTCAGGCAACATGGTGATATCTATGTATCATAGCAATTTCATTTTCAAAATTGTTTTTTTTTTAAAAAAACAACAACAATTCATCTTAAAGCAGTGCTATAATCTGTACTAGCAACAGAGTGTGAATGGCCAAAGCCATCCAATTTCATCTAGTTCATCTTGTAATGATTAATGATTATACTAGATAAGAAATGGCAAGGAGTCAGTAGAAGTTAAGTTTTCTAAAGCAATCCAATCATTCTATCAGTGCACAGCTCTAGTCAAGATAAAAATGATCTGGATAATTGGAGCTATGACATTCACAATTCCAAAGATTCAGAGTATTTCCTCCATATGGGAGGAATACATCAAAATCTTTAGAAAACACAGTATTTGTTTTTCTGAATAATGATACTGTCTCTGTTTTTTTCTTACCAGCCATTAAACCACAAAGCTGAAATGCTGCTTAATTTTATCTATTACAGGAAAAGAATGGGAAATTTTAATAAACTAGAGCATGGGTGTCAAACTTGATTTCACCGAGGGTGCATCAGGGTTCTGTTTGACCTCAGGGGGATGGGGTGGGTATGGCCAGGGTGGGCATAGCCAGCTCGATGTTACTTGTGTCAGGGGCGCCTGTGGTGGTCTGAATGCTCTGCCAGCAAAAACAGGCTCCCGAACTCTGTTTCCAGCTGTGACGGTCTCCTGCAATCCTCTGCCTGCGAAAACAGAGCTCAGGAGGGCCGCACATGGCCCTCCTGAGCTCTGTTTTTGCTGGCAGAGGCACCACAGGCTGGTCCCTCGCGGTTTCCTTTTTTTTTGGGGGGGGACTTTACTAATCTTTTATCATTTTAAAAAGACTAACAACAGAAATATAAATCTTGTAACATCAACAGTTTGTGACATTCATCTTATATTAATATTTTGTGCATTATTTACAAATATATAAAATTTGTGCGGATATAAATCTTTAACTTATCTAGTGCTTATTTTTTTTACAATCCATTTATCTATCCAACAATCTATCTCTGCTCAATCCAGTCATACCATTTTCCCCAAATCTTGTAATAGTCAGATTCTCCTTTCTCTTGTAAGCTCATAGTTAATTTGTCCATCTCAGACAGCTCATTGTTTTTTGAATGATCAATTCCTCTGGTGGTATGCATGTATGTTTCCAACACTGGGCATAGGCAATCCTGGCTGCAGTTAAAATGTGCATTAAATATTTTATATTTCTCCCATATTTCTTTCTGAATATCCCCAATAAAAACAATTCCAGTTCTAATTCTATTTGCTAATTGGTAATCTCTGGTCCTTCGCAATTTCCAGGGTGGCCAGATCTGGCCCGCAGACCTTGAGTTTGATACCCCTGAACTAGACGGACAAACACTTACTGCAAAATCTTTGCTGCTATGTTTTATTTTTACAGAAATAATTTCTACTAAAGGTAGGAGAGATTGTGCTAAAAGAGCCTTTTTAGAATCCAATACAATTGTTTACATTTAAGGGAGCCCTGTTTCTTTTTGCAAGAATGAATTTTTGGGATCAAAACACAAATTTTATGTTTACAAAGAAATCTTTACTCCATTTTATTTTACTTAATCAAATAATTTAATTTTAAGACTAGGCTGATTGAATTGGTTATAAATATTTTATATTGTCTTTCTGCAAACCAAACCGAACCGAACCAAACCCACATATATGCCAAAGAAATGTACAAGTACAATGTACAAAAATTCCCCACCCCATCTAAAGAAGTATCCTAAAACACTGCAAAGAACAATAACATAATACAAAAAAAAATGTCAACACATTTCCTAAAAGCAGACAAAGATTCTGAAGGGGTTATTTTCTAGCTAGAGAGCAGTATCAAAGAAAAAGGTTGTTCTCTGTACTTAAGAAACAGGGCTATTCATGGCATTTTCAGAAGTGTATTCCCTGCAGATACGAAGCCTTGGTTTGATTCATAACAAGACCCAGACATTTTCAGTTTTTAAGCTTAAAATGAACAATTACCGAGCAGTGTAAATCTGTCAATGTAGGAGTAAAGTGACTTTGCATCAGATGAAGATTCTGACAGTTGATGGAATAAGTGCACACACAGCAAATAGTACGTAGCAGTAGTCTAAATGTGATGTGATAAAGCTATAGATAAACTTTACCAAACCTGTTAGATTCAGAAAATATTGTACTGACATACAAAATACACTTATGTAAACATACT
This sequence comes from Notechis scutatus, assembly GCF_049901735.1. Lineage (NCBI taxonomy): Eukaryota > Metazoa > Chordata > Lepidosauria > Squamata > Elapidae > Notechis > Notechis scutatus. Next base: position 106,816,872 of record NC_142009.1, read on the forward strand.
ATTTGCTAGGACTATCACCTGAACTTCCTGGAAATGGATTAGAACCAAGAAGCTTTCCAGTATTACAAACCAGATTTTCTGACCGCAAGTATTTCTCAGACAGTTTGGTATAATCATTAAGGCACCAGGTTAGAAACCAGGAGATTGTGAGTTCCAGTTCTACCTTAGAGACATAACCAGTTCTGTGACATTGGACCATTCATACTCTCTCAACCCTTCCAGGCAAGGACAAATTATAAAAGGCATCCCCCACAATTGAAACAACCCAAAAACAACACCTGCTGTAACAACAAAAACACATTTATAGAGCCAATAATTTTAGAGAAGGCAGACTTCACGGTGACTTCATGTTTATTTTCATCCAACCCTTTAGTGAAGCCATATATCAACAACGCCCTTTATGTTAAAAAGTGAAAATGAATGAAATGAGCTTTATTTCTTGAAAGACTCAATATTTGTTTGAAGTGCTGTTTGGGAAAGAGGAAAGGCTACATGGCATAACATACTTAGATTTCAGCAAGGCAATCAACAAAGTAGATCACAACCTACTTTATGATAAGCTAGAAAAAAGTGGAATAGATAGCACCACCACCAGTTGGATTCGCAACTGGCTAACAAACCGTACTCAATGAGTAGTCCTTAATGGGTCTAAGTCTACATGGAGGGAAGGGTGCCACTAGGTTCTGTCTTAGGCCCAATATTCAATATCTTCATTAATGACTTAGATGAGGGAACAGAAGGGAATTTACCAAATTTGCAGATGATACTAAGCTGGCAGGAATATTAACACCCAAGATCCAGATGGATCTTGACAGACTAGAACACTGGGCTACATCTAACAAAATGAAATCCAATGTAGAGAAAAGTAAAGTCCTACACTTAGGCAAGAAAAACCATATAGACTGGGTGAAACCAGGCTTAATAGCAGTGACTGTGAGAGGGATCCTGGAGACTTAGTGGACAACCAGCTAAATATGAGCCAGCATTGTGCAGCAGCAGTCAAAAAAGCTAATGCAATCCTAAATTGTATTAACAGAGGGATACAATGAAGATCAAGTGAGGTAGTAATACCACTATATAAAGCCTTAGTAAGACTACACCTAGAGTACTGCATCCAGTTTTGGTCACTACACTATAAAAAAGATGTTGAGACTCTAGAAAAAGTACAGAGAAGAACCACCAGGATGATTAGGGGACTGGAAACTAAAACATATGAAGAATGGTTACAGGAACTGGGCATGGCTAGTCTAGTGAAGAGAAGGACCAGGGGAGACATGATAGCAGTCTTCCAATATCTGAAGTGCTACCACAGAGAGGAGGGCGTCAAGCTATTTTCTAAAGCACCAGGCCAGACAAGGAATAATGGATGGAAACTAAACAAGGAGAGATTTAACCTGGAAATAAGGAGAAACTTTCTGATAGTGAGAACAATCAACCAATGAAACAGCTTGCCTCGGAAGTTGTGGGAGCGCCATCACTTGAAACTTTCAAGAAGAGATTGGACTCCTATCTGTCAAAAATAGTGTAAGGTTTCCTGCTTGGGCAGGGGGTTGGACTAGATGACCTACAAGATCCCTTCCAACCCTGATTATCTGTTATCTGCTATTGTTATTTAGCCTCCACCAAAACTACTTCTGTGCACTAGTTTGAAGCACTGATAATTTTAATATTTCTAATATCTTAACATTTTTACTTGAATATAGATTAAGTTTGTATAACTTCCATTATTGATTTATTTTTAACATTCCTATTATATCTCTCTACTTTATTAGCCATCCTTGTGAAGTTCATTTATGTACCAGACGATGTATTCAAAAATGTAATAATTTTAAAATGGACATTATTTGTTATCAATTTAGTGTGTAAATTTAGAAATATTAGTCTATGGAGATTCTCAATCATCCAGGTCATGGTTGTCCCAATGTTGCTTTTCCAAAAAGCAACTGGATTTGGTTTTTTTTTTCTTTGAAAACATTTTGCTTCTCATCCAAGAAGCTTCTTCAATTTATTTTTATTTAGAAATATTAGCAGCAAATATACCAGATAAATAGCAGTTTTCACAATGACAATGTAGTAGTGGCTTTTAATCATCTTCTAGAAATGTGCAAAGTTCTCAAATTTTTATAAAAACGTATAGCATTCCAACACCCTGCTGCCCCTGACATCTACAGTGACTGCCTACAGAAAATATGTACCTAACATTTCCCCTTGTTTTTGCTCCTTCAACTGTGAAAAAATGGTATGTAAGTTATCTTGAACAGCCTCATTCTGCATCAGCACCTGCTCGGCCAGCAGTCAATTAAACAAGCAAAACAACAGCTGGATAAGTCAGGTCAGCTCCCCTTATGAACTTCAAGACTTATGCACAGGGGACCCTACCACACTGTCTCTTTTTCGTTACTTGAAAATAGCAAGTCTTAGTAACTTGATGCCTCCTGTAATGTGTTTGAAGAGACAGTGAAAGACTCCCTGAATCATTGCTGCTGTTTCCCTTTCTTCCTTAAAATATGACAGCCTTTCTTTCAACATGCATTGTCTGCTAGGGGCAATAAAGCTCACCTCAAATAGCTACCGTACATTTGCTTTAGGAATGCAGGTTCAAAGAAAGGAATTATTGTTAACTCAAACACAGAGTGGTCAAAATTCTCTTATGATATATGTCATCATGTTTGTAAGCTCTATGCAGATTCACTGCACAATTTCACTTTTGTTACTTCTTTAGCCTGTAGACAGATAAGATAAAATGAAAATTAAACTGAGCTGTTTAGCATAAACAGATATATATATATATATATATATATATATATATATATATATATATATATATATATATATATATAATTAATTAATATAATTAAATTAATTAATTAAATTAAATTAATGGTCTGTTTGAACCATTCTGGCACAGCAGTAGGCTAGCCCCAAATTTAAAACTGAACGGCTGTGAAAGTCTGACTCACAGACGAACACAGTACAAAAGCCTGATGATGGCAGATGAGATTCTGCCAAACGTTGCTACAACTTTAAAAGCACAACTATGACATGGGAAAATACCCAAACAAAGCTGAATGTCATACATGTAAGTACCGTGAAAACTTAAGAAATATATATATATATATATATATATATATATATATATATATATATATATATATATGTATGTATGTATGTATGTATGTATGTATGTATGTATATGTATATGTATATGTATATGTATATGTATATGTATATGTATATGTATGTATACACACACACACACACACACATACATACATATACATATATACACATACACACACACACTAGAATTCTGGCAAACACTGCAATCTTCTTCTTTTTCTTCAGCGTTTGTCTCGCGCTCTGGCAGGTCCGCTAATGTCCTTGAGTACTGCTTCACGCCTCTGTCTGATAGTATTCGGGTCTGTCGCGATCTCTAGATCGGCCTTGATCGTGTCCATCCAGCGTTGCTTAGGTCTACCACGCTCGTCCTCCGACAATCACCTTCATCGCAAATTTGATGATGGATTCTTCTGCGATAACACAACCATCACGGACTGCCTCATGACCGTGGGGACACACACGGAACCGCGCACTTCTTCATTCCACACACGAGTACACACACACATTCGCATCTCCATTGTCTGGAGTCTACACTTCGGTGCACACACACACGTATATGGCCAACACTGGCAAACACTGCAATATTGTCAATTTATTAATGTGCAGGCTATAATTTCCATAAACAGTTCTATCAACTCTAGTCTAATCTGCCAATTAGAGGACTTTTGAATGTAAATTTAGTTATGTCACCGAGGATTGCATTACTGTTGCTGGTGGAAAAACATGATACAAATGAAACAAAAAAGAGTAGTGACTGTAAATTTGATAATGGCACCTAGATTAGTGATGGTCAAATATTGGGGATGAAATTGGGATATTCAAAGAAATGAGTGGTATTATGAAATTTGGAGCATGGCAACAAATGATAAATTAGCAGAAATAAAATTTAAAAAGGATGATTAAAGAAAACAATTATAATGAAATATGGGGGGATTTTATAAAAACTTGGTGGAGGGGAAAGGGAATAAACTTATTCAAGAATATATGTTGTTTTTGAGGGGATAAGGGCACACCTCCCTCCTCCTTTTTTCCTCACAACAACAAGCCTGTGAGGCAAGTTGGTCTCAGAGAGAGAGGGAGGGAGGGAGAGAGAGAGAGAGAGAGAGAGAGAGAGAGAGAGAGAGAGAGAGAGAGAGAGAGACTGGCCAATGCCATGACTTTCATGGCTAAGGCACGACTTGAGTTCAGGGTCTCCTGCTTTCTAGCCTGGTGCTTAATCACTCCTCCTTTTACAGGAAGTCCTTGTTTAGCAACCACAATTGCAACGGGCAACTTGATCATTAAGTGAAGCAGTCACTAATTGAAACTGTGATTATGCTTACAATTTTACTTCAGCTTTTCTTTGCTTTATAGATCTGTCAAAGTCAAATATGAGAAGACTGATTGCAAAGTTACTTTTTCATCACCATAACATCAAATGGTTCCTGCCTGAGGTAGTTGCTAAATGAAGACTACCTGTATGGGCAAAATAAAAATAATTATCATATGCACCTATTGCTAAGTTTATACTAATGATAGTATTTGATGAATGTCTCTGTATTAGCATACAAATCAGTTCATTATCTGGCTTTGCCTCTGGAGAAAAAAAAGAGGGAAAGAGCTTGAGATATTGCCTTACAAGTTCTGTACCAAAGCCAAAAATGGGATCCCAATTATTCATCCTTCCCTTAACTTCATTAGGTACCTTTGGTATACTGATGAGTGATCCTATTTCAGTGTATGCCAAAGGACCAAAATCAGTAAGAAGGAATTATATACTGTTAACATCAGGAGCAAAAATGTTAATATAGTTGGACTTATTCTTGTGAGCATTACTTTATCTGTAAAGTTAAAGTGAGCCTAATTTTAATGTAATTAATAAGGATTAAATACAAGGGAAATATGATTTCCAGAGAGTTTCCCTTTTCAAGGGCTTCTTATGGGTTGCACTAAGCACGTTTAGAATAGTCAAGAAGATCTGGGTGTGTATATATGTGTATACTTCAGCAAAAATTTACCAGAAAAAGTGAAAGCGTCTTTTGTGCATTCACAAATAAACTCAAGACAATGGTCTTTGAAGTGGTCATATCTAGCTTTCAAGAAACAGTGGTGCATCAAATTGAGACGAACACTTAAGCGCCCCATAAATGATTCACACAATTCCAGCAGCTTTAAATATGACAAAGGGCACAAGAGTGCCTAACAAATGAAAATTTGATTGTTTGGTTGTTCATATGCAGAAATCCAAATGACTCAAGCGAGAAAAATAATTCCCAAGTATTCAACATAAACCTTTATATAATATATTTATTATACTTATTGTCTCAGTATCTCTCCTAAACATAGTCATTATTAGTTTTAGGTGTTTTTTTTTGCAGACCCTACCCTTCTAAGCCTTTACACATTCAATAAAACATGTTTCTCTACTGATAAAATTCCCTGCTGACAAACACACCTCCTTACAGTTGAGTTCACTGTTCCAATAAGAAAACACAGCTTGTCTACTTCAAGGATGTTTCTGTCACCTTAGCTGAAACTACCATAAAATTGGTAAACCAGGATGAAGATAGGAACCCTGAGTATGAAATATAGAAATATTCTTCTTTTGCCAACCTTATAATTTGATATTGAGAGCAAGGGAGAGATCTATTCCTGCAACTTAATTTATTACTCACGTTTGTTATTTTCATGATTGTTCATGTATCAAATGTTTTTACATTCTATGGTTACAATTAGAAAACACAGTAGCATACATACTTAAAACATTTGCAAAATTAATAGACAGGTTTATATACTTTGGCAAACATACTTATGTTTCTTTCCAAATAAATCATTTAAAATTAGTATATTAGATTTCCCATAGAAGAACAGATATGAACGTTATTTAATGTATTGTTCATTTCTTGGTTTTAAAGGCCACTTCAATTGTAAATAATGCTGCAATTATTAATATAATAACTGCAACTATACTTTCAATGGTATTTATAAAACCCCGGTACATCTAAATATAAGCATTTTGCGTAAAAGATTTCTAGAGCGCCTAAAATTCTATATTAAAATACATTTTTAAAAATTTCCTTTGAGTCAGTCTTGATTCCTGGCAACTGCTTTGACAAGTCACTGCAATTTTCTTGGCAATTTTTTTCAGATGTGGCTTGCCTTTGCCTGCTTCCTAGGGCTGAGAGTGATTGATTGACTCCAGGTCACTCCCCTGGCTTCGTGGCTCCTGTGTGACTATAACTCGTGGTGTCTTAGTTTCTAACCAATTGCTGTAATCACTACATCAAACTGGCTCTATAAAATTAGATTAATAGATAGCTAGAGTTTCCTTACAATATTGAAAATTAATCTATTATTTGCTGCTATTTTAAATGAAATAGGAATATTATCACGTAATGAAAGAAAACTTGGTTAACTTGGGTAGAAATGTTATAGCCTAGTATCAATCCTCATATTAAAATAACTAGTTTTCTTGTCTTTAATGTCAATGAAAATATAATTTTTCAAAAGCATGTTGAAAATCTAAACAATAGTGAAAAAAATCACTCAGAATTCACCACCCCTCATGATTGCTCAAGTACAGTTACAGATATCTGGACAGACTGATTCATTTAACTAAAACGAATCGCATATGAGAATGATTAATTTAACTCAAACAGATTGCATATGAATAAAGCAACCTTTCCCGCAGCTAAAATTTCTGAGAATTCTAATCCAACACTCATGAAGATTGGGAGGTTAAATACAACAACACAAATGAGGAAGTGTCTTCTTTTTCTTTTATCATAATGCTGAAAACCTTACCTCACATACAAAAGAATAATTTTGTCTAAGTTGCAGAGTCTATTCAGCTTTTAAAACAGTCTCCCAAAATGTATTGCTTGACAATTTTTGTTTAAGTTACCAAAAGCATGTTAAGTCAATGTAAGTATTTGATGAAATCTCACAACCCTAATAGCTTCTGCTTTATGTGAAATGTATTAGGAAGTATCAAAATCTATCCACTGCAAAAACATCCTCCCCTCACCCCCGTAATGCATTTATACATTTAACCAGTCACTTGGTTCTCATAGGCAACCAGAAATTTTATGCATGCAATTAAATCATTTTCTGTGCGGAACTTCTTTATTTTTTTAATTTTCAAAAGTCTGTCAATATGATAAAAGCTGGTATTTCCACATAGAGCACAGGAGGTGTGGTTTTGATGAACAAGCACAGAAATAAGTTATTGGTTATCTTCTATTGGAGTTATTAGTGAATTTTTCTGTGGGCTACTAACTTCAGTTGGTAAGGCTATCATGTCAGGCTACGATGTGCATTGAGCTACCAAGTATCCATCAATCAGTTTCTGTGTAATTTATTCTAACAGTTCCATAGGAAAAATAGACTTATTGTTGAAATGAATATATATGTACTGACAATATATTTCAATATCTGAGTTGCAATAAACTTGCTTACCCCCTTCCCTCCCAAAATAGTGCAATGGGTACATCTGTATGTAGGAGTTATTTGTAAAAACAAAACAAAAAAAGCTTTACAATACCAAGGCTATGTTCCAAACATTTGTGACTTGGCTGGCTCAGTTTTATACTTTAAATATATTCACAAATCAGTAATTTCCTATTAAAAATTTAACTTCAAGTGATATATGCACTGCTCAAAATTAACATGAAAAAGAACTGTTCAAACTCTTAGTATATTATTTGTCTTTCTTTAGCAAATACTAATTGTATTACTGTTTTTGGTATTAACATCAAGAAAACAATATTTTAAATAGATGATTTCTTTTAAATGATTCTAAGTATTAAAGGAAATTAAAGTATTTTAATATTAAAGTATTAAAATAACATTGAAATAAAACATTATTTCACTTTACTGCAGAAACCCACACATTATCTTTTAAGTATGTATTTACTGATTTAATGTTATTTGCTTTCTTTCAAAAATAGTCTGATAGCACAATTGAATTCCCTTCATATCCCACTGTATTCGATGGTCTTTATTATCATGTTGGGATGCAGAACATTGCAATCTGGGAGAATAAAATATTCAAGTGCTGTATTGGATTAACCCTGGTACAATAAGAAGAGTCTTTCACAAACTTTATCAAATGATATAGAAAAATCACATTTCTTTCTCCTTCCTTCCTTTCCTCCTGATGGATAAATTTTAAATAAATTCACGCATACTTACTTTTTCTCCCTACAAAATGCTTCCAAACAATATCTGAGCTCCAGTTCATTGAGAACTGCACAGCTGAGAAATGTTTTCTCTCTTCACAGCACAAGGGCCACTCTCTCTCCAGACACTCTAAAATATGGGTTCTAAAGTCTCCTGTGTCAATAGCAATATAAGAAAGGGTCACATGACATGCCTCTCTCTCTGTGTGTGTGTGTGTGTGTCTGTCTGTCTGTCTGTCTCTCTCTCTCTCTCTCTCTTGACAGTGTGTCAGTGGTCATGGCCAATGATTAAGACAGGGAAGTTGCAAACTGATGAAAAATGTTGATCTCTATCTCAGCTATCTAAGCTCTGAGAAAGTTTATCCAGCACGCCCTCTCTTTCTTTAACAGCACAGCAGTTTGAACTGATGATTCAGTAGGACAGGACAATCTCAAAGCTCAATAAAAAATAACCCATTATATCTAACCTGTGAATGCATGTTTGCTCTTGAATGATCTCCTAAAAGTCAGGGCAACTCTTTAGCATATCTGGTAAGGATTTAATAATTTAGCAGGGTCAGCCCTGGATCATATTCGGATGACTGATCAGCTGTAGGCTACACTAGTTGAAACTGTATCTGAGAAAGCAGTACTGCCAAGAAAACTACTGTATATTGATGGATTGTCTAATGGCAAGTGTGGTTAATGTAAGGAAGTGTAAAATTAAGCATGTTTTACTCCCACCCCCATTTTGAATTTAGACAATGAACTGATCAGAAAGCTGGCTTGTTTATACCCACCAGGATGTGGATAAATGACACAAAAAACACTCAAGTATATGAAACAAGTATCAAATACGTTTCAAGAATCCGTTTCATACTGAAAAGTACTTCTATTAGTATTTATATATGCAGAGAGATTTCTTAATTATTCATTGATCATGACTGATCAGCAACCAGAGACTGATGCAATGCAACATAATGAAGACTAATGGGGCATGTATGTGCAAAATTAGTAGCTCCCAAGATGTTCCCATTCATGGCTAGTGGATGATTTGATGGAAGTTGTAAGTCAGAAGAAAAGAAGATTCTGGCACATTTGACCTTCATATTATAATTCATTAACTGCTAAGGTGATCTGGCCAAATACAGGCAATTTAACCCCTGTCACAGAATTATAAGATGAATTAGAGGCTTCTGCTGAAATTTATAGCTACCAAGGTCTTAGCTGATTAAATTTTCCAGACTCAAAGTAATCTCAAGTGTCAACACTTTTATTTAACACACAGTCAACATTGGGACAAATGACGAAGTTGTGAGGGTTGAGGCACTGAAACACTTTTCCCTTCAAATTATCACATGATTTGATTAGTGCTATCTTCCTTTCATTCCAAGTGGGAAACAAACAAACAGCTTCTCTTAAGTCTTCCCCAGAATCACTTCTTAGTAAAGGAAATTTTTTGTCAGCATTAGTTAAGGCAGTTTATATACTTTGGATGCTAAAAATGTCCCATAGTTTTCAATGCCACGTAATTTCATTCTTTTTGTATTGTCAGGCTTCAGTGTTGTTATCCATCTAAGTCTCAAATTGCTTCTGAACTTTTTTCTTAAAAAAAATCACAAATGCTTCTAATTTGAAGCAGTTTACACTATTATAGAACTATATATTGTCATGTACTCTAAATTCCATATGAAAGGGACTCTAATTCTAACTAATAAGGTGCAAGTTCATTCACTCACTCAAGATATAATTTATGAACAGCATAAAATATCACTCCTAATAAAGTTGCTTGAAAAAAATCCATTTATTTCTCTCCATTGAAAAACCACTCCTTTTCTCTTCTTTAATCTATGGAAAATGGGTACTCTTATCCATAACACTAAGTTTATTCAAAAATATTTAATGATGAACTTCCCCCCCAAGTCCATAGTTGTCTATAGAATCATCTCCATCCATGTGCCAGTTGATATTTTCAGAACAAGCAAGCAAAAACCCTGAAGAAAATTGGTGAGGTAGATTTACTTTTGCAAAATTCATGCTGATTTTTCCTTTAGCAACAATTATCCTGCTATGTTCAACCTTTTTTAAAGAATCTGATTACTTTTGCTACAACTGTTTAGCAGGACAGAGAGCAACTACAGGAATAGATGAAGCATAGCTATATCAAAAGGTGGGCCAAGCAATATTCCTTGAGATGTTGGAATTAGTCTGGAAAATCTGCCAGATGCTAATTGCTTTCTCTTCCAGGTCTCAGGGAAAATTAGTCCTTGTAAATACACTACTGGGGAGTAGTAAATCCTTAAAATGGAGGTTTTGCTGAATTACATTGTCCTGTAATTTCTTAAATAATTTCGGCACTTGGATTCAGAGGTAACGCTCCCTCCAGTAGTTTTTAAACCTGTATCTAACAGTCTCTCAATATTCTCAGCAGCTGTAGATTAATCTTCAGCTACTCATGGCTGGTCCTTGTTGTGAGTTCATGTGCTTTTGATAATCTTCTGAGACCCTTGGCTGTCTGGAAGTTACTGTCCCCACATCTAGAACTTCATGATGCCTTTCATTGACTTCCTGGGTAGTAACTTATTGTTTCAATTTCTTTTTAATTTTCTCAATGTTTGTAAGCATTAATTTATGTCGAATGTAGATAAGTTACATCATTGGCCAATAATTTTTTGGATTTTCTTTTCTTTTCATAAAGTTACATCAGCAGTTTTTGAGCAGACCTGCAAATCTGTTGTGTCATTACTAAGGATGTCCCAGAATATCCTTTCTTTTTAATTAAATTGAGCTACATCTGCAAGTAATTAAAAAAAAAGGATGCAGTAATGACCATGCAAGGAAATCCCCACTCCTTTATACTTGCTGGCAATGCCACCTCATGTACAGAAGAGTTGGGGATTTTATTGCATGTCCACAACTGCCATTCTGATTTTTTTTTCTGCACCTTCTGCAGATACTCTAGTCAATTTACTTTTTCTAATTCCCTCCCTGAGGCATAGATTCCAATCAAGACAAATGGATGCCATTTATTCATTTAAATAAATAATATGGTTTATAATTTATTATTAATATGGCTATTATTAAATTAACTTAATGTTTAAGCCATACATAAAACAATTAAAAAGATACAAGTCAATCCATGTGAGAACTTAATATCTCAAAATGTTAGACTTCTGAAGAATAAAATACAATACTACAATGCAATGAGTTTTTTTTAAATTCACCTTGTTACCTTGTCACTATGAGGTTTTTTAATTTACCTTCTTGCCTCAGTTATAAACCCATGCAAGTTTTCAATGTAAGCATGCTTGGCTACTGAATATTTTTGGACACCAACTTAGTTATTTAAGATTTAGCTTGAGCTACTGTATTTTTCGAACTATAAGACGCTCCGGACTATAAGACACACCTAGCTTTTGGTGAAGAAAATGAGAAAAAAAAAAACACCTCTTCCTCCCAGCAATTTGCCTCTTTGCAGCAAACAGCCTCGTCAGCTTCAGCACAGCCTGATTTAACATGAATAGCTGATTGACGGTTGGATCAGCCTCCTGGAATACTGATGATCAGCTATTCCAGGCTGCAGGGATCTCTGCCACTCATCTCCACCGCCACCTATTGCTGCCACCACATGCCCCATTTTCAGCCTCCGCACGTCCCATTTTCCAGGCAGCAGGGATAGGCAGTGGCAGTGATCCCTGCCACCTGAAACAGCTGATCGTCGGTATTCTGGGAGGCCGATCCAACTGCCAATCAGCTGCTCATGCTAAATCAGGCTGTGCTGAAGCTGACCAGACTGTTCGCTGCAAGGAGACAAATTTCTGGGAGGCAGAGGCCGAAGGGTGAGTGGGGCTTCAGCAACATTCGCTCTATATGACACACAGACATTTCCACCCACTTTTTTGGGGGAAGTGCGTCTTATATACTGAAAAAGCACGATAATTGCAAAATATTTTATAATGTAATCAATATAGAAATAATAATTACATTTATCTTTTAGTTTACAGATAAGACAATGTATAAACTAAGTTGTATTTAGCTTTAATTTTTTTTTAAAAAAATGACATGCATTTTCTGGTTAGATGTACTTTCTTTTCATCTCTGTCTATGCATCAGATGCATAGAACTGAAACTTAAAAATTCTATAAATAGGAAAAAACCATAAGCTTTACTTTCTATATAGATCAGATCTTATATCTGCAGCTAATAAAGGTGTGAATAAGTAGAGGCCACTTTTATAATAAGTTGGTTGCAAGTAGAGAGCCTTTATCCAGTGAAACAAGTTGTATTTTTTTTGGCAGAATATTTATAAGTTTCTTCAGTTCTTTTAAGACATAAACTTTTAATTATATCTTAAAGATTCTCTCCTGGACTAGTAAAAGATTTGGAAAAAGGTGAAGTAAAATCAATTGATCCAAGGGTTCACCTTTCTGACATCTATGACATCAGACAAGCTGGGTTAATTTCTTCATTAATGTGTTTGAGCTAAGACAATGAATCTGCCATTAAGTGCCACATTACGCAAGATAAGAAAGTCTTAAACAGATGATCATTGGTGCATTTCATTGAATTTCAAACATTCAGTAACTTAATCATTTGTTCTTCACTCTGTGCTGCTGCCTAAACATACAGAGAATACTTGAGATGCCTAAGGTAAAGACAATGAAATAGGGAAGACCACAGATAGGGGATGAGGAACAGGCTGAAAGCTGTTGTATACAGCAAATGGATAGCCTTGCAAATCTTCTCTCAGGGAAATTAAGGAGTCTTAAATACCATTAAAGAAATAGGTTAAATAAAAGATTGGTATGTTTCCTTAAAATAGATTTTAAGAAACAATAATGAAAATGCATATCATTCTACAGTCTAGAACATGGGTGTCAAACTCATGGTGTCAATGTTGTCATGTGACATCACAACTCTTTCCCCCATCACAACTCATCCTGCCCACGGGCCACACGTTTGACAACCCAGGTCTTGAATATCTGATTTCATCTACTTTATCTTTTAGCAAATGTTCCAAATTCGCTTATCGTTGTTCTTATACAAGGTAATTATTGCTTTTTCTAAGTTTTAAACTAACTCCTTCCCAGACTGACATAGGCATATTCCCTGTCTTAGCTGGCTTTCTAAACAGTTGAAATAGCATCTACTGGGCTGCTATGAGGAGTTTTCAAGCTGTCTGGACAATAAAAATTGTGCAGTTCCACTTGGGGATTGATTGTCAACAGGCAGGTGCTATTAAGATAAACTGAGACTGCATCTTGCAAGGTTATCTAGGAGAAGTCTGATTCTATTGGCCCTGATGATGTAGACAAGTTCCTTTGGAATTTTAGTCTGTCTGCTATGGTTTTGATTTCTATTTTCCTAGCTGGTAAACATCTTTTCAGGCATAACAGGAGGCTGGATCAGAGTGGTGGCTAATCAATCCTTGATAGGAGAATGAGGCCCCTGCTTTGAAGTAATGTTCTCCATCTCAAGAAGTTGATTTTGGATCTAGACATGGTTTTGGATCTAGACAACGATTTTGGATCTAGACATGGTTACTGAAGCCACTTTGATTGCTGATATGGATGACTTCTGGCAAAACTGAGACTGTAGAATGCAGCTGCTCTGCTTGTATTGGGTCTCTTAGGGACTTTTGATATGATAGCTCTTACTGGACATATGTTGGGGGCTCAAATATGCAGTTTTCTGTGGAGGAGGAAGTGTGTGTGTGTGTGTGTGTGTGTGTGTGTGTACGTGTGCTTTAAGTAGAAGGGAACAGAATCACATGATCCTACCTATATATCATTCTAACATATAATCAATGTAACTGCAGTTATTGAAATAAATTGGTTGAGTGCATGCAGCATACTAAAACATGAACCATGGTTTGCAAATAGCATTGGCTGGGTTCACATACCAAGTCACAAACAAGAAAACCACGTGTTTTCTCAGCATAAAATGAATCCAGCCTGTGTAAAGGTCTACTTTCCATCAATCCACCAACATACTTTTATTATTACTCATAATGCTACCCAATCTGCATATTTATTTAGCACCAGCATTATACCAGTTATTAGGAAATAACATTCCTTGCCTGAATGTTTATATTATTCGTAAGGGAAAACAGGTAAAAGTGCAACAAAAGTACGGCCTTATTATTATATAAGTAAAACTAATGACATGTCTGGAGATCAGTATAATTACAGGCCAGTTTCAAACATTTAATTTCCTGGAAAAGGTGGTGGCTCTGTAACTCCAGATGCATACTGTATGTACGATACTATCTGGAGTCATTTCATTGCTTGGCTAGTACATAAACTGAGACTGTTTTGGTCACCTTGATGGATGACCTATGTCACAAATTAGGTAAAAAGAATGTAGTCCTGCTAGTTTCTCCAGGTCTGTTAGCAGTTTTGAGTACCATGAAGAACGGCATCCTTCTGGAATGTCTGCCAGAACAGGTCAAGGGCATTAAGTCCATCAGATGATCATGTGCAGAAGATAATTCAGATAATTATTTTTTCACTCTTAGACCCTTAACTGGATTAAAAACAACATTAAATACAGCTAAAGATACCTTTTTCCTAGGTATTATGGATAAATCAAAAGAAAAACAATTTGGAACCTGGAGGCTTTTAAGAAGAGACTGGACAGCCACTTATCTGAAATGGCATAGGATCTCCTGCTTGAGCAGAAGATTAGACCAGAAAACCTCAAAGAGGAGACCTTCTAACTCTATCATTCTGTATTCTGTATTCTCATATATGGTGGCAATTGCAAGGATTGTGTGTGCCAAATATTGGAAAGAAAAGGGAACTCCAATAGAGGAAGAATGGATTTTGAAACTGACAGAATTGGCGAAATTAGCTGGATAGAGACAACGGTTAGCATAAGTTTATAAGAGACTGGAAGCCGTTTGTGGAGTTTCTACAAATTAAGTATAATAATGGACTGTTAACAGAGGGCTTTGAAGTTTAATATTTGGGGGGGAGGTTAAACAGTTAACAGTTTTTTCTTTTTACAGTGGTATTGGGTCAATTTGATTGATAGGCAATAGATTTGTATATTTGAAATATTTATTAAGAGAATGTGATGTAGACTAGTAATTTAGCAAGGGAGAATGCATGGGAGAAAACCTATTAGATTTGTGTGAGATATTCTACAGGTATCAGCATTCAACTAGGGCTGAGGTCGTATGTTCATTGTTAATTTTCTATTTGCTGTATACACACACTTTTTTATTTTCCTATATGTTGTTTGTAATTATTGTTTTGTTTTTCTTTATTTTGTGTTTGTATTTTATTTTTGGAAAAATAAAAAAAAATATTTAAAAAGATGAAGATTCTGTTGGTCAATATGATACTGAATTCAATCCAGAATAGTTTGGATGGGATTGCAATAAAGCACAATTCTTGTACCTTAACTGTCACAGAATTTATAGGTCAGGGGTATCAAACTCAAGGCCTGCAGGGTGCATCCGGCCCACTGGGTACTTAGATCTGGCCCATGGGGCTGTCTTGGAAACAGCAAAGGACTGGCCCGTGGTGCCTCTGCCAGCAAAAACGGAGCTTGGGAAAGCCGCACACTGCCCTCCCGACCTCCGTTTTCAGCTATGACAGCTTCCTGCAATCCTCTGCCAGTGAAAATGGAGCTCTGTTTTCACTGGCAGAGAGCTTGGGCCTCCACAGGCGCCCCTGACACAAGTGATGTTGATCTGGCCATGGCCATTGGCCATGAGGTCAAACTCAACCCTGATGTGGCCCTCAATGAAATCGAGTTTGACACCCCTGTCATAGGTGGTGGTTCTAGTAAAGTATGCAGTTGTACAATAGTTCAGTCTTTTTTATACCTTCCATCATGTCTACAGAAATATGATCTTTATATTTTCATATAGAACAAAGAGACATCTAGGTTGATAACTTTTTCAGGGGGATCATCCCCACTTGCCCACTAACAACAGAAGGGCTCTTAAGTAAGATTTCCTCCTTCAAGGGCAGGGTCACACTATCAAGAGACAATATGCTGGAATAGTCAGAGGCACAAATAACAACTAAGCTGGAGGATTGCCCATGGCAGGGATGATCACTCTATGACCCTTCCACTGACTGGAATCATTCACTGAGGCAGGAGTGACATCATGGCAGTATGGTGCCTCCAATCCCCAATCTTTGCAGGTGATCAAAAATGGTATCACAAAAGCTGCTGAGGGATCTAAAAGGAACAGAAGAGAAATGCTAACTCCCTCAGGTCCAGCAAAGTTCATCCACACTGGGGACTAATGCTATCTCCATCACAGACTAGTTTAGACAAAGAATAATTTTTGTTTTAGTTACCTAGGAAGGCGGGGTGCCGGAAACAGTCATATAAGGCTGCTGGTAAAAATCCTCTTCCGAAGTGAAATATTGATACCCAGAGCCATCCATCACTAGCCCTAACTTCTACAACAAGACTATCAAACTCCCGGCCTGTGGGCCGGATGCATCACACACTGGCTATGCCCATGCCCGGTTTAGTGAAGGAGGAAAAAGTCCCTTTATGTCACGTGATGCCGCTGTGATGATGTGAGTTTGATACTCCTGCTCTACAGCTTAGGGAAGTAAGGAAGGTCACAGATCCAAGCTACATGTTTAATACTTGCTTTCTAATCCTACTCCTCTCCCTTTCTTCCTTTTGTAGCTTCTGTACTAAGATAATGTGATTACAAGCCAGATTCAAGACATATACCTTTAAATCATACTGTATAAGCACTATGAACACACCAGCCATCCAACATAGTGTTCTGTATTAAAAATATCGGTCATCCTCATTTAGCAACCACAATTGGGACTGGCAACTCAGCCATTAAGTGAAGCTGCTGCTAAGCAAAACCATGCTTATATTACTTCAGCTTTTCTTTGCTTTATAGATCTGCAAAGGTCATAAATGTTGGTTGCAAAGTGACTTTTTCAACACTGCCCTATCTATTTACAGTCACTATCTAAGGCAGCTGCTAAATGAGAACTACCTGTATTCTATTATAACAAGAAATTTCTGTATTTCGGATGTAAATGAATTAAGGTAAATGGTAGTACCTGGCTGATATTGTTTGGGCTCAGACACAAAACAGATTGAAAAGCCTGGCGGGTTTTTGGTTGGGAGATCATTGAATTCCAAGGCACTAGGCTGAACTTGGAAGCTGAAAAAACATATTGTAAATAATGTCAAAAATTCATACAAAATTATTCATTGTGTTCAAGAAAATCTCCACAAAGTCACCCCAAAACCACCCTCAACTTGATAACGTAATTTAAATGAATTTAATTTCATTAAATTTCAGAATAAATAAAGTAGTATACCAACTAACTTTAGTTATAAACTGAAGGTAATTGACTAGTATGAAAAAACAGTGAATCGTAACTTAAGGTATTTTAATGTCTCTACCTAAAACTTGCAATGATGGAAGAACAAAGGAAATTAACATACAATTTCATTTTAAAGTCATAAGGTATATTCTGGTAAACTAGGAATACTATTCTTTTTTAAATCATAAATTATTTTGCACACAAAGTTCAGCACACAAAAATTGACCAATGAAATAAAAGATATCCGAGGGAGAAAAAAAAAACCTGCAAGTTCATGGCAAGTTTATTTCTACACTACCACAATCACATGAGAGTGGCTTATATTCATTTTAAGGTCAATGTTCATTTTAAAATTAATATAAGAAACAATTACAAACATCCATTTAATTAAAAAGCAAGAATCCAAATAATATATAAAAATACTAGTAACCACAATGCACAGAATCAGCATATGGAAATTTCAAAATCAATGTACTTTACAGCATCTGAGCCATGACATACTTAATCATTTCAGAAACTAAGGAATTTTCCTCAACTCAGTCTCAGTCTTAAAACGAACTTTTTCTTTAATATCGGCGCCCTTAGGATAATGCTGTTGTCAGGCACCCTAAGCATAATACTGCTGTCAGAGATACCAAAAGTATGGTTTTGAGATTTATAAAGGATGTTGTGATTGGTGTCAATTCTCAGCTAATATACAGACAGACCTTCTCCAGGGTGATCTGTTTCCAGCCTGGCTTCTCAAGCATTATCTATTTATGTAGCTTTCTTGGTAAGGTACAGGATTGGTTGACCATTGCTTTTTGCAACTGCAAAACACAGCTCAGTGGGAATCACAGTTCTGCTGTCACAGTGTGCTTTTGTGCATGTGTGTGTACTGTGTTCATATGGTGAACAACACAGAAATTCCATACTGTAACCATAAATCATTCCAGATTTTTAAAGAGTTATTTGTTTTCATCATCTTCTTTCTCTCTTCCCCTACTCTTTTAAGATTCCCTACATTGAAACAATGAAACAAAGGATAGAATATTTTTGTTATAATGCATGTTCCACTTGAAATAAAATTAACCTCAACACTCACTATTACGACTTAGGCCTGAAAATACGTTTGGTGTGCATTTTAAGTGTTTGAAGTAATTATAAGCAACAGAGAACTAGAAAGAATGATTAGTTTTAACATTCAAAACATGACAAGCTGGAAAACAAGTTACCTCTGAATTAATTACAGATAAACCACTTTAGCTTGTTCAAAAAGGCCAGGTGTTTTTTTTTTAGCAAACCAATTAGGGAACTATCATTACAAAGTAATCTGGATTGTATAAAACATAAAATGTTTATCAAGTGACTTCAATGAATAACTTGTTTTTAAAAGTGACTTAACACAGTTATTTCTGCCTCTATTTTTTACCCAAACATGCAATAAACGTAGCTCCAGATTATATTACCATAAAGAATTAATACAAAACGTGCTACGTGCTTTAAAGAGAGAAAAATCTCTAGGTCATCATAAACCCTTCAAACTTTCCATCCTCCTCCCTGCCCAATTTGCATGGAGGAGTCTATTTTACAGCTTTATCCATGTAATGGTCTTACAGGCCTTTCTACCATGCCAAAATTTCTCTTTGAAGTTTGCCCTCCCATTAGTGCTTCAGTGTAGGTATTCAGAATGATTGGGAAAGCACAGCAAAAGTCCCAGAACTGTCCAGTTCTGTCGGATACAGTTGTTTCATGTTGCTGTGATTTACTATCTTGATTATTACTCAAAAGAAGAGCACATCTTTGGTTAAGCTCCCCCTCCCTTTGTCTCTTCCCCTCTTTATTTCCCTTTAACAAACAGGACTCTCTTAAGTTTTGTTGGACACTGTGCAGGATGCCTTTTGCCAAGTCGAATGGAACACACTTAATACTTTTCCTTTATAACCTTTGTAATAAATCAGCTGTCACTCCATTTGCACAAGTGCAGCCATTAACGTCCTATCCCCTCCTCCCAGCACTTCCCAAATTTTAAACAAAGTAGGAATAAACTGAAGCTGAACAGAGACAAGGAATCCAGTAAATCAGTTTAATGAGAATGGAAACAACTGTAAGAAGCCTCCATGAGGTGGGCATCGTGGGCTCAGGTTTGAAATAAGATTTGAGAAATGATGGAAGTGATTCTGAATAATTTGCTGTTCAGCTGAGATAAAGATCTGTAATGAGCATTGTGTTATTCCTTTTACTGAAGGAATGTTTGGATTAATTAGTCTGTGAGGGTTATGCTTTCACATTCCTGGATTTTCTTGTAAATGTAGCAAATGGCATGTTTATTCAGTCATTATTGACCTTTTACTTCATTCAGTTGGCTGTTCTAGTTATTTCTTATTTTGCCTTCATTATAGGTGACTCACAATTGTATGTATTTCTGTTTCAGTAAATGAACATCTATTGAAGGAAGTGAGTTTTTCTTTTTTCAAATTGGAATTCAAAATAAACTTCGATTTATATCCATGAAGCGTTACTGTACTCTATTTTCATTACTGACTCCATAAGAAATTATCCATGTTTTTAAATTAAATCACTAACTCCTCGACTTACAACAGCCCACTTAATGGCTATTCAAAGTTACAATGGGACTGAAAAAAATGACTTATGACCATTTTTCACACTTATGACCCATGATGTGATTTATATTCAGTTGCTTGACATTTATGACACTTGCAATGTCCCAGGTTCTGTTGAGAATCTTTTGTGCATTCTGACAAGCAAGGTCAATGGGGAAGCCAGATTCACTTAACAACCGTATTACTAATTTGATAACTGCAGTGATTTACTTAACAAATGTGGCAAGAAAAAAATCATAAAATGGAACAAAACTCACTTAACAAATTTCTCACTTAGCAACATAAATTCTAGGTTTAATTGTGGTTGTATGTTGAGGAAACCAATTATAAAAGCATATTTCATTTTAAATGTGGCCACTGTTCATAAAACAGTTTTCAGAATTCAAGAATTCCAAGGCTTAAAAAAATAGAATGTGTAATATATGATTGCATAAATACAATTATTTATTCTGACTCAAATCCTATTTTATTCTGTAATCTGCATCTTGATACTAAATGGACTATTTAATGAGAACTGTGGTGACATTTCAATAGGTGACTTTTTATTAACAGAAAACATTTAAAATATCGGATATTTCTATTCAAATAAATAGTCATTTCTCTCAGACTTTAACTACATCCTGTCAGTCAATATAGACTATTCTCTCTCAAATGGGGTCTCCCCCAAAGATAACGGAGTTATGAGAACGGTGGCCTTCCAGTTTTGGAGGAAACTCATTCAGAAATGCTGATACAAACAATCGTTAGGAAGCTGTAGTAATTTTATTTAAATATCAGCAATGTAACTTTCAGGTCAAGGATGGACAACCAGTGACTTGAAGATAATCTTTAAAAAACCCAAGACTGTACCATATCAATTTGGCCATGAAATGGCCCTTTTTCAGTAGTTCAATTTTTGCCATCTTTTTACATAAAGGATAAAATGACAACAGGCAGCTTGTAGAAGAACAACATCCCCAAATCTACCCTTAAAAAGGCCCATATTATACCGATGCTTTATAATTTCTTTACAGACTTTGAAGGGTTTAAATTTCTTTAAAAGGCTTGCAATGAGAATCGTCTACTCCCAGATGCCTCCTGCTTCCATTATAATTTTAAAATGCCACAAAAACAGGCTGAAAATTTTGAGCCTTTCTTTTTCTAGTAACACCATCATAGCACTGAGTGTCCTTTCATATATGCCCATTGCTACTTTAAAAGTATAGGTAGTAAAAATGATTACCCATAAAATTAACTAGATGGCAATTCTCTCTCCATTTATCTTCAAGTAATTGTATAAATAACTTCTATAAAGTTATATAACACTGCATCAGTAGTCAGTTTAGAAGTCATTTTACTAATATTCAGATAATCATTATTTTACTACATCAACTGTCATTCATTTCGATTATTTTGAACACTGTTTAAGAACAAACAGTATTTTAGAAAAAAACTATGCAACACAGGTCCAGAAATTCCTGCACTTTTATATTTATACTTATTTTTTTTATCTGACTGCAAATCTGACTTGTTATGTGGCAAAGGAAGAAGCTATTCAGATGTGCACATAGCTCAATTCACTCAAATGAATGTACACACTGCCCCTATTATTACCAATGTTGCATTCCAGTTAACACTCTCAGGTAAAGAGATCATAGATAACAACATCTTGGGGAGAAAAAACTTGTGCAAAAGTCTATTTACCATTTCATGCATGTGTGAAACACACAAAAGAGCCTCTAAACAGAACCACATGACAAAAGCCACAAACAACAAAATCCTGTACTGTGGATAAGAGGTTCTGGTTTATATTTACCAACTGTGAACACATGAAAGCATGGATGATGTCACTGTGGATAAGGAGGGCTGTCTATATTGCTTTTAAACACACATATAGTACATGAGATAAAAATCAGGTTTTATATTTTATATTATATATTAAAATTATTAATTTTAAACATGTTTAAAAACCTTTTTAAACCATAGTAATTGTAACTATCAAAACCTATTAGCATTTATTTTATTTATTTGTATCCCGCCTTTATTAATTTTGTAAGTAACTGAAGACAGTGAACATATTCAACCTTCTTCCTCCTATTTTCCCCACAATAACAACCCTGTGAGGTAGGCTGGACTCTAGAGTGACTGACCCAAAGTCACCCAAGCTGGCTTTCAAGTGGGACTTGAACTTGCAGTCTGCCACTTTCTAGCCTGGTGCCTTAATCACTAGACCAAATGACTAAGAATCCTAACTTCGTATTTTACTAATAATACTATGTTGGATTTAAAAGACCTCTTCAGTCCCGAAAGTTATATAAATGCATGCAGAGAACCCAGCCCTTATTCTTTGTCTAAAATTGCCAACAGAAATGAAATATCTGGGGGACTTTATTAAACCCAAACGGTGACATATCTGGGAACAAATGCAATGTACAGGAGAAAGAAAAACAGAAAGTAAAATATAAGTACATAATAATCCTATACTTCCAAGGAATAGTTATTTATTTATTTTGTCAAGCAACTATAACAACAGGTATAAGTATAAACATAGTTATGAATACATGAAATGGATACATATAAGAAAAATAAAAAGAAACAATAGGACAGGGATAGTAGGCACGTTGGTGCACTTATGCACGGCCCCTACAGACCTCTTAGGAAAGGGGTGAGGTCAATAGTAGACAGTCTAAAGTTAAAGTTTTTGGGATTTGGGGAAGAAACCACAGAGTCAGGTAGAGTATTCCAGACATTGACCACTCTGTTGCTGAAGTCTTATTTCCTGCAATCAAGTTTGGTGTGATTTACTTTGAGTTTGTGAATATGAATAGATTGTGAATGAACTGATTGCTTTTAGAGCTACAACGGAATATTGTACAAGTAAAGCCTCTCATAATAAAAATGTCATTAAAATGTACAAATTTAAAAACATTTTGAAAAGTTCCTTGTATTTGTAGATAAAATAAAATGTAAGAACTTATGTACACATAATTTTACCTCACATGTAATTTTAAAAGTAAAACCTCCAGCAATGCCAGTATGGGCTGATCATTTGCAATAGCATCATGAATGTGAGATGGGTGTCCATATAAATTGATTACATAAACAAAAACGAGACGATGACCTTTCACGATTCAATTCTGTAGATGGCCCTGTTTTGCCATTACCACCTGGTTGGGTGAAGAAGAAATTGAATGCCTTTGACATGTGCTCAACTGGATTTCAAGTGCTTTACTGGCAGATGATGGAAAATGGACTGGCAATAACCTTCTGGGATAATTTGAAGGTAAGTTAGATGTCCTGGTTTGCAAGTGGCTAGATATAAGCTACTCTACATTTGTGAAATTGGTCTCCAAAGAGTAGAAAGAGTACTATTCATATGCTACCCAGCTGCAGTCATACCTAAGCTGATTAATTTTATCTCTAGATCATGGGCGTCAAACTTGAGAAGTTACGTTGCTGTCACATGATGTATCATAATGTTTTTTCCCTTTGTGGAACTGGGGTGGGCATGACCTGCACATGATGCATCCGGCCCATGGGCCACCAGTTTGACACCCCTGCTCTAAACTGATGGTTGATTCTCTCAAGTTGTTGGTTCTGTGAATGCATTGGAGATTTGGTTGGGATCAGCCTGGGATTTGCTCCTCCTGGTTGGTTCAAGGTTCTAGAGAGAAGAACTAGATTCAGACAGAAGTAAAGAATTCTGGGAAGAAAATAAAAATTAGTAAAGTAAAGATTATTTACTTCCCCTTCACTCATGCTTCAAGCCTTACTTAGCATTTTACTGCTCTGAGATATAACCCACCTAAAATTTTTGAAACAGGCAGCTTATAAAATAATTTTATTTACAGAGTCTTTTTATCAGTAATTTAAACTGTGATTTTAATAATCATTGCCTTCCTGACTTATAATTGAAAGTATGATTAAACACCTGATTTAAATACTTTAAGTTAAATCAAATCCTTTCTATTTGAAAGCAGCCCCTCCCACAAAATAGAGGACATAATTTAGAATAGAATAGAATAGAATAGAACAAAATAGAATAGGTTTTTATTGGCCAACTATGATTGAACACACAAAGAATTGGTAGTAGAAAAGATGAGAAGGATAATCATAATACACCTCTACTACATTGGTACAGATCCTTACGGCCCTAGGATGAAGGCAATGGCAAACCACTTTTAAAATCTTGCCAAGAAAACTGCAGGGACTTATCGAGACTATTATCAGGAGTCAACACTGATAATGAAATAAAATTTCAGGCATGAAATAAAATTTAAAAAGCTAAAATGCTACTAGCCTTAGAACAATCACCAACGCTCTCCAAAAGATTTGGTAGAGCAGCCATAAAGGCCTTGGAAAAAATATTCAAATGCCATGGTGCATCTACACCAGCAAAGATCAAAATAGTGCATGCCATGATATCAAACTGTGACACTCTTATGGAAGTGAAAACTGGACTTCAAAGAAACAGGATAGGAAGAATATTGACACCTTTGAGCTTTGCCATTGGAAAAAACTGAAAATATTGTGGATAGCCGAGAAAACAAACTAATGGATCACTGAACAAATCAACCCAAAATTCTCACTGGAACCCCAAATGATCAAGCTTAAATTATCCTACTTCAGAAATATTATGTGAAAATTTAGCTCTCTGGAAAAGGCTCTAATGCTGGGAAGTTGGAATAAAAGAGAAAAAAGGATGAGCAACAACATGGATGGACTCAATTACTGTGGTGAGTTCATTATTGGAGGATCTAAAGAAGGTCATGGAGAAAAGCTATCTATATGGGCACTGGAAGTCAGAAATGATTTAATGGCACTTGATCATCACCAATCATATCTAAAGACAATCTACTTAGATAATGCTAAGGCCCACAGTGCATTCAGATGGGCTCCACTTATTGCTAGTAAAAGCAATCTGTTTTGAATAACTCAAAGTACACAAAACTCCAGTTAGCCTTCCTAGCTGAGGTGAACAGGAACAATTATATCTGGAGAATCCAAGTTGTCATCTCCAGACTAGAGTAAATATTTCAGCTACTAATTTTGCAACAATTCATAGGCAGATTTGGAAAATATGGCAAGGTAAAAAAGAGGAAGAAGCTCCAGCATAGATGTGGAAGCCTTGCGGTTGAAATTCAGTTATTATTTGAAAGCAATATCTTGGTATAAAATCACAATAGCCCAGAAAAAAAGTATTTATAGAACTTGGCTTGTTTTATCACACTGAGTACAATGCCATTAAAAAGCCATAACCTCACTTTCACAGAGAACGTTCGGCTTCTTTGAAGATGAACAAAAGGAACTTGCAAAATTGAATTGAATCAAGCAAGCTGGCTCTACTTTTGGTCAAAAATGTGTATTAAATCATCACTATCATCATAGTCATTGTGAAATAAAACTACTCTCTAGGCTGCAGTGATGGTTGTGCAGTGAGGGGGTTGCAATTGTTATTGCAACTGAACTATGATCAGTATCACCAATGTGGAAAGCAGCTAGGATCACAGTAGCCACTGGATCTGTAGAAATGATGTTGGAAACCTTATTACAATATAGACACACCAAAAATCTAAATAAGTGGCATTACCACCCATTCCTACCAGAGCCAACATATGCTGCACCTTGCACTTCTTGATTCTTCCATGCCTCCTATACAACATTTCTCAGCCTTGGAGAATGAGGAAACAAGGCCATTAGAGCCAGACCAAGTCAAAGAGGGACAGTACTCCCAGCCCCACATCAATATATTGCCATACTGAGGGTTGGGGTCAGTTCCCATTGCTTCTCCTTGCCATGGCTAGAATAATGCATTTTTCCACAGAGTGACTTCAGAGCTTCAGTGCAAGCTTAGAGTCTACTCAGAGTTGTGCTTTCCACTTTCAAGCTGAAACAGGAAGGAGAAAATGGGGGGTTGCGTCTTCCTGCCCAAAGTTTGAGATTGTCACTCTATAGTGTTTTTCAAGGTCATGTGGACTTCAACTACCAGAATTCCCCAGTCAGCATATGATTGTTGAAGTTCATTCATTTAAACTCTTGAACTCATCTAAATTCGTACTGCTCTAAACTTTTAAAACTCCAGCCATTATGTACAATAACTCTTTAAATATCTATCAAGCTTTTCAGCATCCTTAATAGGAAGACTTTATACGCTTCAAGCAGAACTATTTTATATTTAAATGTAGCAACTTTCTCTTAGGATATTTTGACTACAATATTATCTATGTTAATTAGCAGGGTCACAATATCAATATTACTTTGGGATCTGATTTTGAACAGAGGGTACTCCCTGCAAATTACTTTCAAGCTTCAAAAGTAGTTAAAATGGAGCTGTTACAGTATTCATAACTATACTGTGTGAAGATATTTGCAGAGAATCCAAGTGGCAAATGCTTGCTATGAATGTCTTGTATTCTTTGTGCTAAATATAGGCTGCTTCTTAAAATGATTCATTTTGCTTGAGGGTGGGTTGGATGGATAGAAGGTGAGGTCAGTGAAGTCACAATTGTTACAGAATTCCAGAAAGAGCCAATGAAAATGCACACATAAAAAGGGCAGGGGGCATTTTTAATAGCTTTGGTTTCAATAAATCTTACACTTCACTTCAAATATTTTGTCTTTGAAGTAGCTAAGGAACAAGAATTTCTTCCATTGACCAAGAAAAAAAAAAGTTCAGAAAGAGAAAAAATGGAGTTCTTCATTTGAAGCAAATTCTAAACAAATAATATCAGAGCTGCTTCAGAAGCAAAGGAAGCTAAAATACTTTTCAAATGTCCTTTAAAGGGATAAGAAGGGGGAAAAAAACCCAGACCTCTCCATCTTCATGTCAATTTTGACTGAAGGTAACAGACTAAGCTTCATTAGTTGAACACATCCCTTTGGTAAATCCAAGATAAGAAGGCTTTCCAAGTCATTCTTCTGATTTATTACTTGTATGTCTCCTTTAATTATTAAGACATCAGCTGGTTTCATTTATAAATCCATTGTGGCATCTTTTCCCATATGGCTCTTATACTCTGGCATTTTACAATCCATTTTCAGATTCACAGCATCTTTTCCTATATCACTTTTGTAATTTGGTATTTTTTGAGAAGCCAAATCCACAATCAGCCTCAGTCTGTTTCATCCAATAAAATATATTTTTCTTTTATATCCTCTGTTAAGAGTATCAGATAATCATGCAGGTAGTTTCTGAATACATTGTTCCCAAACTTCCTTAATTTATTCTACAGTCAAAGTATTGGTTCATTATATGAATGGATCTCTTCTCCTGCAATCTTTTGTTCTCTTTGGTTCCCTCTCATCAACTTCCAGGTCCCTCTTATCTGTCTATTTTCCAATCAACAAGACCTTCAAATGGGAAGTTTTATTATAATTCATTTAAAAATCTTAATATATTCTTTTATAAAGTATTATTTCAAGTCTATCTCGCCTCTTAAATTTCCAAAATCAACATTCTAGTTTCCCTTTTGCTGTTTTCCAAAAATTAGTTTTTTCTGTTGTAAGAATAAATTAAATTTACATAGAACTTTTTTCATTTAGAATAGAAAGAGACTCATGGCATAACAAAACCTGCCCTTCAGAGGGTTCTTCACATCTAGAAAGTCAAAAACAAGCAGTTTCCTAAAGTAGTTAAGAGAGGAAGTAGACAAACTCAGCGTCCCTTTGAAGGCACCAAACCAGGGCTTAGGCAATATGATTGCCCTCCCCAGCTCCAAGAGCTGTCAAACTACCAGAGATCACTATTTTATGATCTCACAGAACTTGTGGGTGATCCTTGTTTTCTTCTTGATCCAGAGAGGACTTCTCAGGAGGCAATCCATTCATTGGCCCCTCTTTTCACTGTGGTCCTCAGCTCTGCAATAGCAGAGACATCCTCAATCCGCCATTGCTGTTCCTAAAGTATGCCAAATCTAATCTGTAGAACGAATTCTATAAAAATAACAAGTAAGTTTCTTCCAGCTGAGTTAAGTATAAAGCCATCAAATACAGTGCGTCTTGGTTAAATTGTGTCACCTTATTCTACAAATTGTGACATAAATTCAAATAGAAAGTTTGCACAATGCAAAATGTAGCACCTCCCTGAGTTATCCCAAAGGTGTGATTTTCAAGAGGTAACTGAACTTTCTTGTATTTCTTTTAAGATGTTTTGCTTCTCATCCAAGAAGCTTCTTCAGCTCTGGAAAGAGCTCTCTGAATTATCCTCGTTATTTCCAAGAATGTTCTGGTCCCCATATATATTCTTAGAAAATAAAACTGATAAGTGATTGCAGTCCAGAGTTTTGTTTGTAAGTGTACCTGCCTGCCAGAAACAGGACAAAGGTAAGCAGAAGTAATATGGAAAGTCATGTCGGAGGAGGGATACGGGAGAAGACAATGTTCTGGTAAATTAATGCAATCTGCATTTTGTGAATTAGCAAGATTCCCAGCTATTTTTAAAGAGAACTCACAAGGTATTCTCATAATTTCAAACATATCTTCCAGGCCCATTCTTCAGCAAATGTATTTCTACTTCTTAAATAGTGGTTGAAAATTGTAGCCCTCAGATTTGTTTACTGGTGCAAGAACAAAGATATATTAGGAAGGATTTAGACAAAATGGAATAGCATCAGAGAAGGGAGAAGAGGGTGATTAGGGAAGTAAGACTAAATTATAAGAAGAGAGTAATGGGATTTTGCAGTAACCTTCCCCTGCCACACCCCAAGCCAAACCATGCACACCAAGCCACGCCCACAGAACCGGTAGTAAAAAAATTTGAATCCCATCACTGGATGGGCGATATATAAATTTAATAAATAAGTATAAAATAAATAGATGAAGCCAAAATTTTAAGGACTTCCAAAACACAGAAATCAAATTCTATATGCAAGTCAGTCATAGAATTAAATCTTAAAGCCTCTTTCCCCTGACCTTTTGATCAACAGAGGTTTGCCTATTCTTTCCCCAGACTTAAGAGTGGAACATATCTCATTTATGTTTATATATCAGTTCTATCTGGTCCGAGCAATGCTGGTTCCTGACATCCCAGCTTCAGGCTTTATATCAATGAGAATTTGAGATCACTCACTGCTGCCTTATTCTTCCTTCCTGCCCATAAGTGTAGGTTCGGTGGTACTGAATGCTATTCATCACCTAATTTGTGGATAATTTAGCCAGGTGTATGATTTTTAAAATGCAAATATTAAAATAAGCCCATGGGGAGGAAAACAACCCAGACAAACAGAATAATCTCAAACCACGAGATGGGCAGCATATAAATTTAATAAATAAATAAATTGAATAAATTAACACTACTCTGAAAAAAAAACCTGTTTAAATGAACTTTATCAAACATGTCCCTCCCCCAAAAACAAATACTACTTTTTCTAATTCATCTTAATAAACCTTCTGGATCACTCAGCCAAGAGATTATAGACAGAGTAGCTACGGTCTTTTAAATATTCCTTTCTGTTTGAACATCTCCATAATAAAGCTTTTAAAACCTTCTTGTGTGGTTTTATTGTGTGTATTTCTTTTTTTGGAAACATGTCTGCTCCATGGAGGCCAAGCAAAAGCAATTATGCAGTTTCTTCCTGATGCTGCTTGCATACATTAGATGTGTTACGAACTAAGCAAACGCACTAGTTTTAAATCCTAATAGTTTTACTTCCACAGCAGGCTCGTAATCCTGCACTTCTCATTGGCCCGCAGTTAGCAGATCGTGATTGGTCGTTTCCGACTAGTCTGATTGGCTGATAGCGGGTCGCCGCTGATTGGACGCTTCCAGCGCGGCAAACTTAAATCATTGGACACTGTGACAGCAGCCAGCTCTATAAAAGGAGCTGCTGCTGCCCTAGCGAGTTGTTCTCTTTCTGAAGTCACTAATAAAGAGTTGAGTCACTATTCGATGCCTCGTCTCCGTTCTTTGCGCCCACTCCTCCAGATCTAACAAGATGCATCATCCCTGAGCCCCAAATTATTTATTTCACAGTGCTGGAGAGATAAAGGCTCACCTGATGTTCTACTTTCTACCTCTGTTCTGCTGCTTAATATGCAAGTTAAAGGGTGAAAGTTGGAATAACCACAGCCAGTTCTGTTTGGCACTGTCTACACTAATTATCCCCAAGACGGTTTGTAGTGGTTCTTGAAAATTCTGTGCCTTTTGATATATAAAGATACAAATTCATGCCTGTTCTAGTTTTTCTGCCTGCTTTTGTCCTGTTTGCCAGTTAACAGTTTTGTAGTATACCGATCTTTATTAAACAAATATTAAAGTGTATTTTTCTAGTTGAATTGAGAGGCGGGCGTGCATGTTCTGATCTGGATTTAGGAATTAACTGGGAGTGTGCTACGTGCAAACTAAACTGGAAATTACCAAGAGTAATATTCCAACAGGACACATGGCTAAGTGCAACCCCCCGCAAACACACACAAGCAGGGGGTTAGGGGTGGAGTAAAAAAGATTGCAGGTGTTTCTTATCCTTACAAATAACAGTACAATATCACTGATCAAAAAAAATAAGAGACACCAGACGAAACCAGCACGGCTGCATTTATCTTTGATAAAAACAAAAAGGACAAGTATAAAAAATGGAAAGAGAATACATAATTAAGGCAGAGTACTAGCTAATAGACATAATCTGCAAAGATGAAGTCAAGAAAGCTACCTCTTAGAACAAACTAAGATTTGCAACAAATGTCAAAAATAAAAAATAAAAAAGTTTCTTTTGATATATAAAAAATAAGAAATATGTTAAGGAAATGATTGGTTCACTAATGGCAAGGAGGAAACTGGGTGCAGGAGAAAGTGGAACTGTTTAATTTATTCTTTCCATCTGTCTTTATACAAAGGGAAAAAATAAACTAACCTAACAAAAATAGTATCGTAAAAGAAAGATTAGGAATACAAGTAAAAAAATAGGCAAGAAAATGGTAATAGAACATATATCACTTTAAAGGAATTTAAATCACCAGAACCAGATGGATTACATTTCAAGGTTCTGAAGAAGCTGGCTGATATGATCTGGGAACCACTGAACCACATATTTCAAAAATCCTGGAGCACTGGTGGTTCCAATCCGCCCCCCACTCCCTGCAAAAAAAAAAAAAAAGGAAAAAAGGGGGGGAAAACCGGACGCAGGAAACTACAGACCAATCAGTTCTGACATTAATACCTTGGAAGATCTTGAAAAAGATAATCAAACAACAGATCTGTGAACACTTAGAAATTGCAAGCAAAGTATTACTAGAAACCAACATGGGTTTGTCAAAAACAGACAAACCCTATTAAATTCTTTGACAAAGTTACTAAATTAGCAGATCAGTAAAATGCTGTGGACACAGTATACTTGGACTTCAGTAAGATATTCAACAAAAAAGACCATAATCTATTTCTTGGTAAGATAGAAAAATATAGAATAGACAGTATCACCATCAGATAGATTCATAACTGGCTGTCCAACCACATTCAACATATAGTCTTCAATGGAACTAAATCAACATTAAACCAACATGGAGGGATGCATGCAGTAGAGTACCACAAGTTTGTTTCTTAGGCTCTGTACTCTTCAACATCTTCATAAAAAAATTAGATGAAGGAATAGAAAGGGAACTCATCAAATTTGCAGATGACACCAAGTTGAGAGAAATAGCCAACTTTAGAATATAGGCTCAAGATCCAGAAGGAATTTGATAGATTTGAGCACTGAGCCCTAACCAATAAAATGCAATTCAATGGTCAGAAATATAAGGTTTTACACTTAAGACCAGAAAAAAACCAACTATTTGGGTAATGAATACATGTTCTGTTTCACACAAAGAATATGTTTCATTTTTATGCCCTCCTGGACATCTTTGCTACCGTTTTGTACTTAATTACTCTACTTTGGTACCATTAGCCAGTTTTTGGTCACTGTTACTCATTTTATCTCAATATTGAGCCAGTATGTACTTCCTACCGTACCTTCAGAGTAACAGCTGTGAATTTATTCACATATGCTTCTTCTGAAGTCAGTGATTCATAGTTATTCCATAATGTTTTATAAAAGCATTTCAAACTTGTGAGCTAATAATTTTCTGTTTGTGTGTATAAAGATTCATGTTAGTAATTAGATTAATTTTTGCTATCTTTTGTGAAACCATATCCTAGTTGGCTTAAACTAGGAATATTTTGTGATTGGA
Organism: Notechis scutatus; assembly: GCF_049901735.1. Classification (NCBI taxonomy): domain Eukaryota; kingdom Metazoa; phylum Chordata; class Lepidosauria; order Squamata; family Elapidae; genus Notechis; species Notechis scutatus. Next base: position 106,849,197 of record NC_142009.1, read on the forward strand.
CAATTGTTCACAACCTCAAATTACATTCCTTTATTATTGTGTCATGATGTGCAAGATATTAGAAATATCTTTTCTATTTATATAGTTTGTAATACATTGGTTATTCAAATGTTGGGCCACAATTATACTGATAGGCTAGTTAACTGGAAAAGAAGGATATAGAAAGGAAAGACATCAGTTTAAGACAAATACTGAGATGGATGGCTCCACTAATTATAGGCCACTACTTATTCCTGCTGAGCTGAAGGTGAAAAGACTGGTTTCCAAGAAGGCAGATTTGCCACAGGTTGCAGCTATTAAAGCCATCATTTGAATGTAGACAAGAGATACAAGAGAAAACTTAAGAAAACAGCTTGTGCATAACCAAACAGGCATTTGCAGTGAAAAGAGACTCCCTCAAGTAACTTTCTGCTTCATTAACACATGAACACAAACGTAATTGAACTCTATTTTCAAGTATAAAGTTGCATCATTCATGGAAACTGAGTTTTGATAAGGAGATATGCTAAAAATAAATCATTTGCTTATATTTAAGTACATAGAGAAGTTTTAAAATTATTAACAATAACATTGAAACTTGGTAACAATTTGAGAAAAAAAATCAATGTTTAATCAAGTAGATCTAATTAAACTATTTCTGAAACTAAATACTCATTTTCCTTTGGGAACTTCACCACCTGCTTAGCTTTCAAGTTGCCTATTTATATTTATATATATATATATATATATATATATATATATATACACACACACACACACACACACACACACACACACATTAGTATAGTATTTTACTCTTGGTAAAATAACTTGCCATTTAAATTAACATATTAACAGTAAGTGAGGGAAGGGAAAAGGTCAATAATGTTTATTTTTCAAATAATGGCTTCCAGATACCTTTTAATCATGAACAGTAAAGGGCATATTTAAGATTTTTAGGATTACAGAGTATAACTAGTTAAATCTCAAGATTTAAATAACATCATGGAAAACAAGCCCATTATGCATAAATAGAGCTTAAATGAAATTTTTACTTGCAAAAAGTTACTTAAAAGAGAAGACAGAGCATAGACAGACAGTGCTCACTTCCAGTATTTTAAAAACCAGTTGTTCCAAAAGAAGATATCATCTCATTTTCAAAGATAAAAGGATGTGATAACCCTTGATCTTTAATAACTTTGTTAAAGGGCATTTTGACTCGCAGCAAATTAAGACTCCTTGTTGTTTCCTAAAAAGATTACTACACTTACACTGTAGAAGAAAAGTCACACATAATTATAAAAAGGCAAAGAGAGGAAATAATTTGCAGAAGCCTGAGAAAAGGCTGACAGACTTAAATGAAGACCATACTGACAAATAAATGAATGAAGGTGACAGACAAAATGTGAATTCCACAAGCTGTTCCTGAGCTTGTGTATACTAAACTATTGGTCTCTGAACCACCCATACAATGACCACATACAATAACATTCTGCGCTTTCTTTGGATTCATAAACATGAATTTATACAACTACATTCTTTCTATATCTGAAAATATCTAGTGCTCTTTCTCACTAAGTAACTTTTAGATTAGTTCAGTAATTAACCTGAAATCATAAGCTGGTTCATACTCAGTGTTGGTTAGGGCAAAACAGAAAATAGAATAATTTATATTTATTATTGCTTATATTATTTTCATAACAGAAATTGAGTATCATCCAAGAAAGAGAGAGAGAAAGAGTGTGTACACACACATACACACACCCCAAGGTAAATGCCAAAGCTTAATTTTAAAGAATATAAAAATTATTATAAGGGAATGAAAGCACTTGTGATTTTTTTTTTGTAAGATTGAATGTTGATGTGAACTGAAAAGGTTGAAAGTGCTCAGTCTTTTAGACAGAAGTATATTTAGTCAATAAACTATCACACAAAATTTCCATGGGTCTGGTGAGAATGTAATAACATTAAAAAAGAAAACCAGTCCAGACTGAATTGAAATTACTCTACCCAGATTAAAAGAAAATGTTGTTCAGGAAAAAAAATACATTCTATTACTCTTTTTTTCATATTAAGGCAACAGTGAATTCTTGATAGGCCAATTTCATCTTGCATTAAGATTTTTCTTAAATATTAATTATAAAATATGCCAATATTATGCAGATTTTCAACTTACGCTAAAAAACGTTTATTTTGAAGTTCTGCATAATTTTTTTTTTCATTTAAGCCATAACATCAGCAACAAAAATGTGAAAAATACCCAAAAGGTTAGTGAAGGTTCATATGTCTAAATAACCCTCAAGGTAATGCATTCAGGAAATTACTTGTGAAAAAGAAATCTTAGCGAACAATGTCCTTATAATAAGGAAGAGAAAGTTAGTTCTGCCTTTGGGGGATAATCCACTCTCAATAACTTTTGTAGTTCTACATCAATTTACATGCCCTACAATTCTAATTTCTAAGTACTCTAAATATATATTTTAAATGCTATGTAAAGCAGACCCATATCTCTGTGAAAGGGTAAAATATATTAAAGGACTGCATAATTCACATACTTTAGAATTGCACTTCTGATTAAACTTCTGTTTCACTCTTTCTGTCCTATTTCCTATTAAACAAATCTTTATTGAGAATCTTGATTTTAAAACAGTTTCACAATGTTGTCAATATCCTGTGTTGTTAGTTTTAAGAAAAGTAGAAAGAAGTGATCTATATCTATTTGTTCTGTTATTTTGGTTGGATGATCAAATTTGTGGACAATTACATTTTTATTAATTACTTTTTAAAATAATTTTATTAATTTCTGCCTTTTCAGTATTATTTTGGATTTTATAAATGCTGTAAAATTAGGAAGTTCAAAAATCTTATTATAACATGCTAATTTCCAGTTTCCTTAAGTAAACATACACTAGATAATAGACTCTTCAGAACAAGAAAACTAAGAAGAAAAAGAGAACTGTACAAGCAGTTTCTGGGTATGGCTACCTTTTAGTGAAAACTTGCTAATAATGAGCAAGGTTGAAAGGTCAGGTGAGTAAGATACTTTTCCTTGGTCTTTTCCCAATCCTGCTGAAACTGTCTTGCCAGTGTAAAATATGCAAACAGCTAGTTCTCTTTACAGATCACAATGTTCATTCCTAAAATGGTCATATTGCACCAAGGTATGTAATTGCTGTAAAAAATAATCATGCTGCCTCAATTCCTGCTATCTGCAAAACAGTGAATAATAATACTGAGTTCATTCTTTCAGTATTGCTTTAAGGCTTGTGTCAATGTCATTCATTCATTCATTCATTTTCTATAGCTGTCCAACTCAGCAAAGTGAATCTGGAACTTACAATTCTAAAACTATGAAACAGTTAAGACAATTAAAAATAATTAAAACAGCAATTGTTTTAACCAACTAATAAGAAACAGGGTCCTTAACAAATTGACAGGCCCAGGTTGGGACCACACTAATCTTCGAGGGATGGAATATTTTGCAAAGCCAAGACTACAGCAGAGAAGGCCTGTCTACCAACAGGCCAATCAACACTCTTTGAATGGTGGGATTCTGCCCAATCTGCTGAATGGAATTGGATGGATAGAGTTATTTTATAAATTCAAGTCAGGAAACACACACAATACTCCTTCCTCCTCCTATTATCTTATTCAAGAACATATATTTCCTATTCTAATCCTATTCAGATTGCCCTGAATGCTGTTTCAGAATCTTCCCCCTACTTATTTATCCTTCATCCAAAAACATGTTATCTTTTGTGCCTGCTTACCAACGTTTCCTGTTATTTATTACATTTACATTCCACTTTTCCTCCAAGCAGTACACATATCTTGCCGTTTTAACTATGGGTTAGGTTACACTAAAATAATCAAAATCATCCTATATATTTCATGACTTCATAGACATTTGAACTCATGTGCCCCACACTCCTAGTCCAATTTTAAAAACATCACATGACTACATCTTGCTCATTGATAATTTTTGTTACTTAGGAAATGTGCAGTGTGAGTTTATGTGGTGTTTAGGACTAGACAGTACTAAACTAAACACCCACACATTTTTTCTAGTATAGTAACCTCTGAGCAATTGACTTATGTGTGCCATATGTATGAATGGATTTTTTTCCTGAGAAATCAACTTAATGTAAGTTGTCACAAAATAGTAATATAAGTAGTTTCCATTTTCTTTAACTGGAAATATATTTGGAACCCACTTCCCTTAGGGAAACAGTGTATAGCAAAATTCCATATTCTTTGAACTATTTAAAAAAGGGAACTTAAAAAATACTGAGCAACACATTTTACAACATTCATGTAACAAAACTGCTCTTTTGGGCAATAGATTTTTGAAATAAAAATAAAGAGACTAAAAAAGTATACATTTTTTTCTTATCACAAAGGCTTTTTAAATGCCTTAACAACTGGATATTGTTCTCATCCTTCTTTTTAAAGTGCTTCAATTTAGAAGCAGGGAATAACAAAAAATAGAATGCCACTATAATGATATATTAATATATTAAATAAATATTTATTTAAACATAAATATGAAGATATAAAACATGAATTCTTTACTTTGTGAATATTACTGCACCTAATAACAACCTTCTAAATGAAAAACACACTTCCTACTTTGTCCAAGTATATATTTATTATGTGAGAAAAAGAATTCAGTGCAAATATCGAATCACACTTCATAGTGCTATCTAAGAAAAAACAAAATAATTTGAAAATGATTTTGTAATTTGGACTTAATCTGTTTATTATTATTTTTTGAGAAAAACATATAAAAATATGTTTAAAAATATCTAAAAATATGTCTCAATTAAAACTGAACTATGTTCTCTCAACAACATACTTATAGATAGAAAAGAAAGCTACTATTAAAAGAAAAAAACTATGCAGACTTTTTTAGATTCTGACTGTTATAAATTAAGTATTTTTATATTTTTATCACTTTTATATTTACTACATTTACTGAATGAACATTATAGCCATCTTAATAAAAACATCTGGTAGAATGTACTAATTCCATAAAAAATTATGTGAGAATTCTGTGCACATTGTTATTTCAACAGAAAAAAACCTATCTTCCTATTTTATGAAAATCAAGTTATATTGGAATCAGGGAGAAAAATATTTCTTAAATATCTATTTGCAATGTTATTACATATTTACATGTTATTATTTGGACAAAGTTTTTCATTTGTTAGAGGTTCAACAGTGGCAGGCTACTGATATATCTATATGAAGTTCTGTCTGAATAAAATCACATCAAAGCTACTTATGAAATTCCAGATTTTTCAATACTCGAAACAAAATATTGTATAGGTGTGTGTGGGGGAAAATCATTATTACAAAAAACAGTGCTACCTCTAGCTATTAACACAAAATTAAGTCAAACAGCATATTTAGAATTCTACCATGTTAAATATAACACTAATTCCATTTTGAATGCTATGTTTCAAATCTAAGAAAAGTAGTAAATCATAACTCGATAAAATAAAATTTAGAAATCTAAATAAGAATGGATATTGAAATTATCATACAGATTTTGAGCAAGTCATGGATTTTATAGTTATAATGTCATTTAAGAAACCATCCTAAAATATTGAGTTTTAGGATAAAATGCTGCAATTTAAAGTTTGCATCTTCCTCAACTTACAGAATTTAAATAAATAGTCAGGGAGAAATGAAGTGTTTATAAAACACCATTTGTCACAAACTAGTGCCAGAAATCTAAACTCAATTTAACACTCACTTTCCAACGGCTTATTCCTATAGTTTTCTCATACTAATTTATTACTAATATACTTTTGAAATATCATGTCAGTAGTTATAAATTAAGAAAGGATATTTCTTGACACTGAAGAGATATACTTTTAATATAGCAAGAACAGAAGAATGTAAATGGTATACAAGAAGCAAATAGAAAAAATATTAAGTAAGAATGTATGATTAATAACAGAATCATGTGTCAAGGTCAAAGGTGTTCTGTTGGATTTAACATATTGCAGCAAAGAGTACGTAAATAATTGTTTTGGATAGTATTATTTCAGATTATACTGACTGTAACTTTTGTGAAATCTTATAATTATTTCAGTCATCTATTTCTGAAACTTCATTTATGCAGAAAAGTAAATGTCACACTTTAGTTATACAACTAGTGATGTTACCTAGGAAGCATTTATTTTTTTAAATAAACTTTTAAAATAAATGTGTGCACAAGCTATTTTCTGAGGATCTCTTTTCAACAAATGATTAAATCCTACTCACTAAACTTTCTCTCAAATTCAGGACTTTTAAATTAAAGAAGATAATTATATAAGACTACTACAACAAATTAAACTGGACTTGGAGCAATGGAAAAATTTACAACTATCAATGGTAGGAAGAATTGCAGCCATAAAAATGAATATTTTACTGAAGCTACTTTTTTTATTCCAAACAATGTCTATAAAAGTAGAGGGGAAAAAGATTCTTTGATAAGTTAAACACAATAATTTTGAAATTTGTTTGGCAAGGGAAAAAAGTGAGAATAAGATGTTGCAAGAATCTAAAAACAAGGGGGTTTAGGCTACCAGATTGGGAGCTTTACTATCAAGCTTCTGTATTAACATGGGTGAAAGGATAGATAACTCTCAGACATAGAAGATTATTGTTTTTGGAAGGTCATGATCTCCATTTAGGATGGCATGCCTTTTTATGGTATGATAAGAATAAAACCCGTAGATATTTTCAAATACATTATGTAAGAAATGCTCTATTTCTAGTTTGGGAAAAAGTGAAAGCAAAAATTTATATCAAAATACCAGTAGGCTCTCAACAATAGATTTATACACCCAAATGTAGTAAATCTGGAAAAAATCTTAACATATAAAGATATTTTGAATGCGGAAGGAGAACTTAAAACTAAACAAGAATTGCAGGATCAAGGTATTGACTTATCATGGTGGCCACATATGCAAATACAATTGAGATACGAGAAAGATATTAAGACGTATATTAAGAGCAAACAACGTTTGATCAAATAATATTAGCAGTAGATGAAAAGTTAATAAAGAAAATATATGTCTTATTAAGCTTAAAAATGGAAGATGGACAGGTAAATGAGACAATTATAGTATGGGCAAAAAAAAAATGATACACGATAGAATTAGACAAATGGGAAACATTTTGGGGGAAAAACTATAAATTGACAATGGCAACCTCTTATACGGAAAACCTATAGAAAATGTTCTATAGGTGGCACTTACCACCTGCAAGATTAGCAAAAATGTTTCAAAACATGTCCGTTAAGTGTTGGAAATGTAATCGGGTACCGGGCATGTATTATCACATGTGGTGGACATGTGCAAAAGCAAAAACATTTTGGGCAAAAATACATACATGGTTATAAAAAATGTTAAAGCAGCATATAGATTATAAGGCAGAAATATGGTAATAAAGGGGTTGTGAAAATGAGTGTTTAGAAATCTTTAATCACAAATATGCACCAGCATGAAACCAATATATTACACCTGGTAAGAGAGACAGAAATGGAGTGTGTCTAAATAAATGGAAGTTACTACTTAGGTGTGATTAACCATGTCTGACTGTGAGGAGGACAAAAACTTTCAATGGCTTTTAGTGGGATTATGAAAGATATGATTAATGAAATACATGTCTTGGTCTGAAATAAAATTCCAACCAAAGACTGCATAGCTGGTGAGTGTGGGAAGCTAGAAGATCCACCCTTATATATTCACATATATTTCTGGAATGTGAATTAAAAGATCACAGCACAACTTTAATGTATTGGCAAATACGTTAAAGAACTGTAAAACACTTTAATCCACAACAAGTAGAAGAACCAATCTGCTCTGATATTAGTCTTTTACATCCATTGCTTGAAATAAATATATAATACTAATAAAGGATAGCATGCATGGTTTCTATAAAGTCTATATAATTCTATAAAGAACCCAGCCAATATAATAATGGATCAAAAGTGAGGAGGGATCTTTTCCTAACTTCTAAGAGAGAAATATTAGGTACTGCGTTTATGCTTTTGATTTTTATACATTCCATTCCAACAGTTTATAGCATTTGCTATAAACTGCAAAATGATAATACCAATTTATTAAACAGATCTTTTGGTTTAAGCAAAGCTATGCCTGTCATTTAATTAATACATCCTACCAGGGCTCCTTTCTGTAAGCCACAAATTGTTGGGAGGTAAGTGATGCATTCAGAAAAGTCAAAAACATGAATCAAAACAGGTGACACATTTATTTTTTGATGCTCCAAAATTAGTAGTTGTCTGCTCAGTGGGGCATCTGAGTTTTGAGCAACATAGTCCAGGGAATTTTGCAAGCAGATTATGAACAGATAGAGAGGACCCCACTTCCACAAACCAATCAACCAACCACATTTGTATATACTGTAGTACTTAACTTCCTTACATTGCAATCAATCAAACACAGCATATATTAGAATCTTTTTTTTAGAATTGTTTTTAAAGTATAGCATGAACAATAATTATAATATAATCACATGCCTGGTTGGGGATAATTTTTTTTGAATTACTTCCATGTAAAGGGAATCAAATTTGTGGCACAAGAATAATTAAAAACCTTATTATTGCAATATCTATCTTTTTTCATGTTTAACATATGCCTTGAGGATTGAAAAGGCAACTCGAGCATTGAATAATCTGAAAAGCAAACATTTAACTTTCTAAGGGGGAAAAAAGCATGTGCAAAGAAACTGAGATAATAGCCAAAAACTGTGATCCATACAGAATAGAAATTATTGCTCAATTTTTAAAGACAAAAATTAGTTATACTTCTTTACCTACACATTTACTTAAGTAGTGAACAGAAGATAATTATTGCACTGTTCAACAGTAAATAGGAAAATATGAAATGGACTTATAATGCTTTCACTCAAGTTAAATAATGTATAAAGATATCTATAGTAATATCAGGCAACTGTTTAGAAACCTGTCAATTATTCCGTTTACTCCACTGTGCTTTATACCGAAGCTCCTGTTGAAATCAGGTAGACTATCCCTCAAAAACTAAAATATGTTCACTATATAAGACCGTGCAGTTTTCCTTCACAGATTATTACTGTTTGCCCAAGTGATTATAAGTTCTTTATCCGTCACTTAAAAACGTTAAACTTTTCAGCGTCCTAGTATTATTAGTTTCCATGCCTTTTGGTATTGTCTTGATACATTTCATAACTTGGTTGTCCATGTCAAGATGATAGGCAACAAGATTTGAATTTTTTGATAGCAACTTTAGAGATAAGTTATAGGTGCCTGGTGTTTAGTGTTATGATGGTAGAATGTGATCAATTAAATACTTAAATAAAATTTTATTAAATAAAATAACCACTGAGACTAGCAGTGAATACTGTTAAGGGTGACATCTTAAATTTATCTGCAGAGCAGAAGTGGGTTCTATGAGATTAAATCAGGTATATTGAAACTAAACCGATTTATTATATAATTTCAGCCAGTTGAGAAACTGTTGTATAATTTTTGTATAAATGTTTTATATCAAAAAAATCTTACGTTATTAGAATTGAACAAAAAAAATTATGGATCTTATCACATAAGCAAACTTTCAGTGGGGTCATTTTCAAGTGACTAAGCATAAAATGCACAGTAATTCAACTACATATTAGACTATTTTATTTAACAACATGTTTGCCTGTTGTTCCAGAAATCCCCTGAACATTTTTCCAACAGTAAATAAATGTAAAATACTGTATTAAAATTGAAAGTGAGAATAAATCAACAAATTTCATATAAGCAGTTTGGAAAACATGATTGTAAAACTATTTAATCATGATGCCACTCTCCAATTGCAACATTAACATTCATCTTTTGTGCAAACAGGTTGAAATTGATTTGTCAGTCAGATTTATCATACAGCCTGAATATACATGTACAAAGTACGAAGACGACAGGCTAACTTCCAAGAAAGTAAGACATGGTTGCAGCTTCATCACAACTACTGCATGCTGAAGACTAGGTAGCTAATATTATTCATAGCATTTAATATTGCATAAACTGGCATTTTGCCCACATTCTTTACCTCAACATGCAAGTTCATTTGTTGCTGGCAGACATAACCAACCATGTGAAGAAGTCATAAATGAAGGACACTTAACTGTAGCTGAACAAAATGTAACAAATAACCCTTACAACACATGCCAAGAATAAAAGGTGTCACTTTTGCCACACAATGAAGCTGCTACATAATTTTATTTACCTTAATTTTGCTACAATTTTATGTACAGTAAAGATTCATTGTGCACAAAACTACAAACTTTAACGTTAAATATTTTAAGTATTTAAATTTTATATAACTATGAAATAAATAACCCTGCTTGTTTGTTGAAAAACAATAGCAGAATAAAACTATATTTTTTTCCTTCCTAATACATGAACTTCTTCAAGATATCCTTAAGCATAAGAACGTTTAAGGAAGTAACATCTAAGGAAATAACCTTGATTTTTAATCTTAATCAATGTCTTACCTTTCCCAAATCTTCTTTTAAAGCTTTCAAGAATAATCTAAAGGGAAAGGAAACAGATTCCTAATGGAATAGAGTTCAATTTGGATCCAAAAATCTTCCCTAATCTTTCCTGCCCCCAATAATTAAGATTTTCTACTTTGAACTATATAGACAGGAATATCTTCATCACATAATACTTTTGCTCAACCAAACAAAGCAACAACTTAACTTTTCAGAATCCTTCAAAAAGCAAACAAGATAACCATTGTTAAAAGCTTGAAATTCATGTATAAATTCATAACCTAATTTAATACTTAAACTGCTTTATCTCCACCATGTGGTCCAGCCAATCAGAAGATATTAAATGCTTTTGTTTGCTCTTTGCATAGCTAGATATAACTACCACCATTTCTATTTTTCTTTTCAGATTGAGCAACAACAGTTACTTAAGTTTTGCCACATTTGAGAAGTTAATCTGGGGGAGAGAAAACTACTTCTCAAAAACTTTCAGATCTAACAAACTTTGGTGACAGGTATTAAGAATAATTGATTTAAGATTACGCACTGCCTTTTCTGAAGATTAGAATAAACCCTATTATGCCAAAACAACCCTCCACAATTCCCGCTTATTTCTTATACCCTATCTCTAATCCTGCATGTCCCACCTGCTTCAAAATCTAGTAGGATTTCAGGGAAGGAATTAAAAAAATCTTCTCAGTTGCTCCTTTTCAGGTGACTTCTTTTACTTCTTCTCCTTCAGTATGCAGCTTGAACCCTGAAAAACAAACACATCTCCTGAATTCAAAGGCTGAGATAATTCTCTATCAGACAGCAAGTCTCTGCATCTGGTTACACAAACATACCTTCAGTCAGGTTGGAAAAAATAGGTTGGAGAAACCTTAGAAACGAAAAAATCAGAACCCAGATGATGGGGGGGGGGGAGGCGGAAGAGAGTTCCTTCTATCCTGTTTTGGGGCAGATTTTTGGTGAAGACAAAATAAAATGGGCTATGAATAGACTTGGTTTTTGTTTTTGTTTTAAATGACACAATCCAGAAAAGTGGAAATAACCCCCCCACCCAAAATGCGATCAGTAAACCCAGTTTCTGTAGGACTGGCTATCAGTTGAGAGAAACGCTGAACATTTTAAAAAAAAATCAGGCAACTTCACAATCGTAGCGTTTAAGGAGACCTGCAAGTATGTGTATCAGCCTAAACAAGCCCCAAGCTTAATGTTCGTCTTAATTCATAGATTTCCTCCCCGAGGTTACTTTCAGGATACGCACCGGTGCTTCCTCTCCGCCCTCTTCAACCTCCTCCTCCCACGCCCACTCCCCATGCATCCCTGTTACTAACCCACCAGAACAACTTACCTTTGTATTTATTTATTTATTTATTTATTTTTACTTGGCTGGAGTAGCAAGACTTGTTTCATCTTCCTGAGCGACGTCGCTCGGCACGTGGAAAACGAGAACACCCAGCTTTATTCGCAAAACGGAGCAACACCCCCGCCCCCCCCCCCAAAAAAACACAAAACACCAACAACCCGCAGACGGCGAGGAGGAGGAAGACGAAGGTGCGCAAGGTCGCTCTGAAAGTGGAAAAAAAGGAGGTGGGGGAAGCCAATCCCGAAACGGCCGCTGTTGCCTTAGAAAGCCAATGCCGCCGCCGCGTATTCCAAAGCGCGCAGTCCCCACCTCAAACTCGGGTGGACGAAGGGCGCAGTCCCCAGGCAGCGGCGTGCGTAAAAAGACAAAAAACAGAGGAGCCCGGTCTCAGAAACTGCCCCGCGAGCGACTTTCTCCCATGCCCTTTTCTCTTAACGAGGCTTAACGAGGAAGTTTCCCTCTCGAGACTCCCGGTCTCTTCGGGCAGGGACCCCTGCGAGCGTCAAGCCTCCTGGGTGGCGAGTGACTCCCTGAGGGAAAGGGAGCCAAGACCGGAGACACCTACGCGCGTGCTTCACTCCCCACTTTGCCTTTTTAGTGAGCGCGCGGGTGGGGGGGTATGGTTTTGTTTTTTGGGGGTTTTTTTGGGAGAGGGGGCGGGAAAGGACGGGGAGCGCTCAAAGATCCTCCGCTGACGAGCTCGCCCAACGCCGCGCTCGTGCCCCGCTCCTTTCCCCGCCACTGTCAGTCCATTTGGGAAAGAGAAATAAAAAGAAATAAAACTCTCCCCCCTACGGACGCACGCAACCCCCGGACGCGTTCTTTCCCCACGGCCCCCTTTCGATTGGGCAGTTTCCCGTCTGTCACGTGCCTCCTTTAATTCCCCCCTTCCTGTTTTTTTTAAATAAAAAACCGCGTCGTGAATCATTCACTTTCACTTCGGCTCCCGAAGGCTCCATCCTGAGGGGATGATGGGGGGTGGGGGAAGGGTTTTACAAGCCCAAGGAGGTGGTGAGGGAAGAGCTTTTTATTTATTTATTTATTTTTGTGTTTTGGCTGGAGAAATGATGCTGCAGCTTCCCTGGGAAAGAGGTGGGTGTGGTCATGGTCATCCTCACATAAACAAGCCTTCATATACTGTAGCTGTAAGATAAACTAGTGCAATTATTGCTACATTTAAAAAAATATCTTGTATATTGGCCTTGAAAGGTCTTTCTTAAAATAAAATATTTACTACTGGAAGCAGGGAGATTTAAACACTTTAAGAAACTGGAATTGGTGCTGAATTGGATGCACTTCAAATTGGAGTTTTGCTTGGGTAAATTCAGGGTAGGATTAAAACAAAACCAAACAAAAAGATTCAATGATTAAACAAAAAAAAGTGCTATTTTAACCATGTCAAATACTGAATGCCACTCTAGAGGTGCTGCCATGTTGAAAATTATGGTGGTACTTCCATCCTGTAAATTGTGAAGCTGTGTGCAGTTATTAGTTATTTACAGTATTTATACCACATAGATCAGCATTTCAAAATCTCACAACTTTAAGATGTGTGCTTGCATTCTGAGTGTTGAAATCCACTAGGTACTAAGATAAAAAAATGATGGTATAGAGTATTAAAGCCATTCTTACATTATGACTATTGATGTTGCTTAACTCCATGACATTTTTTTTCCAAAGACTGTCCAGCTCTTATTGCTACCATATTGCTTTGTGAATTTCTTAGACGTCATATCTGCAATAAGCCAACTTTATAGACTGTCTTGTGTAAAATAGCCTATGTAGTTAGTTTAAGGTTCAATGTGTACAGTATTGGTTAAGTCAGAAAAATAGACCTAACTTTCTTTCATACCGGGATGGGATCAGATACTGTACAAAGGAAAATGCAATTTATTTGGATATTGATTAGTACAAAAATTATTGTCATGACAAATTTCACTCACTGTTGAACTGTCATGATTTCTATGGCTCATTTTATGGAGTGTTAGTTATAACTATCATGAAAAATGGACACCTTGCTCTTTATGGGTTAAAGTTTTCAATAAGACTTGAATTCCTATGTATATCTTTTCTAAAATCTTCCTTCAGGCTATTTTTTTTAGGACTATATATTGATTTTATTGATATAGGAACATATGCCTACTAGGCAGTATTTTTTTTAAGTGTGCCTTCAAGTCTATCATGATTCTTCCTTTTCTCTAGACATAGAAAAATAATCCTCCAGACTGAAGTAACAGCTATTTACAGAATAATGAGCCATGCAAATTAAGATTTGAGAAGATGGGGGTGGAGTGGGGATGAACTGAGGAAAGTTTAGTTCTTAAAAGAGCTTCTGGAAGATATCCTTTCTCTTTTGATGAGATGTTTATCTCTATACACTTGGGCTTTATGTGACAGAGATTATTTAGAGCTAAAATACTTTATTAGATTAAATTTACAACTGTCTTCATTAGGGACACCCAATGATTTGTCCTACCTTCTTGGAAACTTACTGTACGTCCTTGCAAAGAGTTACTACAGTAGTTTCAGCACACACTGCTAAATACTTACTAGTAAATTATGTAACCCATATTTAGAGTAAGGTTCCATCTGGCCTAACACTATTTTCAGTATTGCACACAAATGTTTCCAGCATGTGCATTTAAAAGAAATACACCAAACACTGTCTGTGTGGCCTGGATTCCATAATTGTGAGATAATGTTTGTGCTGAAATGGTGAGAGGAATCACTTAGGGATATAACCACTTGTATGATCATTGTTCCATTTGACTGTCGTTTTTAATGTTGTGGATATCCACGTGAACTAAATAATTGATCAGTTTTATATAATTATATCTCCACTATATACATCATTTTTCCAAAACTCTAGGATACCAATGAGAGGGGGAAAATAGCCAAGTGCAGGGAATAGGAAGACACTCTCAACAGTATTTTATTAACAAGAAATAAATGCCATTAATAGCTTTCTCCATATTGCAGCCCTATAAATAGGACATATTCTACTGAATGGAAAAGGAAAATTAATGTTTAAAATATTCCCACAGTTCTACAATGAGTTTTATTTTGATATTCCAAACCAGCCATCCTAGACAAGTAAGGGCTGAATGAAGAAGAACATAATATTACTTACCCACTGAAGAAAATAAAATAAGATTCTATTTTGATTTCTTTAAAAATCTTACTAAAATAATTTAGATTTAAAAAACATTAAGTGGCAGTTACATTTCATATAATATGTACTCAGAATGAATATAAGTGCATAGAAAGTAACTAAACATTTTCATGTTGTGATTTTCTAAATAATTGAAATGTTTCATTTAAAAGCACATGACCAAGATCGAATCATGCTCCCATATTGCAGGAAAGAACTCTTAATCTTACTTAAGACCACTTTCTAATGTCCTGGCTAAGAGTGATTTGAATGGCTTTCTAATTTCCAGCTCAATCTTTCAGCCAAACTGTTCAACTGTCTTAATAATAAAGCATGCTCACTTTTGTGTTCATTAATACAATGAATACAATGTAGTTATATACATTCCCTGGGAATCTTGCTCATAAAACACTCAGCATAATCTCTGTCATTTCTTGGCATATGTTCATTGCAAACGAAAACTGTTATATATCAGAAACTGGGCCCTATGTCTTTCTCCCTTCTTTCAAAATAAATTCTAGGGAAATTTACTAGGGAATTACGCATTGCTAAGTTTCATTACATGAAAAATTAAATATTTCTAGGATAACTGCCAGTATTAGTGCTTCTGGTATAAATAAAAATCCAATCTGGCATTATATTTCATAATGTCTTATTTCAGAATCATTATTCTTACCAGATTAAAGCTGGGACATTTAAGTTTGATGTCTTTCAGTTATGTCCTCAAGTTACTGAAATTGCTGTACTGAACTACTAGAATGTTTGGTTTTCAAAATGCTACACTGCTTTGATAGATTAATGGAGCATGGCACAATAATTGTTTCTTGTGCTAACAAGAATTTCCTTTAACTTGTCCACTTGTCCATTAATTCCAGCATTCTTTATATATAAGCAGTCCTGAGGTGATCAGCATGCGAATTATATCTTTTTTTCCATTTTTTCATATCTAAATATAGAAAGAAAGATTCACCCAAAGTACTTGGTTTGGGGAGAAATTGAAAATACGTTGTCAAATGTACCCTCCATGTTATAAAGACAGTCCTAAGAGCCATGGTGGCACAGTGATTAGAATGCAGTATTGAAGAGTAATTCTGCTGACTGCTGATTGCCAGCAGTTCGATTCTCATTGGCTCAAGGTTGACTCAGCTTTCCATCTTTCCAAAGACAATAAAATGAGGAAACAGATTGTTGGGGGCAATATGCTGACTTTGTAAACCACTTAGAGAAGGCTGTAAAGCATAGTGAAGCGGTATATAAGTCTAAGTGCTATTGCTAAATGGCTTATAGCAGTGTTTCTTAAAGTGTAGTTAAAGGAATGTTGGGATTCTCCCAAGATACTCTCAGGGATCCAAGAAATCAAAATTATGGTTAGATATTGAAGATATTTACAAAAAATGTAAAAAAAATTGTAAATATTTTTTTTGTAACAGTTCTCATTATTTTTATTTCTTAAAAACATTTTCTATGAAAATATTTGTGTTACCATCTAATGGTTTAATGTTGTTATTTTACATGATTCAATTGCCCCAACTCTACCCTGAATTAAGGGGTAAGAGGGTCATAAAAAGTGATTTTTAAAATAAATGTTAATAAATATAATATTTATCTTTTATAAATACAGTATAAAATGCATCCATTTTAATTTTTAAGATGGTAAATATCAATAAATGTAATCCATACAAACCAAAACTATTTTAGGGTCCTCCCAATTTTTAAAAGTGTGAGCAAAAAGTTTAAGAAACAATGGCTTGTTAATAGATTGTTATTTTGTTATAGGACAATTCATATTTCTAATTATTGTTAAATCTCTTCAAATTTCAAACAAGCAAAAGTATGAGGTACTCAAACACCAGAAGCAATTTAGAAAAGGTTAAAAAAAACCAACCTGATTTTTGTAAAATTATCTTCATCAAGCAGGGATATCTGACACAAAACAAAACAAATTTCCAGCAACAGAAAGTTCCACATGACAGTATGTCTATTCCACCTAGGATAAGAGCTTCTTCCTGTCCAATTTTTTGTGAGCAAGGTGGTAATTGAGAAACTAGTCCTTCATGTTTCCTGGATAATATAAATCATAAAAAAAACAGAAATTCATAACCACAAGGAGAAAACAAAAGATTTACAACATTTCTAAAAGAGTTTGTTATAGTACATGCCAGTCAAGGCCCTCTAGGGAAGTCAATTCTTAAGATGGGATAGAGAGTCTGACAGACTTTCTCCCTGTTCAGCCACATTATCTCTCACATTAGTGGCACTTTCAGAAATAGGATCCTGATCCAAACAGGATAGAGCTATAAAGATAAAATCTGCTTTCACTGTTACAAAGCAGTCTGGAAACCAGTGGCGCTGTCTAAGCACTATTGTGGTATGTTGCGCTCCTAATATAAGAAATCTCTTTGAAACTAATAAGACATTATTAAATAAAGATTTTGTCCAATTCACTGATCTTACATTTTTCCAGTAGGGCTGCTTGTTTAATTAAGCCTAATGCATGTTGTAAAAAATAGAATGCTAACTCTAACTTTTGAGTGGAATAGAGAAGTAGGGATTATTTTGAAATGGAAAGACTCTCAGTAGTGGCAAGAAGGTTTAACTTTGGGTAGAAGCCATAGCCCTTGTGGATTCCACATGTAATGGTTGCTGGACTCCTTGTATATGCCAGTAATTGAACATGCTATTTCCTTTGTTTGGTGTTTCAAAAAATATGATTCAAGAGAGTTTTATAAAATGATTTTATCTCAGAGGTAGAGATAAATTCAAACTCTCTGCTTCAGTGAGTAAATAAAAAATGACACAGATCTATATTTCTAGAAATGTACACGCTATTTTACTTACGTTTTTATTTGATTATCATTCATTTTTAAAATAGCAATACTATACATACATTCTGGGAAGGAACCCCCCATTGAACGATGTAGGCCTGTTAAATAAACATCATTAGACAATAAATTCTATACATTTTCACTAGCCCTTAAATCTTCCATTCATTGTGCAACCTATCCGATGCATATTTGTTAATTCAAAAAAATATACACAAAGCACATATCTACTAGAAACACTATAATTTTGTAAACATTTGCATGGCTGCATTTTTGGAACTAAGTAGGACATTTTGGTTCACATGTAAGTTTTGTTTGTTAGGCAATAAGGCAATCTGAAAGATCTATATTTCAATTTAGTTTGACTCTATTTGGTGCTGTTTTCCTAACTAGAATAAATAAAAGCCAATTAAATGTAAATGTCCTATAAGTGTGATAAATAAATTAGTCTTTAAGATTACTTATCAACAAAAGTTAAATTCTGTTAGCTTTTTGATTTCAGCTTTTCAGAAGAGTGTATAATGTTCTGTCCTGTTTCTGTGCTAAAATAATCTTCGTACATAATATTGTGAAATAATGCAAGTCTTCTTTTGTTTTAATCAAGTGTCAGTTCTCCTTAAAGTCACTCATCATTACAATTTGTGAAAAGAAAACTAACTCTTACCATATGCAGAACTCCCACTGAGGCCTTAAAAGAAAATCTTATGTATAATAATCCAAGGCCTATATGGATTAAAAATATCCCCCCCCTCCAAACTCTATTCATTGTGGTTTTAAGAAGTCCTTTCTTTGGGGCTAGATTCCTAAAATGTATTACACCACCCAATATAATTCATCATTAACAACATGGCATATATATTTAATTGTTTTAAATGAAGCATAACCCACTAAACTCACTTATGATTACTTCAAATCTCACCCTCAGAAACTTTTTTTTCTTCTTCCAGTCATCCATATCAGATTCTGGGGGAATCTTGTCTGCCTAGACAAGAGCCTGCAATTTTCTTGGCAAGGTTTTTCAGGGGTGGTTTGCCATTGCCTCCTTTTTTGGGCCGAGTGAAAGTGACTAGCCCAAGGTCACTATGAGACAAAAAAAAAAAAACCTGGTCTTCTGGTTTCTGTTCTGCCCACCCCACCAAACTGGCTCTTGAACTTATGCAATGAACCTCAGATTGGTTGAGTTTGGCAAATGTCATTTTCACAGCACTGTGTTGTTTTGCAATCTCACTGATTTGAAGTTCCATCTACAAATCTGTCACGCACACACACACACACATGGAAATTGACTCATTGAATTAGGAAAAACCATTTACTGAGGTTGTGAATGTTTTGTCAAATATTTGGAAGAAATGGTTAGGACTTTATACAAGCATGCCTTCTTTATGCTACCCAGGAGAGATGGGGGTGGTGTGTGCGTGGGGGAGTGGCTGCGTTAAGAGTTGCATTAACTTTTTGTATAGAAACCTCCATTTTTTTTCCAGCTTGATGTAGTAGTTTAGAAAAAGACAGGCTGCTTTATCTTTAATAGCAGCTAGACAACGAACGTATACAGGACCCGAATCACTTATTAAAATTATCTGAATGATTTTCAATGCATGCAGACTGTACCATGTGTGCTACTGGCCTTTGAATAAGGCTTTTTGAACTATTTGGGATATCTGAGCTAAATCACTGTTCAGTCTTTATTTAAACACACCCAAACAAAAGGGAGCCCAGTAATTTCCCCATATAACTGGTTTGACTGTTGAACTACTTTTACTGTTAGAATTTCTCCCCCATAAAATTAAATAAAGATCTGTGTTCCTGTAATTTAAATGCATTATTTTGTGTCCTGGATTCTGGGAACAGGTCATGGCCTCTTTCTGTGTAACATCCCTTCAGTTAATTAAAGTTATGGTCACATCCTCACCCTTAACTTATCTTTTCTTAAGATTAACCACATATTTCCTCAATCTTTCCCTGAAAAACTACATCTCCAGTGCCCAATTTTCCTGGTTGCCCACTTCTGGACTAGTTTGTCTAAACCTATATTAAATGCCCAGAAAGTAGTTTGAGTTTGCCTTTGGCATCACTCTGCACAATTTGAACACTGTCAAATCTAAAGATTCCAACTGTTTTCATTGCAGTTCTACTAAACTTATAGAAGACAAATATTACTTCATAGGTACAAAAATAGGTACAAAGATAAATATTTGTTCGTAAGTATATTGCAGATGCTTGAATTACACACCCATTATTTGTGTTTTAAAAGAAGCATATTTGTCATTCCCCATTTCTCTTCATAGTGGGAATTAAATGTTCAATAATTCACACTGATTTCAATAAATATTTTTGGACTTCATAACTGGTAGTCAAAACATCTTCCTTGTCTACTAGTTTTAGATACAGTAAAGGCTAAGGAAATGCTTTTCACTTGAACTGATGTTAAAATAAGAATATATTCTTTGCTGACTAATAAAAAATTAGTGAATTATAATTACACTGTGATTTTAAATACAGTTTTTCTCCTAAATTTTTGAAGGAAGAAAGGAAGGAAGGAAGGAAGGAAGCTTTGCTGTGTAGCAAGAATTAGGGGGATAAACAGAATTTATTTTTTCCTGTAAAGTATCAAGTTTATCCAAGTTGTTTTTCAGATTTAACATGTTGCAACAATACAGCAGAAGCAGTAAAAACAAAAAATGAAATAGTTATGTTTTTTTTAATCAAAGAGGAAATAGGTCCTATAAATATTCTAAAGCATTGACTTTTCTGGTGATACATATATAAAAAGACATTTCAGTTGTCTTCTGAAAAAAAGGATATTTTAGCAAGCTCTCTTAAGGAAATTTGGTGAAAACTGCATGCAGATAACACTTTATATATTGTACATAGGCTTTGCTTAGATGGCTCATTGGTGATGGGGTTATTTTTATCCACCCTTCACCTATGATTTGTATCTGCTTTTTATGATGTTTATTAATATGGTTTTGATACTTTTCTGTTGTTTTTACATTTGCTATTTTATCTGATGGTTGCATAGCACCCAGAGGTACTTTTGGTGAGATGAGCTGCTATATAAATTTTATTAAATGCACACATGCAGAGGGCAAAATAGTGTATCTGGCCAATTGTTGCAACTCTAAGCAGTTGTTCCAATTTTTGTTTACCTTTTATCTGCTCAGAAGGTCTAAAGAATCACACTTACTATTTTAAAATTTCCTTTAGGATTTAATAGAAAGAAAAAAGAGATAATCAGGAACGAATAAAAAAAAAACTCTGCTTCTCTGCTACAGTACAACAGTACCAATAGTCTCTCTTTTCAAACTTGCTAAATCACCATGAATGTGCTTCACACAAAGGAATGTGAATTGTACCAAATGTATGCACTTAATTGAATCACCTGGCAGTAAGATGCAAGAACCAAATGAATTCTTGATTGTGACACTGATCATCCAGTGATCCATAAATGATATTTGCAGGTTCTCTGAGGCACCTTTGACATGATGTTGGTACAGCTTTGCATATTTTAATTAAATAGGGCCTACTTTTCCATTTGTATGAGCATTTGGCATTCTTATATATAGAAACATGGCCGGCCCTTACAGGGTAAATTTGTTGTCTCCTACTTCTCTCTTTCATTACAAACAGCCGTCTGTACTGAAGTAGCTTTCGTTGCCACGGAGCTCGTTTTAGATATTGTAGTTCTAAGTTCAAATGTTACACTTTTTGTAACATTTGGAATAAATGTTACAGCTAGGGCCGTGTTGTGGCTGAGGCCATAGAATCCGATTCAAACCATTAAGCGAGGCAAAGCTACACGCATCGTTACCTCACGGTCTATTCCAGGGAGGGCGGCCATTTACTATCGGATCGCCTTGTTTTATTCAATGGGACTGAAGCCCGGGCCTGGAACAGAGCAAATAACGTTGTTTCTAGCAATGTGTGTGTGTGAGGGGGGGGGGAATGGGAGGGGATTCTAGTGTGTGTGTGTGTGTGTGTGTGGGAGGGGAAATGCCAAGATTTGGGGTGGGGAGGGAGGGGAGTTGGCGTGTGGTCGCCTGTGTACTCATGTGCTTTTTAAAAATATATATACTTGAAGGATTTCTGCGGTCTCTTCAACTCGGAAGTGGGGATTCCGGGCGGAGTGCCTATTTTTCTGCCGCCTTATTTAGAGCCGTGGGTGCATGCACTTAAACAAATGTTATAATTTCGTAGGGAGGGCCTTACGTTTCGACACTCGCCCGCCACACTTCGCGCAGTGCCGTCCTGCTCGCCGGCGCCGTTTCGCAGAAGAGACACTGAGGCCCGTCCGAAGTTAACTCTCTGACCTATCTAATCCTGTGTACCCGGAAAAGAGATATGAACAGACACCACAACCCATTCCGCGTGTTAACTTTTGATTTTAAACCGCAACGAAGTGCGCTTCCTTTTGCTCCCTGAAAAAAAATAGAAAGGATCGCTTTCTAAATAAAGGGGGCAGCTGCAATCCGATTTTAAGAATCCCACTAAATTCAAATTATTCTTTTATCTGCCAAAATGTAGATAAGCCTGACCCACAGGGACTTTTTAAAGAGGCAACTGGACTTTCTGGTTTTTCTTTGAAGACGTTTCGCTTTTCATCCAAGACGCTTCTTCAGGTCTTCAAAGAAAAAGAAAGTCCAGTTGCCTCTTAAAAAAGCACCTCTGGGACAACCATGCCCTGGGTGACTGAGAATCTCCATAGATATATATCAGCCCAAGTTCTTTCCCTCCCGCGCTTTAATATCGCGTGCGCATGCGCGCTGCCTCTTCGGTTCACAGAATATTCCCGCACACCTGATTTTCTCTCTCCGTGCTGTTCTTCATTGCGCTCTTACACGCGCGCACAGACAGACAAAGTAACTTGTGGAAACGAATATTAGTCTGTATCTGCAATACATCCTAGGACAGGTGTACTCCAAAACAAATTCTTGGCACACGTTCTTGGAGATTCAGCCGGGCGATACCAGCTATCGCTGCAAAACAACAACAACTTGTGTTGTTGGGATTAAACGTAGAATTCTTTAGCAGTGACAGAAGAATTTACCACTGGAAGAATTGGAGAATTAGAATTAGGGATATTGAAGTAGGCAACGAGTCTGCATTTATTTACCACCTTACAAATAAGTTTGACCCACCTTTATTCAGAAATCTTAAGTCCACGGATTTAAATAGGGCTTAATTTCAGAAAACCAGTAAGTACAATTTTTTTAGGATCTAGAATTCGCAGATCTCCACCTGTTAGATCCATCTTCTCAGTATTTTACAGAAGAGCAAAACTATAGAAAAAGAAGTTCACGCAAACGCTAAACCACATTAATGCAATCTGGTGTTGCATAAATATTACATCTATCTTATTTTAATAAATCCTCCTCCTTCCCATAAAGACTTAAGGCTGGTATCAGGTACAGAAATATTTAACCGGAAAAAAATTGGAAAGACAGCCTGCTTCTACTAATAAGGATAATATATATAGATGTCATTTATGGAATATTTCCAACCGGCTTGCATTGTATATCATCGAAGATCGTCTATCTATGACGGAGCCCGAGGGGTTCAAGTGATGGCGGGGATGGTGGGTGGGTGGGGGGTATTGAGTCATCCTGATTGCATAACTGACGATGTAGAAGAAAACAAGTCGAAAAGTTCCGGAGGAAAGCAAAAGTTTTCCAAATGAAATAGCCTATAACTGCAAATAGTATTTTCAAAGATATATACTTGAGAATATGATACATTTACCCAACAGGAACTATTATGTCCCAGGATAAAATGTTTTGCCTAATAAACAATTCCAAACATCTGTTCTTCGGTTTGCTTTGTGACCAAACGATTGGAGACGGGCCAATAGCTGTCAAAAGGGGGGGTGGGGAGGAAATGCTCTTCAACGGTCTGGCGCAAAGGGCAGAATTTCTTTGGGTTGGTTGTTGCCACTTGAATATTTATGTATTTATTTCATATTTAAGAAACTTCCATCTGCCTCAGAGAGCGATCCGGGCTTAAGAATGCTATTTATTTAAAGAAATACCATAAAACAATATGAAAAGGGAAATAATAATGATAATTATCGCAATATGGTCACGATCCGGCCAAAATGTTAAGAACTGAAGCCCCTTCTAGTGCCGCGAGATTGTCCCGCAGCACAGATTTAGTGCGGCTAGGATTGAACAAACCAAAGCCCACTTGGGCAGACGGAGAACAAACACGTCTCTTCCCCCAAGCTGGATAAAAGAGAATAAAATATACCCAGCAGTCAGTGACGTTCTAAAAGTGTCTGAATATTGAATAATTGAATGAAAAACATTTCCAGGGACTTTAGCACGGGGCCTTGCACTGGGCCCCAGGAGAGCGAGCACCTGTTTAGGACCGAACTGAAAAGTCGACGCGACTGGAACTCGCTTAACTTGGGAAAATGCGCCGTTCCCACATGAGTGATGGCCCGTACTTTTTCTTATAGCGGGGGCTGAGGAGGGGGCATAGCACAAACCAAGATTCATCTCCAGGGTGCCGCAGACTGCGGTCCAAAGTATGAAGATGATGGGGGCGAGGGAATCGGAGATAGACAGACAGATCTAGATCTAGATCTAGATCTAGATCTAGATCTAGATCTAGATCTAGATCTAGATCTATCTATCTATCTATCTATCTATCTATCTATCTATCTATCTATCTATCTATCTATCTATCTATCTATCTATCTATCTATCTATCTATCTATCATATTAGCGGTTAGGGAAACGGTTTATACATATACATACACACACCCACACCCACGTCGCAGACAGTTTCCTTCGCACTGTCGCGCCACAATCTTGACTTATTGGACCGCAGCCTGAGGCTACCCTTCGGGCCCAATTCCGTGGCAACGAAAAGGACCCCAAAGATGCCACCAGGGGCCCTCAATCAGCTAATAGCTGAAGGTAAACCCTGAAACAACTGTGCCCTCCCATCTCTCGTCCCCCCCTCCCCCCGGGATCAGAAGCGGGAGGTGGTGGCCAGTCGCGGGGAGAAAACTCCTTCTGCCGGGGTGGCGTGCCAAGTGAGAAGTGGAACAGGGTGGATGGGAGCCCGCGGGGGGTGGGGGGTGGAGGAGGGCGCAGCTAAAGCGGACACCCCCAGGCGAATGGTCCTCCCTCTCTGTGGCTTCCTCCCCTGTCCACATGTCCAAACGAAATTGCCTGGTGTCCCCTCGCAGATTTCGTCCCGTATTATCCCCCAGCTTATGTACTTTGGGCATGTCTGCCGGGCGAAGGTGCCCTTTCCTTTCCCGCTTTCGGCTTTGGAAAAGCACGACAATCGAATGACAAAGAGAGGAATTATATCGTTTCACACGACCGATCCGGGGGCCGCCCAAGAAAGCGCTTAAGCCCGTAAGGTGTCTAGCAACACTCAAGGCTATGCATTTGGGCAAATTCTTTCTAGCCTTTGCGAGCAAAGCAAGCGCAATTAAACATGATTTTTTGTTTGTTTGTTTTTTTGTTTAAAAAAGAAAAACTTCCAAAAACGAGGATCGTGCCTTAAACTGTTTTATCAGACCTTATAGGTTAGCTTAACGTAATTTAAAAAAAAAAAACCCACATGAAGAACTTTTTAATCGTGAAATGTCTCTTGAGTGGAACTCGTATTGGGTTGGAAATTATTCGTGCCTTTCCGTTTAAAATTATTTTTCTCCTCCTTCCTGCGGGAATTCCTAGCCTCTGATGGAATTTTTCCAAAAGTGACAAAACTCCTACAGCGGTAATTCCCAGAACTAGGAAAGGAGGGAGGCTTCATCAGAAGGGAAGTGATCCAGTCCTCCCGGAAAATCAAGTGATCAATAATACAACTGAATTGACCCTTTCCAGCCTGAGCTGGAAAAAGGAGGCTAGGTCTTAAGGTACCACATCGGTGGGAGATCAACTCCAAATGCCTACTTGATGCCCAGATTGGCAAGCCACTTCCACATTGTTGTCAAGACAACTTCTAAGGCGTTTGATCTAAAGCTCCTAGCAGTGAAAGAAAGACCCCAAGGCGACTTTTAAACAGGTGGAGTGGAGTCCGTTCGTTAGAACACAACTTTTTGTTTTGTTTTGCCTGCTTATAGAAATCCTGAGCTGATTTTAAAAAAAAAAAATCCTCCCAGGAACACTTGGCTCCTGCGTGATCTGCACACATTACCCTATTTAGTATTGCCTAAGGGAGCAAGTGCTGTGAGAAAGCAGATATGGAAAAGGAGAGGGTGACCCACATGAGCCTATAGTAGCCCAAGTAATCCTAGGACTGGCCAAATCAATGGGACATCAGAAAGAAGAAGGAAGAGAGGATTTCGCCTTTCTTTGTCTTTGAGCAGGCAGGTGTCATTGAAATTTTGTCTCTGAGGGATACAAACTTATTTACAGTCATTATCATTTTTAAAAAATCCACAACAACCTGTAGGCTGGGCTAGCATATGTATTTGTAGCATAAGTGTAGTTTATAAAACAAGGAATTGCTTGCACACACTTATTTCACAACCAAACAGTCTATCCAGTTTTGAAACATCTGTTTCAAAAAAGGGTATATATTACTGTGTAAAGCAGGCCTTGCAGGATAAATCCAGACAAACCATTAACAAACAGAATATTGTGTATTGGCCTGCTAGATGAGAACCTTGCGGTATTGCCCAATGAGTATATTCTTTTATTATGATATAGTTTTCATTGTGTGTTGTATTAAGCAATGCACATACCTTAGAAGACAGGGTATTATTTCCTATATAAATGAAATAAAGTTTTGTTTTCCAGATGGCAAAATGATATATATCACACTGATACACTCCATACACACACACATACACACTGTAACAATTAATACAACTGTTGTAACAAGCAGGAGGAGAATGTTTCCTCATTCCCTTTCCTGTTTCTTTGGAGTTTAGTCAGGTGCAGAGTAAGATTTTTTTTAACAGTTGGCAAGAAAAAAAATATCTGCTTTACACAGCCCAGAAGCCTTGACTATATTTCAAGCCTTTATTTTTCCCAAAAACAGATTATTGATTGCTTTGTGATTAAAAAGCATATCATGGTATGTTACCACTTAGCACATCGCTGATTATCTTCAATGTTTATTCTGAAGAAAAAAGAAAGAAAAAAGAAGTAAAAATTCACCAACTTCGGAAACTACACACTTCTCATCCATATCTTTTATTTTAATAATAAAATGGTTCATCTCCACAATGTTCATAGTGAATTGTCTTGCTACAATCACATTTTAAGGATGTGATATATATTTCTATGTGTGAAAATTATGGCAAATAATTTTCACACATAGGTGAAATTAAGGCAAATTGGGACATTTCCTTCTCAGAAAGATTGTCTACTCTAATACCTTATTCATTATTAATTGACATTTTTAAAAGAAAGCCCAATATACCCTTTCTGTAAGATGTAATGAGGTCAAAGAATTTCCAGATAAAGTTAAAACATGGTGTTTCACTTGTAATTTTTGCCACCTAACATTGAAGTTAAAAAAAATTCAGTGGTCTGATTGAATGCTGGCTGTATATTTGCCTAGTTTTGAGGAATACACTGAGATGGATGGATGGCACCTAGTGAGTCAAAAGAACACCGATAAAATATAAAAATATTTTAACTAATGTGTGAGCAAAAGAAGAGAGCAAAATGCTAGATAACACTACACATTTCCAATGCCTAACAGTGAACCTTCCACTTTAAAAAAAAAAAAAAGGAATCCACCCACAGCCATTTTAAGTCTGAGGACAGATTTTCAACTGACAGTTTCATTTTCAGAACACTCATTTGCTATAACGACATTCTTAATTCTTTATTCTTATGGTGGAGATAGATAGATAGATAGATAGATAGATAGATAGATAGATAGATAGATAGATAGATAGATAGATAGAGATAGAGATAGATAGACATAGATAGATAGATATAGATAGATAGATATAGATAGATATAGATATAGATATCTATATAGATATAGATATTTGGGGGGGGATGTAGGGAAATCCAAAATACTGAAAATACTGAAATAATTGGAGTATATTTTCATTTTCATGCCAATAAATAAACAATAAATAAACCACCAATCTCCTCCAAGTAGTTAACATACTGAAGCATACATCAGTTTGGGCCATTAGAATAAAATCTATATCTGCAATATTATATCCACAAAATCTTTTTTAGTGGCCACTAAACTCTATGGCCCACAATTTAAAAAAGTATAAGTTTGGGGGAGGGGGGGGGAAACCATGGCTCTTTTTATGACTTTTGGACTTCAACTCCTAGAATTCTTGACCTAGCCATGCTGGGTCAGGAATTCTGGGAGTTTGAATGCACAAATCATAAAAGCGCCATGGTTCCCTGTTATAACCAAGCATATTACAATGCAATATGCTACCTTCAGTCATCATCGCCATGTCTAACAATGCCTCTGAACTGCACGTAGATCCTGGAGGCATTTTTAGAAAATAAAACTGGTGCATGGATGCAATCCAGTACTTCAAGAAGATGTACACCTGGTTCCTCTAATCTCACCATTCCTCCCCAAGTAAAATATTCAAAGGTAAGCTGAGACGATACAGACCATTCTTCTGGAACGCTAAAGAATATAAGGGGAAGCAAACTCTTATTTTCTGAGTAAAATTGTTTTGTAACCAGCCATACATTCATATTTCTTCTTTTGGGAGTGCTCATGTCATGTTCCTAAAATGCCACATCTGCCCAAGGGTCCAAGACACTACAGACTTAAGGTCTTGAAGACTGTCAGGGTTTACATTTCACCAGGGAATATAATGATCTCGCAGGTGATACTGTTCAATCAGCAGAATCAAAAATTAAAAACCCAAATGTGACCATTAGAAAATAAGTGCACTCCAGAATAATTTTTGCAAACCAGGGAGAAAAGACAAAAATAAAGAGTTATTTTTAACAGGGAACAACCGAGAAGCTGCTGGCCGTTTAAACAGAAATCTTGAAATGCTGAACCTGGACAGAAGACTGAAAATGGAAAAAGCTTACCGAAACATTCAAACGGAAATGATCACACCTCCTTTTTATTGCTGTATAATCTACTCCCTGCTTCAAAGGTTCTTATGGCTATAGTAAGTAAAAGGGGAAAAAAAGAGGAAGAAGCAGCAGCAGAGATTGCCCCTTATTCAGAGGAGGATGCTTTTTGCTTATGATTAATCTACTCAGGAGAATGCTGTCTGCCCCTTTGTTCTGTGGAAGTCTAATAGTTCAGGGCGGGGGAACAGACTAGGGTATTACAGGTGAAAGGTTACTGGGCCCCTTGCTCCTTCTCTTTTTCAGGTGCTGGGCTGTAAATAATTGCTAGCGGTAAAATATCCTAGTGAATGTTGTAAATGCTTACACTTTCAGCTATTGTAAGTGATACCACAAGAGAGATGCCAGGTCCAAGGGTTTTCTGATTGGGAATCACCTCATTTCATTAAGCAGCAGAAGAGAGAAGGTGCTGAAAATTTGGAATCGTATGAATAGTCAATAGTCATTTTCAAAGAGGGAGTCATTATGAGACTAGTTTTTTTTTTAAGCTCTGCAGGGACTTTGCATATTTCTTTTAAACTATTTTAAATCCCCATTTATTTACATACTTGTACATATTTATTTGTACCTTTTCCATAATACATCAATTCATTATAAAAGTAAAGCAAAAACAAACATCCTCAACCCCAATAATAAACCAAAATATGAAAACCTGACTCGGTGGTTTCTTCCCCAAACCCCAAAAACTTTAACCTTAGACTGTCTACTATTGACCTCACGCCTTTCCTAAGAGGCCTGTAGGGGGCTTGCATAAGCGCACCAACGTGCCTACCGTCCCTGTCCTATTGTTTCTCTTATTTTTCTTATATGTATCCATGTATTCATAACTATGTTTTACTTATACCTATTATCTTGTAAGCAATTGATAAACCAAACCAAACCAAATAAAATAATAAAATAAAATAAAAAAATAAAATAAAATAAAATAAAATAAAATAAAATAAAATAAAATAAAATAAAATAAAATAAAATAAAATAATAAAATAAAATAAAATAAAATAAAATAAAATAAAATAAAATAGAGTCAGGATTTCAGATTTAGACAGATCACCTACAAATGCATCTTACGTTGTGGAGAAGAGTAGAGGGTTTGGGAGAGGAGCTTATTCCTCACAAAATCCCACAATTTACATAAGGTAGATCAGATTAGACCATGAAATATTGTTCCATATTCTTACTGTATAAAAAAATAAGTATATGAATTAATAAAAAGTTTATAAACGATCTAAAGTCAGAATAGCATACACTAATGTATATTTTTGTCACCATTGCTTTTTTTTTTCTCTCTCTTTGATATAGGAAAAAGTCAGAATGACTTCACTGAACAAATCTTACTATTTCTGGCCAAGGGTGGGATTCTACTGGTTCAGACCAATTCGGGTGAACCCCTTGCTCTGAAGATCAGCTGGCAGTGAACCGGTTGTTATACCGATGGAATCCCACCCCTGCTTCTCGGCATTATCAGAATATGGCACTTGGAAACCTCTTTTGGTTCCTGGGAATTATCCAGCACAATCCTGCAAGGTTTCATCTGGTCTCTCATATAATTTACTATTTATATGAAGGCCAGGTTGTGAGCTGTTCAGAACCGGGTCACACAAAGTGGCGGGTGAGCATACGTGCACAACCTCCACTTGCACGAGGAGCATTGTGTACATGCACGCTTCATTTGTGTGAGCGGTGGAGGCGCATGCCCACCAGTCCCACAAATGGAGATGTGTGTGCGCGCTTAGCTACTGTGCGCACAGAACCATCCCCTCTCCCACCCCCGTTGGTTTGCAAAGCCAGAAAGGTTGGGGAAGTCTGACCTAGACTGTGCTTTGGGTGGTCTTTGTGAATCTAGTAATGATGCTATCTTGATGGTTTTAAAAAAGATTAGGAAAAACTCTATGTTTTGGTATGGCACACTAATTCTACCAAAAGCATTTGCTAACTTAGCCTCATGCTAAGGCATTTGAATTCACTTTTTGTTGCCAAAAAGGCTAATCCTTTTTATACAATGACACAAAGTAGTGATAACAAATCTATGCCTTTATCATTCAACCGTTAAGGAAAGTGAGTAATGTTATGATTTGCTGGCTAGATCAAATGCATGAGGAGGAAGGAGAAGAAGCTCTGTTCTTTTCTTTGTCTGTCAAAACTTTTTTGCCTGCCAGTGAATGTCATGCACCAATCTATTATTCCACTTATTTCAACAGTCTTGCATGTTTTTTTATTGTCAAAAGGTTTTGGGTTATTGTTTGATGGTTGACAGTTACTTCTACACATTTACATACCCATAATATAACCCCAACAAAGGTACACACCAATTATATATGTCTGCAGCAGGCCAAAACTTTCTGGATCTGAGAATTTAATGCTAGAGTTGAGCCAAAAAAAAAAAAACCCACACCAAAAAAACAAAAGCAGGAGAAACTGAAGGATTTGGAGTATATGCCCATTCCCATGTTCCTTCACATCTTTTTTTGGAATATGTTCTGGACTAATTTGTATTTTTTTAAATCAATTTCAAGCAGAAAGGAAAAACCAGCACATGGAAGCTCATCAATCAATAATTTATTGTAAGAATAAAAGCCTTCCAATACTTCCAATATGATTCTATGCTTTTTTTTTTACTTGTGCATTGAGTCATTATGCATAGTTCTGAAAAACAGTACCAGCAGTAGGTTAATTTGGCCTGTGACTTCCACCTACAAGTAACCTAATCAACAACTTATTACCAGGAAGGTGATTTCCTCCTTTTCTTAAGAATAAATTGCATTAACATTAACGGCATTAACTGATTTTGCTAGTCAACCTGAGAGTTGAAAGAGAGAGAAAAAAGATGTAATATTTATCTATGGCCAGAGCTGCTTATTATTTTTGATCTTCCCATTCTTCTCTTGTAGTTGAGTTATATTTGTTGAGGATGGTCTACATTTTAGTGTTAGCTATTCACAAGTTGTAGAAACAGGAGTAATTGTACTGCATATATTTGCACTGCAACCTTTCTGGTGCACCAGTTAGTGCACCATGTGTCATGTTCAACAGGCTATAAAAATCCCTTCAAGTTTCAGAATTGATCTTTCTAAGGGCTTGTGGGTGGGGGCTGCTTGCCTAGCCATATGTTAAAATCCTCTTTTCTCACTAATTTTGCAGTTTTGGGAATTCTGGTGAATTACTCTAATAGGTAGGTGCAACATTCAATAAATGTTTACAGTTTTTTTGTACACTGTTTACTCTTTTTAGTCATAATATTCAAATAATGGTTCGATGTAATATATGGCCTGATCTTGAAACCTTTAAAATGAGTAGCCTTGACATATAATAATTACTTTTATTAATATAAGAAGATTATTTGACCATCATCAGGTAATTGATTTAAAAGTGTTTTACCTTCTGTTTATACTCAGCCGGAATGAGAACTTCAAATGAGTTAATCATTTAATAGCATTAATCATTTAACAAAACCTGATGGTCACCATACTATACATTCTGCTAGACAGCAGCTTAACTACTCATTCCAAAGACATTATGGCTTATTTGAAATGAGCTTGGACATAATTTTTTTTAAAAACTCTTTGTAGTGAATCTCATTATAGAATTCAGAAGGACAGACCATGTAGGTATATATGTGTATTTGTATGCAAACATTAAACAGTACAAAAGAATCCCAACTCATTTATTTTCCTGCCTAAGTGAAAGTAATTATTTGCAGGGGTGGAGTTCAATTTTTTTTTTAACAACCGGTTCTGTGGGTGTGGCTTAGGTGGTGGGCATGGCTTGGTGGTCATGTGACTGGGTGGGCATGGCTTGGTGGTCATGTTATTGGCTGGGTGTGGCCAACTCAATATCACTCACATCGAGGCACGCATCTCCTCGCCTGGCCTCTCATGACTGTGGGGATGCTGCAACAGTCGTAAGTGTGAAAAATTGTCATAAGTCATTTTTTTCAGTGCCATTGTAACTTTGAATGGTCACTTCACACAGGCAAAGTACCAGCAAAGGAGGGGGAAAAAACTCCAGAGAAGTTCCTGAGACAGGAAGTCTAGTCCTGCCAAGAATGTAATAAGGGTTAACGGAGAGGCAGTTTCTGTAAGCAACATCAGAATGTTTCCTTCCTGCCTTCCTTACAGGATTAGGCCAGTAATTTCTTTTAACAACAGGTTCTCAGAACTGCTTAGAATGTTAACAACCGGTTCTAGTGAATAGGTGCGAACGGGTAGAATCCCACCCCTGATTATTTAATGTATTAGTATTTCTTCTTGCCTTTTGTCTTTAATAGTGATTGCTAGTTAATTATTGGTTATTTTAACCCAGCTATAGGGATCAATAATGGGCTAATAAGGGAATCGATAAATGTATGCTTATTTACCAACATACTTACACGCTACTCTGGTCTAATTCTGAATTGCTCATAGAACTATAACTATATACAGGAATCTTGTAATAGTAGTAACAACACCGAGGACATACCCACATATAAATGGTGGTTTATATGGCAAGACAAATATCTCAGAACCCAAAGTCTGTTGAATAAACAGGCCTTAACAACTTTGCAAAGGGCAGGAGGATTGGTCTTTCTCTGATTTCAGATAACATATATTCCCAAGAAGTGGAGTAATGGTGCAAAAGGCTTGCTTCAAGATCACAAAAGATGACATTCCTTAAGGGATAGTTCCAGAGAAAGTCCTTCCATATTAATGGATGTGCAAACACTGGGAATAAGTGATTTTGAAAAAAAAATGCAGCCTTGAGTTATAAACAGCCTTTAAAGTGATGACTAACACTTTGAATTAAAGCACACTAGTAACCAGTGCAGCTCTCAAAGCAGAGGTTTTAATGGGCAAATCAATTGAGATTTATACAGGGGTGGGATTCAACCAGTGTTACTACCGGTTCAGTGACTATGTTTTGCGTTGCGTGTAAAAAACCTTAAGCTGTCTAGACAGCTGAAAACTGTTGCGCATGGGTGTGCAGCATTTGAAAAGCCACTTTTTCCCTGCTTTTTCAACCTCAGCTGTGCCGCGCAAAGCAGCTGAGGTTGAAAAAGAAGGAAATAAAGGACAGGCGGATGGGCCAAACAACAGCAAACACAGAACCGGTTCAGTGTCTGCTGCTCTTCAGAGCTACCAGTTCTATAGAGCCGGGCAGAACCGGTAGCATCCCACCCCTGGGCTTATAAATGCTTGATTTGTTATATTTTGGGCCGACTGGAGTTTCTGAGTGACCTTTAAGGAAGTCACATGTAGGTGCAGTACAGACAGGTCTAATAAAATGTTTTTTATAACCAACATGAATTTTAATTTTTTGGAGGGGTATCATAAACATCCATGCTATCCAAACCTAGCTTGAATTCTTCTAATTCTAAAATCTTTTGTTTCTCAGCAACATCTATTCTTTCATCCAGACCAAACCAAACAACAAGCTGCAAAATACAATGGAAGTCCAGGAAATTCAATCTTACTTTTCTCTTTGTGTCTTGTCAGACTTTTTTTTTATTTAACATGTATTTCTTTTCCTTGGCATACAAAATTAGACATATCTTTTTGCTATTGTTTGAATGGTACATCAGTTGCCAAAACAGGCATTGTCTAAAACGGATGTTGTCTGAAGCAATATTGGATTCAAATACACACATTGATACAGAGGATTTTATAGATTAGTATTTGATTAAAGTAGACCTTTTCCTTTTAGGACTGGTGGATGCACAATTAGAAAACCATTATGAAAGATTATTTCTGTATATGATTACAATGGTGAGACTATATGTACAAAGATGGAAAGTATTTGGCAACAGTCACCATGGAGATATGGTTGATGAAATTGACTGAACTTGTTGAAATAGCCAAATTGACTTCTTTCATTAGAGATAGCTCATTTTGAGCATTGAACAATGACTAGAAACCCTGTCTGGGAATTTTTGAATAAAAAAGAAAATGAATTTGTGATTTATTGTTTTAATGATGATAAAGACTAGGTTATAGAAAGGAGGGAATTCAGATGTAATTTTAGAGAGATTTGATTAGAATTGTAGGTAGAATTGCCAAGAGAAAGATCAGAAATCTGTTTTTTCTAAACAAAAATTTGTTTCTTTGTTCTACTGTTTTGTATTTTATTTTCTATAATGAAACAAGAAATTTAAAATAAAAAGCCATTTTTTTCTATTTCTTTTTGTGTTTTCTGTTCTTTTTTTCTTTTTTCCTTTCTTTCTCCTTTTTTCTTTGCTCTTTTAACCTTCCTTTTCTTTTTTCTCTCTTTTATATTTACTAAGCGTTTTCTTTGAATGTTCTATTAATTCTTTTAATAAAACTACTTTTTATAAACAGGAATCTGCCAGATAGGAGGTAACCAAAGCACAAGTAAGGTCTCTCAATCCAGAAGAAGCTGTAACTGGCACACAAGTTGGAGATATGCAAAAGATCCCCCATAATGAAAAACCCTTCTGAAGGAACCGCCCACTCAAAAAGGAGACTCTTGGCAACAAATGCAATCCTCGTCAAATAGATTTGAATATTTGATATATGTTAAGGTCATAGAGAGCTTAAACAGCTCCAGAAGGGCTTCCCTTCCCTTATCTTGGTTCTGCCATAGGAGTCAGACAATCTGTTTCCCCAGGAGCTTTTCATAGAGCCCCACCACCAGGGAAAGCTGGAGAGTGCCTCATAATGACCTAAAACTGCCAAGTAGAGCAATGATGTCCTGAGAGGATATACCTTCTTCAGGCAATTGGCATTACTTCATTCCTCAAGAATGTTCAGCCTCACTTATAGCCAAACCTTCTTTCTGGAGGCTTTAATTAACCAAGAAGGGAAGGAAACCAGGCTATCAGCTATCAGCTAGACTATATCCACCTCTGCAGGATCAATACATGCCAACTCATCCCATCATCCCAGATAATCTTCAGAGATGTAACTTTACTCATCTTATAGTTCCTATCCAACTAGCATCAAAGTCTGAGGCAATGTGAGTGACTTTATTCCCCAGTGTGTCTGCAAACTCTTCATAGTAGCATATAAATATTCTTTCAATTCATTGTTCCTTAATATTGTTCCTTAATATGATCTGGGTAACCTTAAATAGGACTATCTGTTCTGACTCTGAAGATGTGGTAAGGGTGAAGACACATTATCATTTTACCACTAAGGCCTGAATATGACCTATATTGTACTGATTTTGTTGGGATTATTTTTTGTCAGCAGCCCTCTAGGCATCTTTTCTGCATGGCCTTCTACATGACTCAGTTCCCTGATGACAAGGTGCAAGCCCATTATTGTCATAGTGGCTACAAATTCTTTAGCTGCCTCTAATCCTTGCCCCAAGGAAATGGATTTGAAGTCCTACAAGTCCACCACCAATTCCAAGATAAGTGACATTGCTGTGCAATAGGAGCAATCCACTGTGACCAGAGGTGGTATTCATCAGATTCTGACCAGTTCTGGTAGCAGAAATTTTGAATAGTTCAGAGAACCGACAAATACCATCTCTGACTGGCCCCGCCCCCATCTATTTTCTGCCTCCTGAGTGCCAGCTGATTGGCTGGGTCTTTTTTTGTTGCCCTGCATAGGAGAACGGAGCTGGAAAGCAGGTTAGTGGGGTGGGGAGGGAATGGGATTTTACAGTATCCTTCCCCTGCCACGCCCAGCAAGCCACGCCCAGCAAGCCATATCATGCCCAGCAAGCCACACCCACAGAACCAGTAGTAAAAAAAAAATTGAATCCCACCACTGACTGTGACCCTATACATCAGCTTCAAGAATAAGATTCCACATCCAGTTATCTTGGGAGCAAATCTCTGATTATCTGCAGAGTTTCCTGCAAGACAAGAGCCATGCCATTTTTCTTGGCCCTGCCCCAGTGAGATTGTTCATGAGAGACTTATCACCAACATTAAAAAACAGCAACCAGAACCCAGGACCACTGGCTCCTGAAATAAACACAGAGGCAGGAAGTGGCAACTTCTCTCAAATGTTCAAGAGTGGCTTGACTGCCTTCCTGCTACATTTCTCTCTGCCTGTGACCATCCCGATCTTCATTCCTTGTCTAACAAATAGTTTTATTATTTGAGCTAAATTATATAAAAGCTTTCCCAAGGATAAGTTTCAATAACTCATTTCTAATTACACTGTCAAGCAGAAACTAATGACGTGTACTTGAAATTCAAATATAGCAAGTCCCTAAGAACAAAAACATCTGCTAAAGACTATGCTAAAGAGCGTAGAATATTTATTTCCACTTTTAATGTGAGCTAAAAGGTAAAAAAAAATGCTGTTTAATCATTTAAGGAGACTGAGATCATTCAATAATTATTTTAGATTTTCTAAAAGATAAAATGCAAATATTCATGTTGTAATGGCAAGTAGACCGTAATTTACATAATGGTACTCTTGGTACTCAGAACAACAAATTTGCAGTTAGAAAAGATAGAAATAATTCTTAGT
The DNA here is from genome assembly GCF_049901735.1 of Notechis scutatus. NCBI lineage: Eukaryota > Metazoa > Chordata > Lepidosauria > Squamata > Elapidae > Notechis > Notechis scutatus. The sequence continues at coordinate 106,886,507 of NC_142009.1, forward strand.
TCATCTTAAAACCAGCACATCTTTTATAGCACAATTTTCAAAGATGACATTCATCAGCTGCTTCTTACCTACTTTTCAGATGGAAGTAAATGTTTTTGTATGCTTCACAATCTCTAACATTATGATAGATGGCATGGAATAGATATACCATATTATTTATTCCTTAGATCATCTCCATATACTAATCCTCCAAAGCATTTTGAAAATAATCTTAATTTTCCTGTCTTGAACTATTACAGTTTCTGCAACAACAGAGCACATTGCTGCAAGATCCGTGTGTGATAAAGCAAAGCATGAAAATTCTACTAAATGCTTCATTGGAAGAAAGTACATTTACAATATGGTATCTCTTGCCAACAGCTGTCATATATAGTGTCTTCTTTGATCCTTCTTTAATCTAATCCTCTGTAAAATGGTAATCTCTACTTACTCCCTGCATGACAGGCATTGTATTTGTTGCTTTCAGGTAAAAAATGTTCTCTATGAGCATAAACCACAAACTTGCATATTGCTGATCAATCCACCTTAGCTTTGTATATAAAACCGTCACTATGTAAATGTGAGGGGTTATGCAAACAAGTTAAGAAGATAAACAGTAACATATACTTGGGAGGCAGTTTAATCTCAAGTGAAAAAAACAAAACTAATAGACCATATTATTCTAATTGTTTGGATAAGTCTGGAGGAACAGCTTCTCTATGAACTTCCTGGAACTTCTTCATTTAGAATACTCCAATTGTAGATTATTGGTTTTCTGTTGGAGATGGACAGGGAGTAAGAGTGGAGAAAATTTGAATATAGGAAGTCCTCGATTTATGTCTGGTCATTTAGTGACTGTTCGAATTACAACAGATTCCCCAAAATCCCGAAGTTCCAGGCCTGCTGTGGTTACATGATTGCTCAGCCCACTGGCCCTCATTTATAGCCATTTGCAGCACCCATGTCATATGACCGTGATTTAGGGTGTTTTTGCTTAAAATTACTACTGGTTTTTGGCAAAAGTGTCCTCTAACAAACAATGTCTTTCCTTAACAACTGTAGTGTTTGCTTAACAACTATAATATTAAAAAGGGTTGTAAAATTAGACACATGGATGACCCACTTTATAACTTTCACAACTTAGGCTCACACTGGGCAGGCTTCATTACAGTTGTAAGTTGAGGACTGCTTGTACCGAAAACAACTATACAAAGGATCTCTGGAAAAAATACCTCCTGTTAAGCGTCTTGTCTTCTTAATGCTGCAACTGACAGCAGTAACAATAACTGCATATAAACAATGGATATGCATAAGATGAAGTTAAACTTCCTATTCAACGATACCTAATTATGGCTCTTTATCTGTCAGTCTCCTAATTCTAATGAGACATACCTACAGCACATTGTGATATGTCATTGATTACTGATTAATTATAATTATTATTAATAATCTTTTATTTCATTTTACGTTGCTACTGTGAGGCATGTCCCAGTTATTACTTTGCTTTCAGGTACAATTCAAGATGTTCGCTATCATCTTTAAAGCCCTACATGACTTCAGACCTTGATACCCATGCTATCATCTTCAGTATCTTCTGCCCAGCCAGTAAAATCAGCAAAGGCAGCTAGTCTCCAAGTTTCTTCTGACAATATATGCAGTAGGTACATAACATGAGCCATGGTGGCACAGTGCTTAGATTGCAGTACTGCAGGCTACTTCTGCTGACTGCTGGCTAACTGCAATTTGGCAGTTCGAATCTCACCAGGCTCAAGGTTGACTTAACCTTCCATCCTTCTAAGGTTGGTAAAATGAGGATCCAAATTGTTGGAGGCAATATGCTGACTCTGTAAACCTCTTAGAGAGGGCTTGTAAAGCACTGTAAAGCAGTATAAAAGTCTAAGTGCTATTGCTATTTATTTAGTAAGTCTTATGCTGTGTAATTCTACACAAATTTGCTCAGAGGTAAGTTCCAGTATATTTCTTGGACCTTCCTAAGCAAATGTGCCATTGCATTTAAAAAACCCAAAAACAATTATTTGCATGTGTTATTAGTTCTCACTATATATCATTGGCTTCACTTCTTAGGACATATCTACATTGCAGCCTTAAGCTGCTGCTGTCTTGTGTGGATGCTGGCTAGATTTTGCTACAAAAATTGTTTGGTTTGGAAAGCTTCAGAAGCAACTTGAGAGGTGTTCAGTCTTGATGAATGACTACTGTGGCCCCGCAATGGGTAGTTTCCTTATTGAAGTGTTATGTGCCAGAAAAGCAATTGTCAATGTGTAAATCAAGTTAAATTAATTAAGGATATGCTTTATTATAATAAAGCCACCACATGTATGTACATTATGAACCCTGTTGGGAAGGCATTCCTGCCACTGCACTCAGTAACCAATCAAAGCACAGGGGCCTGCCTAAAAGATAGTTGAGATAGGAGAAATGCGGAAGACATCAGCTAAAAATATAATTTTAAGTCTAGATCATGAACACCCAGGTGGAGGTGACATTCATGATGGGATAGGGATGAGGTGAGGACAATTTTGTCTTGCTTTCCAAAAACAGTGAATGTCTGGCATTCATGGCAAGGCAAGTTAAAATTGCAGGCATTACTTCATGAGAATATGAGAATATATCTAGCCAGCTCCACTTACATGTTTAGCAGACACTTGCGCTCACACACACAACTCTATGTACGCACACTGTCATTCACACAAATAAAGCTGTGTGCTCTCGCGCACATGCCTGCCACTAATATAGAACCAACCCCCTCTCCCCCCCCCCCAGTGCAGGGCCACCAATCTGGAAAGGTTGGGGACCACTGGTTTAAATGACCAGGAATTAAATTGTTTGCATTATTTAATCTAACAAGTTAACATTGAGTCTTTTCAGCTCAAACTTTCAGGACTTCTGTCTGCTATCAATAGATGCTGAGTGGGAATTATGGAAACGAATACACCTGCAGATCACCAGCTTGGGGAAGAAAGGATGCTATTCTTTTTAATATGTTACAGTGGCAGTGTACAATACCTCTACCAGAGGTGGTATTCAGCAGGTTCTGACCAGTTCTGGAGAACCGGTAGCGGAAATTTTGAGTAGTTCACAGAACCGGCAAATACCACCTCTGATTGGAGGTTTTACAATATCCTTCCCCTGCCATGCCCACCAAGCCATGCCCACAGAACCGCTAGTAAAAAATTTTGAATCCCACCACTGACCTCTATAATTAATGAATGTTTTGCCTGCTTAATTTTATCTTGAGGTAGGGGAAAGGAGGGAGGCAAAGAACAACTTTTGAAATTCATATGGTTTATGTTTATTTTAGCAATCATCTCAGATATGTGATTGTATTGTTTGTTCCGGTTAGGATTAAAATTAGGTGGGTGTTCAGCAGGAAATGAGGTAAATAAACATTTCAGAGCAAGAGAAGGGGGAGGAAAGCCTGTTTGTTGGACTAAGACCAATGAGGCCTTCAAGTCAATGGGGAATGTTTCAAGAAAATGAAATGTTGAGCTTCTTTGAGCATCTAACAGTCTTTATGGGAGTAAAGAGCATTTGATTTAATCTTATTAACATCTGTCTGTTTGAAACATGGAAACAGCCTAATATTCACCTCATAGCTTTTTGTGCACTCTATAATGAAACTAATTAAGCAAACAGCTCTTTGTAGCTTCTTCTGTGTTTCCTATGGAGCTCAAAATGTAAGATAATTTATTTACTGATCAGCCAGACCTGGTCTCTTTACAGGAATTTTCTTTAGCAGCAAATAGAAGCCCAGGGTAGAAGCAAATCTTAAAACTGCACGGGGGAATAATTAGTTTTGGTCTCAATTGGTGCCCCACATAAAATAAAGCACATTTGTGATATGCAGTACACCTAACCATTTTTTATATAGAAGTACAACCCCTCCTGGTTTAATCTAGAATTGTTAATGAAAAAATACATTCCACATGAATTTAGCTTGCATTGGTTTTTTCCCCCCTTTTGAAACAATGGCATAGTTTGTAATACATACAAAAATGAAAGCTGGTTTGGTCTAGTGGTTAAGGCCCAGGCTAAAAAGCAGGTGACTGTGAGTTCTAGTCCTACCTTAAGGATGAAAGGCATCTGGGCCAGTCACTCTCTCTCTCAGCCCAATCCATCTCACAGGGTTGGTATCGTGGAGAAAATAGTATTAGTTATGTTCGGCTTGTAATTTATAAAAATAAGAGAGGGATATAAATAAAAATTTAAAAATAATAAAGTTGCAAGACACATTTAAATCAACTGGGATCACTGGAATTAAACAAGGTTATAAGCCATTCCCACTATTCAGCTTTCCACCTACCATTGAGTTGATAGAAAATTCTACTAGCATGATACTTTTTACAGCTCATGTAAAAAACAATCGTATTTATGTAAATACTGAACTTATAGAGTCTGATTTTGAAAGGTCATGTCTAAAGTTTCCATATCTATTTGCTTCTGCCAGATGGTTATGGTTAAGGAGGCGATTTGTCCATTGTATACTCAATTTTTCCTTGCTTTCTCAGTTTGGTACTGATCTCTGGTCTATGGCTCATATGTTATCATTTTTTCACTTCTCAATAGTTATATGAAACAACAAATTGGAGTTATTATAAATCTTATGCTCTAATTGCAGGTCATGTCTATGGAGTTAGGCAAAAATAAAAGAAATACAAATTAGAATGTATTTATCAGATTCATAAAAATATTTGTTTGTTGGACTATTAGTAATATCCAACAAATAAGCCTCAGTTTTCCAGTGAAGAAATATTTCATTTTCATTATTTCAGAGTCATAAATGCTAAAATGGTAATTCCAAATTTTAAATTATTTCACCTGGATACAGTTCACATGGAGATGTAAATCAAAACTTAAAATGTCCTGACTTAATTGAGAGCAAACTGATTTACACCTCTTTGTGAACTGTTTGCAGCATCTTGCACAACCAAGCTCCTTTGACTGTTCCTGCAAATGGGAATCACTATTGAAACTTCTATCAGGGACTCTTTGCTAGTAAGAATTCACCAGGAATCTTGGATTGTTACAATAACTATATATCAAGAATTATTACAGCTTGAGTTAAACAAACAATGAAAAAAAATAACAATCAAAAGTTGTTATCTTTATCTTTTGGCAAGAGGAGTAAAATAGAAGAGATTCAGGCAGAATACACCAGAATCTCACTGTTTCCCAAATAAGGCATATTTTTAAATTTGTTTTTTCTTTCTTTTTTTAATTATAGTGGGACAAAATTTGCATGGTTAGCTAATTGAGGTGATATTGATATGGAGCAAGTCCCATTAATGGAATTTTCATTTGAATATATAAGTACAGACTCTTATTACAACAAGAGAATGTTCAGAACTTGGACTTCTATGTTACATCTGTCTGTCTATTGTTTGTCTATATCTATCTATCTATCTGTCTGTCTGTCTGTCTATCCCTCCCTCCCTCCTCCCCCCCCCCCCCTCTCTCTCATCTATTTATTGTCATATTCATCTGGAATAATGCTAATATACAAAAACATAACTTTAACAAATACTTATATTTCATTTTAATATCACCACTTCTAGGAGGTATCAATGTTGGTGGTATAAAATATTATAATATCTATATTTCATCACATTTTTCTTGTTTTGTATTTCTTAAGTTGTCAAATATCAGTTTGTGGAAAGACAATATGTTTTTCTGTTTGGGTCTGTTAAGTGTAAATGCTAAGGGACTCCATCATCATTCAGGTTAGAGAGTAATCTATTTGAAGGTTTCTTCCAGATGTCACCACAATAGCAACTGCTTCTAAAGATATTAAATAGGATTCATCCCAGCATTAACATCCAACCATATGTTCCTATTTTTCCCAAATATCTGAGAATTAACCTATGCTGTATTTCCAATTGGAATTATAATTAAAATTTAATTACATTTTACACAATTGTGCAATAGTTGATAAATATTTATATTTTTGTATGGAATGTATTTTTTAAATTTATAACATGATGATTTCTCTTTATTTGGCCACTACTCTTGCTTCACATTTTGCCAAGAATAAGAATTAAAGTGTACACATGCACACCCTCATACATATCTAGAACATAGGTACAGATAAAACATGTATTTATATCAATGTGTACAATGCACATATTTCTCACTTTTTGTCATGATGAAAAAATTGGATTACACTGCATGAGCTGTTCTGAGTTGCAGCTAAACCAGCATATTGGAGTAGGATGAGTGCTGGTATTTATTGCTTTCAAATTCCTGCTGTTCTATAATTCTCACTGGTGGCCTTCAACAAACTATTGTTTCCTCCTAATAGTTTACTTTACAGATTGTCATATAAAACAGGGACATTGATTAGTTCAAGGACAGTGATCAAACATTAAATACCAAAGGTGTGCCCCTTTCTGGTTCTGCTTAAAGATACATGCTTCCCTTTTCCTACCCCCCTCCCTTTTCTGGTTCTTCTATTATTGTTTTAGAAATTGAAGGCTGCTCTTCAGGAGTGATCCTCCTAACTATGAGAAGAGCATTTCAATTCTGAGTTTAAAGGAATATTTGTATGTTGAGATGGAAGACCAAATAAATCTGATTCCAAGAGCATTTTCCTAACTGGGTGACAGTATGTTTATGCTCCTGTCTATCACGTTCTGCAGAGTTGGAAGTCTGGAAGCTGTTTCATGAAAGAGCTAATCCTGGATGGTGAAGCAGAAGGATTACAATAGCGTTTGACATTAAGTTCAATTTACTTACAGTTGGGGACAATATTACCATTGATTTTGGTGATTTTGGCTCATTTGTCTTTTCTTTTGCTTATTTTCTAGGTTAATAATTTTCATTGCCAATGAATTTAATTTTTAAAAACTATTTTGCAAATTAGTGAGAAGATAAATTTGCTGTGCTGTGCATGCGACACATTTGTGAAAATAACTCATTTTGGCATCCAGTAGGACAGATTTGCAAATATAACAGCATTTATGGGTATAATTTAATAAGAAAAAAAAGAAAAATATGTTTCCCTTGCAGAATTCTTCAAAAATATGAACAAGGACAGACTTATGTTTGGGTAGTTTCTTTGTTTCTTTTGGAAGCAATAGGATGAATGGGATATTTAGGAGGTGGGGGGGATAGTCGAAATTACTTCTTTAATCCAGAAGAACAATGGACGCTGAAAACACCTTTTGTTTTTGGGAAAAAACCAAAAACAAGCTAGAATTTTCATTTTTTAAAAAAATTGGTTCATAATTGTTGTTGGTAAAATGTATTTTAAAAGTAGTTTGCACAAGCCAATGGGTAAGGCAGTGAGTGAATTCCACAGGGGCTTGGAAAAATCTACTTTATACAAAGGAAGGTAAGCATTTTAGAGATGCTAAAAACCTTGTATTAAGCCCTGGGCTTAAAAGGTGTTAAGTTTCTGTTGTGTGGTATCAGGGTATAGTGAAAGCAAAGCGGATGGGGGTCCATTAGCATGAATGATGGGTTCCTTTTGTACAGGAGTCAATTTGCAGGTAAAGTGTTTTGCACTGTCAAGAGATAAAGATAGCTTCCCCCAGAAGGCCCTGGAAGTGATCCTGCTGCAAAGGAGGGTCTCCCTTAAGGCAAACATTGATCAGTCCTTTTCATCCCAAAGTGCTTGGCTTTGTTTTCCAGGGTGACAAATTAATAAGCAGGTTCCTAGGTCACTTGCAATTTGGCATGTTAAACTCTTGATATGTCTAAGTTTCTTTACAAATTCAGTTTTTAAACATTGATGTCACGTTGCTAAACCAATACATTATTTTTACTATCAACAAACTTTCTGGTACCATTAAAGCTGTTCAGAACTTGTTCTCTAGTTTATGGAAGAAGCAGTGGAGTAAGGCCTTTATTAAGGCATCAGAAATAGTTCTGGTTAATAGCCTGTTCCTAACCAACTAGATTTCAATTATTGTGAATATTATTTCAGACTACATTAACAAAACAAATTTTGACATGGTATCTGTCAAAATAATAGTACTTCAAATGTTATTGATATGTGCACAAATTTGCAATGGGCACAAAGAATACTGGCTTTAAAATGTTTTGAGAAAATTACTGGACGTCCAGAAAAAAGTTATCTTGGGTGAGATAGCTCCTTCATCAGCAAGATTATGATACTAAGACTTATCTATATTCTAAAACAGTAATATTGAAATGGGTGATTCTATTAAAACATTTTAATAAGTCTCAGTGATCAACTAAGTGCCATTAAAATAGAATTAAAGAGATATACGGCAGAAACATTCACAGAGTTTGCATTGATTAATGTTTTTCTGGGGGGGGGGAAAAGACCTCTTGAATGCAGATTCTTGACTAAACTAGCATAATCTAACATAATTCAGACCATCAATGGATTTATTTTACATAGATTTTCCCTATGTTTTTGGCCGATCCCACATCTTATATCCCACGTATGAGAATAAATGCATGACAACGTATAACATAGTTTAAACAAGATATTTCTTAAAGGACAAATATGCCAATAGGAAACAGAAAAAAATAATAAATGGCTAGGCCAAGCCACACATAAATGCTTCCATTAATTCTCAGGCAAATTTAATTTTAATTGTGAATTATACTTTGGGATGTAAAAAGTATTTTTAAATACTTTTTAAAAAGTGGCTTACAATAATACAAAATTAAAAGAAAGAAAATTAAAAGGACAGAAATAACCAAACCCTGAAACCTGGTGAAAATCAATTTTTATGGAGAAAAGAAGAAAACCTTGATGGAGAAGGACAAGTTCATCATCCTATTTTATACAAAAACTAAAATTGAAAATATTTGTTCACAAACTAATTTTTTTCAAATGGAATGAAGCTGGAAGTTTATGACATGCATTTCAGAGTTGGATCCTGCTCAATACTGTAATCAAATTAAGGATATTGCTCCTCCTTCTGCTTCCAAGGGAGAAGAATCTATCAAGTCTCTAGTAAAATCTCAACAGAATAGCAATTATGTCCTGTATACATAGGATACCCATGGTTGTATTTGCTATATATGGCTTATGACCTTGTTTATTTAATGATATTCATTCATTCATTCATTTTCTTGTATTATTTTATAAATAAATCAGGCGGTGAATATATCCAACACACCTTCCTCCTCCAATTTTCCCCACAAGAACAACCCTGTGAGTTGGGCTAAAAGACAGTGACTGGACCAGCTTTCATGCCTACAGTGGGGCTAGAACTCAAGGTCTTCCACTTCCTAACCTGGTGCCTTAACCACTAGACCAAATTGATCGCTCATCCATTTTACTGTAATGACTTTGGACAGTTCACGATATGTAAAAATATTGTACAAATAATAATAACTTGAGACCAATCTCAGCTAGAGCATTTTTCTGAGGAGAGAGGCACCTGAAGAAAAGCTACACTTTTTTGATGTCTGATGATGGCAATCTCTCAAGAACAGGACTTAAACATTACTTTGCTGGATGGGGAGAGCCCACTAGAGAAGATAGTCTTAGGTGCTGGAAAATACTGTGGGTAACTTTTAGCTTAATTTACACTTACACATTGCTACTCAATCCCTGTATCTAGATCAGATGCACATGAATCACTCAGGTCTGTTAACCAAACTATGGCTTGATGCTTATTAAACATTAGCAAAACATGGAAAAATCTATTTTTATCTGTTACTGAAGAGGCACAGAACTTTCCAGAGCCACAGGAAACAATGTTGAGGATAATTAGCTTGGACAGGCTCAGAGTGGGTGGCCTTTGGTTATTCCAGCTTTAATACTTTTATGCACATATCAATAGCCAAACAGAGATGGAAAATAAGGTAGCAGATGGTCATTCCTCTACAGTTAAGTAGATGGGGTTGGTATATCCTACATCACAATATCAGATCTTTAGTTATGTAGGGTTTTAAAGATTATAGTCAGCACCTTGATTGGCACCAGTAGGTCAACTGGCAGTAATAGTGGTACTCAACTCTTGCAATACACAGTGAAATTGAGGGATCCCTTTAATTACTTGAGCCTTTGCATTATAACCAGCTTAAAGGGCAGGGCATGTAGCAAGAGTTATGAAGACCCAATCACACTGTCCCAGTTCATATTCTGTATTAAGCTGCCAGATGGTTTAGCAGTAAATATGTCCAGGTGTGTTATCTGATTCTATTCATAAACAAGTGCAACTAACAAATTATCCATCATTTTGTTAGAAAGAAAACAGAGGCCAATCCATCAACAATGTGAAAACAACCTAGAGTTTCACTTTCTGATTTCCTTGGGGTGGATTAACTCAGATTTCTACCAAACTCGGCTCATTTTACCAATCTAGAGATTGCTCATTAGCTATACTTGATTGTGGGCACTTTCATAGCTCAGAGCTTCATGGCTTAGTATAATAGATGAGTTTATTGTCAAAGCTAAATGTTTTCTTGGCTTATTTGGTTTTTTTAAAAAACTTTTCTACACATTTTAGATAGTACATTTGCTCTTCAAAATTCTTGACCAAACATGTAACATTTTGTTGGAACACATTCCTGAGCAGAAACCCAGTTGTATACTGAACACTTATTGTCAAATGGAAAGCAAACAATGAGTCATATTTTGCTGGGAAAAGTGAACTTCAAAAGATTTGGCAGGGACTAAGAATTTGATTTATGTACATTCCTAAATAACTTTCATTAGGTCCCAAAAAAGCATTTTCAGGGGTGAGAAAGAAAAAGCAGATGGTTTCTTTTTTTTCTGTAACAGTGCGTAGCTTATTACAGGCCTCTAATATAACAAGGATCACATTCGTTTTAGCTTACTTTTCCATGGGATGATGGGATCTTTCAAAGGCAAGTTGGAGACTGTTATACCTGTTACCACTCCAACCAGACAAACAAAGGCTCTAACAAAATCAGTATTTTTGTTTCCTTAGAAGGTAAACCCTGCAAGATGGAAGTGGACACAGGCTCTGCACTATCCATCATTTCCTGGGAGACCCTAAAAAGGCTACTTCCAAGTCTGACAAAGAAGAAGCTCCTCGACTGCCACCTGACTCTGTGCAGAACCATCCCAGTCCTCGGAAAAAGGCAAGTTTTTTATTCAATTCAAAAACTTTAAAGGTTACTTGCCTTTAGCTGTAGTGGATGGTGCTCTCCCCAGCCTGTTAGGATTAGACTGGTTCCCTGCTCTTGGCCTCAACCTAACAGGCATCCACTCTATTTCAAATACTGAAGTGGATACCTTATTCAAGGACTATGCTGATGTATTCAGCGAGGGGCTGGGGTGTTACTCAGGAACCCCAATATCATTCAATTTAGAACCTCAGGCAGTACCAATCCGCTTGAAGACTCGTAGGGTACCCTTTGCAATCCGCCCCAAGTTGGATATGGAACTGGACAAATTAATCAAACAAGGGGTATTGGAGCCTGTGGACTTTGCAAAATGGGAGACCCCCATAGTTACTACACTAAAGAAAGACAGTAGCGTGAGAATCTGCACTGATTACAAGACGTCCCTGAACAGATATCTGCAAATCAGCGCCTATCCAGTCCCTGTTATCCAGCACCTTCTACATTCTTTTGAGCCTGGAACTATTTTTGCTAAACTAGACATGTCACAGGCCTATCAACAGTTCCCTGTAGATGACCAAGCTGCAGAACTGCAGACTATAGGAACGCACAGGGGCACTTTTAAATGCAGGCACCTCCAGTTTGGCGTAAGCGTAGCCCCTGGGATTTTCCAATCTTTAATGGAGAGGCTACTCCAAGGACTCCCAGGCGTAGTCCCCTATTTTGATGATATTTTAATTTCAGCCATAGACAAACCCCAATTACTACAAAGAGTCAGAGCAGTCCTTGATCATTTCAGACAGCATGGCCTCAAGCTTAAAAAAGACAAGTGCACCATTGCCACTAAACAAGTAGACTTTTTGGGCTATAGAATTGACGCTTCTGGCATACACCCAATTGAGTCCAAAGTCAGGGCCATCCACGAGGCACCCACACCTTCCAACAAGACTGAGCTCCAGGCCTTCTTAGGGCTTCTCAACTTCTATGCTGCATTCCTGCCTCACAAAGCTTCCATTGCAGAGCCTCTACACAGACTTTTGGACAAACAATCCCCCTGGCATTGGGGACCTAGGGAAGCCCATGCCTTCCACGCTGTCAAATCTCTACTCACATCCAAGGCGGTACTAATACAGTTCAATCCACAGCTACCTTTAGTTCTAGCTGCAGACGCTTCCCCTTTTGGCATAGGGGCTGTTTTGAGTCATAGACTGCCAAATGGTTCTGAGGCACCCATTGCCTTTTTCTCCAGAACCTTTTCCTCAGCCGAGCACAATTACAGCCAGATTGACAAGGAGGCTCTGGCTGCAGTTGCTGCTGTCAAAAAATTTCATGAGTTCCTCTATGGACACCATTTTGAATTGATCACGGATCACAAGCCTCTGTTAGGCCTTTTGTCTGGTGAAAAACAAACCCCTCAGATTTTGTCTCCAAGGATGACCAGGTGGACTTTATTTCTGGCTGCCTATTCCTACACGCTGGTTCAACGTCCTGGAAAGAACCTTTGCCACGCTGACGCTCTCAGCCGCTGCCCTCTGCCTGTTCCTGTTGAAGATCCTGCACCAACTAATGCTGTTTTCGAGATCAACGATCTCAATCTTCCCATCACTGCCCGTGACATTGCTACCCAGTCCTCAAAGGACAAGGTAATCACCCAAGTTCTGGACTGGGTGGGAAGGGGGTGGCCAGCAATTCCATATGCCCCCGAATTCCTGCCCTTCAAGACTCGCCAGCAAGAACTATCATCTTTGCAGGGCTGTTTACTGTGGGGAACAAGGGTAGTTATCCCTTCCAAGCTGCAGGATGCAGTTTTGAAGGTCCTGCCTGAAGGCCATCCTGGCATTGTCAGGATGAAGGCTCTGGCTCGCAGCTATGTGTGGTGGCCAGGCATGGATGCCCAGATAACTAGCTGGGTGAGCGCTTGCCAGCCATGCCAGGCTACCAGGCCTGCTCCACCCACATCTACCCCTGGCAGGTGGGAAGACGCTGGGGCCCCTTGGTCCCAGCTGCATATTGATCTAGCTGGCCCTGTGCATGGGCGAACATTCCTGGTGATGGTAGATTCCTTCTCAAAGTGGATAGACCTGGCCTTACTGACCACAACAACCACACAAGCCGTTACAAAGGCCCTAACTAGGGTATTCGTTACCCGTGGCCTCCCTGACACCATTGTGTCTGACAATGGCCCCCAGTTCACCTCCTGTGAATTTGAGGTTTATTTAGCCAACCTGGGGATCAGGCATACCCTTACAGCCCCCTTTCATCCTGCTAGCAACGGGATGGCTGAAAGGGCAGTCAGGTCAGTTAAGGAGGCCCTGGAGAGGTTTGGACCGATTGACTGGCACTCCAAACTGTCTAGATACCTGTTAACCCAACACACAACCCCCTGTGCCACTACCAACAAATCCCCAGCCGAGCTCCTTATGGGCAGGCGCCTGAGAACCACCCTGGATAGGCTCCATCCTCATTATGCCCCAGTCACCCCTCTGGGATCTAATAACCAGGCCAGGGAGTTTGCCCTGCATGACCAGGTCTATGCAAGAAATTACACAGGCCACCCCTTATGGGTGCCAGGGCAAATCGTGGCAGTAACTGGGCCTAAGTCCTGCAGGGTCTTGCTGCAAGATGGTTGTACCTGGCGCAGACACATCGACCAGCTAAGAAGGCGCTGGAGCGTGGCTACCGACGACCCTCATTACACGCCGAGTGAAACGGACTCACCGACGCATGCTGAGGCTTCCCCGGGGCACTTCGAGCAAGTAAACCTACCTGGATTGCCACCTGTCCCTCTGCCAGAGTCACCTGATGACGAGGCTCCAGTTCCTTCAAGTTCCGAAGCGGCCCAGGAAGCGGAGGACTTCTCCCCTACGACGGCTCCACCCGGACTAAGGTGATCCAGCCGCCTGCGCAGACACCCGGCCTACTTGAGAGACTACGCATGCTCCTTGCTAGGGGAAAGGAGTGTTGCGTTTAATAGACTGACCCGCAGTCTTCACTCTGGTCCGTGCTTCTGGCGGGAGCGCGGACCGCTCCCATTGGTCGATGCCGTTTGACAGCCGGCTATAAAAGGAGCTGTCAAATGGCACCAGCTGTTGCCACCAGCTGACTGCCTGTTAGCCCGGCAGCCGCGGCAACCCTTTATTCTTGGCAATAAAGTTACTTTGACGTTCGCTCCGTGTCTGCCGCAGCTCATTACCCGCCTCTCTACAACAACAATTGTACTCACTCTTTCAGTAATACCAACAATTATATTTTTTTAAAAAAATGGGAAAGATAATGATGTTGGTCCTTTGAATAATAGCTATTTGTAAGGGTTTGAAATGCACAGTAGCCAAGGCATGGGAAACAGCCAGGTTTTCAAGATCTTCTTAAGCACTATTATGATGGGAGCCATATGACTGTCTGGAGTATGCTGTTCCAGACAAGAGATAAGATGAGAATAAGAGCATTTTCATACTCATCTTCTCCAGCAATTTATATTTTACCAATGCTGGTATCTTCTATTTAAAGATTGTCAAATTTAAGTCTATTTAAAGATAAAATATTTTTTTTCCAAAGAAAGAGAGCAAATAGGCCCTTAAAACTGTCCACAATTATCTTGTAGATAACAGATTATCGGAAATGTTCACAACTATTGGTTTTCTATTGGCCTCTTTTCCTGTTGCCTTTCATTTTTTAAGCATCAGCAACTCTTCTCTTCTTTAGAAAAGTTGCCAATACCTGGTTTGTCCCACAGGTATTAGGAGCCAGTATTGGTGGTTTTGTTATGGTGTTTGGTCACCATTTAATATTTTGTATCTTATACTTATATATTGTATATGTTTTAAAGTGGGGTTTGGTGGTTGTTGTTTTTTTTTTTTTTTGGTATTTGTAGTACACTGCCCAGTCACATAGTTTGATTTGGGTGGCCTTATAAATCTAGAAATATTTAAATTACTCTACAAATAAGTAGATAAAAATATAAATAAATAAACTATCTATAATCTATCTATCTATTATCTATCTGTCTGTCTGTCTGCCTGCCTACCTACCTACCTACCTACCATCTATCTACCCAAGGCTTTTACAACATATGTTCAAAATAGTAAAACGTTGGTTTCATTATATGCTTTAGCTGTTTAATGAATATGAATTGAATACAAAAGTGAGTAACCACTACCCCCCTCCCAAAGGATGTGTATCCAGTTACACAGCAGCTTTGTGAAGGAAGAGGAAATGGGTTGAGAGGAAAAATTTTTAAAATGTAGCTGGGTTGAGTTGATTAAATCCTCAAAAAAAGAGAGAGAGATGAGAAAGTCCAAAAGCATGAGTAGGTCTGTGAATACTGTAGAAGCAAGGATGATTTATAAGAATAGAAAGGTAAGGAGAAATATTGCAAAGAAAAGAGCTTAGGGTGTTATGGCACTATTCAGAAGCATTTGTAGAAAAGTTGTGGTAGAGTTATTGAAGCTGGCAAGATGGTTATCACTGCATCATACTCTAAATCCTACTCTCTTGCATGTTCATGTGACATCAGTGTACATACAAAGCTGGCACAGCTTGATCCATGATGCTGCAACGACATCTCACCTATTTTAATCCCATTGCTCCTCATAGATATCACTCTAATATTTAAATTGATATGTCAGTAATGCAGGCCTTTTATCACCTCAGCAATGATTTGGCAATGTTATGTTGTAATTTGCTGGTGAGGAAATGGTTATAGATTGGTCATATAAAGTTTAGTTTTTGTGCCTTAAGAGATAAAAGAGTTGTAAAATATAATGCATTTTTGAGAGTAAGCCCTTCTGAGATTGTGTGGCCTAGTGTGGTTTAAACTGTTAAAAAGCAGGAGAGCTAGTTAATGGGTATGGCAGAAATGTAAAAGATAGATGGATGCAAAGAACAGGTAGGGTAATTAGGATATTTTCCTGATGGTTTTCTTTTAGGGATTAGTCTAATACCATAGTTAGTTAGACTAACTTTTAAATAAGCTATTTGTGCTTCTCTTTTCTCTTCTCTCTGTGCCACATGCTCCCAATTGGGTGACTCGTAGTAATTTTACTTACACATGGGGCAGAAAAAAGTATCCTGATAAACATATTTTTGTTTATCATGATAAAACAGAATCTAAGTTGATAAATATAATTTTGACTTGTTTTGGTCTTTTTAGTAAGAACCTGTACAAATACAGAAAAAAAAAGTTGCGTGACTAAGAAATAAAGGGGATTTTTTTTCCTGACATGAAACATGAATAACAGCAAATATTTCCATTGCAGTCAATGCATATATTCAAAGTATTCAATTAACAGAACACAGCTCATATAAATTACCTGAGTAGCTTATATAAATATAAGTAGTTTTTTTAAACAATGCATGAAACAGGGAACGTGTTTTGTTTCATACACACAAGTGCATTTACTCAGAAATTCTGCCAAGCTGCTGGAGCGCAGTGCTGTTGTGCCAGAGGAAGAACACAGAACATTAATTGTTCCAGGTTCTAGTCAAGACAAAATCCAAAGAGGGCTCATTTGGATAGTGGAGCAAAGTTGTTATTTATTTATTTATTTATTTATTTATTTATTTATTTATTTATTTATTTATTTATTTATTTATTTATCAATTGTTTACAAGATAATAAGTATAAGTGTATACATAGTTATGAATACATGAAATGGGTACATATAAGAAAAATAAAAGAAAAATAAAAGAAACAATAGGACAGGGACAGTAGGCACATTGGTGCGCTTATGCACGCCCCCTAGACACCTCTTAGGAAAGGGGTGAGGTCAATAGTAGACAGTCTAAGGTTAAAGTTTTTGGGGTTTGGGGAAGAAACTACAGAGTCGGGTAGAGCAGTGATCCCCAACCTTTCTTATGCCGCGGCCCGGTATCCCCAACCTTTTTTATGGCGCGGCCCAGTACGCATTAGCTGGCGCCGCCATCTTTTGATGAAAAGATGGCGCAGCTCGTGAGCTTTCTGGAGAAATGGCTTTCCGGAAGCTCACGAGCCTGCGCCGCCATCTTTTTGATGAAAAGTGCTTCTGTGAGCTTTCTCCTGAAAAGCTCACTGAGCACTTTTCATCAAAAATGGCGCGACCAGGCCCAGTACCAGGCTCACTGATGAAGCGTGACTTTTCATCGGAAAGCTCAAAGCTCCATGGTGTGAGCTTTCTCCCAGCAAACCAGTGCTTCTGGTGAGCTTTCACCGAAAGCTCACTGGGACTTCAAAAGTTCCATGGACTTGTTCCACGGACGGTACCGGTCCGCTGACCGGGTGGTTGGGGACCCCTGGGGTAGAGTATTCCAGACATTGACCACTCTGTTGCTGAAGTCGTATTTCCTGCAATCAAGTTTGGTGCGGTTAACCTTGAGTTTTTATCTATTGTGTGCTCTTGTGTTGTTATGGTTGAAGCTGAAGTATTCATTGACAGGTAGGACATTGCAATGTATGATTTTATATACCATGCTTAAATCAGACCGAAGACGGCGTAATTCAAGGTTTTCTAGTTCTAGAATTTCAAGTCTGGTGGCATAAGGTATTCTACAATGAGTAGAGGAGTGGAGAACTCTTCTTGTGAAATATTTCTGGACTTTCTCAATTGTGCTAATATCAGATACGTAATGTGGGTTCCAGACTGATGAGCTGTATTTGAGTATTGGTCTAGCAAATGTTTTGTATGCTCTAGTCAGTAGTGTGATATTACCAGAGAAAAAGCTACGTAGGATTAGGTTAACAACTCTTAATGCCTTTTTGGCTATGTAGTTGCAGTGGGCTCTAGCACTTAGATCATTAGAGGTGAGTATTCCAAGGTCCTTTACAGAGCTTGGATCATCAACAAGATCTTGACTATTCAGCTTGTATTTTATTTTCTGATTTTTTTTTTTGCCAATATGTAAGACAGAGCATTTATTTGTTGAGATTTGAAGTTGCCATTTGTTTGACCATTCTGATACATAGTCAAGATCTTTTTGAAGGGTAGCAGTATTGTCTGTGGTATTGAACACAGTGCTGTTGTGCCAGAGGAAGAACACAGAACATTAATTGTTCCAGGTTCTAGTCAAGACAAAATCCAAAGAGGGCTCATTCGGATAGTGGAGCAAAGTTGTTATGTTTCATCCTTCTATCTTTCCTACAACACATGAGCATTGCCAATCTTTTGTTGCCAATGTTTTTGGCTTCAAATATGGCCTGTCACTGACTGTACATGCCTCCTGACCCAATGATCCTCCTCCATTTTGAGTACATTCATGGGTGGGGGGGAATAGGACATGGCCAGTCCACTCCTAAAGCCAAGGACCCTGGAACAGCAGCTACAGTATGTAGAAGCAGGAAGTGGAAGGTGCTTGGGAAATTGGGCTAGGGTGGGGGAATATAGCCTTTGGCATTATTATTGGCTTTACTGCTCTCCCCTCCCTGAAAATATCTCTGTCTGGAACATCAGAGTTTTAGTTCGAATCTGCACCAAACTGCATATTTTTTATTTGTACACATTCCAGCTCTAACGAACTTCTAGCTCTATGCATGGAATGGTTAATGTAATAAATGTTTTGTGCATCCCTAGTTTTTATTAAAAACAAACAATCCAAATGTTCAAGCAATATAGTGGGAAAACTTCCAAAAGAGAGAAAGCGATAGCCAACAGACTGGGATAGGCATGGCATGCCCTGCTCCTGTGTATTAAGTGAAGAAATACCTCTACTTCTTTCTCTCTTCTACTCCTTTAGCTAGTTCATCTTGGGCTGGAAGCCTTTCTGTCTTGGTGGATCCGGAAGCCTAGATCAGTTATTCTACTACCCAATGACCTCCATTACAGTGATGGCTGAGACAGCTGCTGTTCTTTCTAACAAACTCAATCCCCATGGGAATGAATGGAGGCCCAATGTGGTCAATAGTGTGATCAATATCACAATAGAGTGATAAATATAACAAATAATATGTGCCAGGTGGCAAGACTGTGGGCAAACTCAATAAGAGCACATGACTCTCCTGTGCTGGCATTTAATTTCTAGAAGGCTGCATTTTCAGTGGTAACTTTTAGCCCTAGAGATCACTCAATTTATCTCATGCAATTTGGCCCAAAATGTGATAGACAAACTGGCATTTTATGGTGTCTACAGTCCTTCCACTGTACACATATGCATCTGTCTGCCAAAACCAACAAGTCATGCCCCTGACAAGACAACTATGCCCAACAAAATGTATCTCATAATAAACATTGTATACGTCATAACTCTGTACGTGAGCCTGCAAAGTTTAGAACAAAGAAAAGCCAAGACAAACCTTAGGAGTGGCACTGCAGTTTGCACTTTTGACTCAATGGATGAGTTTTGAACAGTTGAGCAGTTGCTTGCATTGTGACTTTGCTGATAGCATCTTGTGGTTTTGTCTGAATTAGGGAAGTGTACAGCTTAAGTGTACCAAGGCTGCAACAAGCCCATATTTTTACTGGTGTCTGACAAATCCCTTTGAATTTTTCTTCATACTCCACCCTTAAAGGAAAGTGGTTTTTCACTGTGTGAAATGAAACTTAGTCAATCAGCACTTTCTTAAAAAAAATAAACCAGTGGAAGGTGAAAGCGATATTAACTGAAAAGGGCTTTGTCCGGGAAACATTTTTCTGTATTAAAGATGAAAAGACAACTTGAGCATTGATCATATTCTGTGATGAGGTTTGTTTTGCCAGACAGATATGTTTTTAGAAAGGTTATGAGCTCATTTGATTTTACTGATTTATATTTTAACATCATGGTTTGCGGGCATTGTAAGCCATTCGTTTTTTTAAAATTGGTGTGACACAGAAGCCTAAGTAAATATATAAATAAATAACACTAAATTAAGGACATTTAATATTTTCTAAAGCTCATAAAGTGAATAAGATATTTGAAATTAAAATATTCCAGTAAATAAGCTTAGGCAAAGATAAGCAGATGCAGGAGGGACAACTTTTGTTAGGCAGCTCAGCATCTGAGCAAAGGGTTGTCATCCAGACAAGTCTTCCAAAACTTCTGTGGGTAGAGTAATGACTACGTAGTGACTAATATGACACGAGGACAATATGCAGAAATTTGCAGTTCCAACTGTTGCCTGGTGTGTTTTGTGTAAGCTAGTAAAGTTTTGCTTAACAGATTGAACTGAAGAAGTATGAACTTCCCTTGTATGAAACTGTTTGGCTATTAAGATCTGCAAAAGAGGCCCTTCTGACTATATATCTTCACAGTCAGACACTTATTTGACTAAAGATTTGTCTAGGTTCTGGCACTGTGGCAGAGCCTTCTCCTTGATAAGCTCAGCTTATGAAATGGGCTCTTTAAAACTTTGTGCCTGGGTCCTCAACTCTCTCCGTTTTCAGAATGGCAAGATGTATCTTGCATCAGGCTTTTAAATCATAATTTCTTTAGCATGGTAGCGTACATTTTGCCTTCTAATTTTTGTTAAGTCACTTTGAGTACTCAAATGAACAGAAATATAAGATAGAAATCAAATACTTTAATAAATAACAACAAAGAAGCTGCATATTTTTTAAAAAAGATTTCTGGAATAAAGCAGTGGGAGCAGTTTTATAAAGTAGCTGATTAGAGGTGAGAAACACATACCATTGGTTCGTGGAATATGCAACATGTTGAGCCAGTTCTAATCTCCAGCTAGATAGTATATAATATTCTGGATAATCTGATATATTTAAAAGCTACTGAAGCTTAATTAACCCTTAACAGAATAACAGAGTTGGAAAGAATCTTGGAGGTCTTCTAATCCAACCCTCTACCATTTTAGACAAATTAACCCCTTTTCTTCAGATATGATGTCATGCCATTGTTCCTTCAACAGTATGGCCCAGGAGTTATATTATTCAGCAGAAATCCAAATCTACTACCATTCTTTTACAGTAGAATTAGCTCTAAACCATGGTTGGTTAATCTTAAATTCTGAAATGAAGGAATGCCTCCTTATTTCACAGAAGCTGGACATTATAGAGTTGAGACTCTATAAAGACATAGACTTTATAAAAGACATAGACTTTATGAAAACCATAGCTATCAATTCACAAACCAGTTACTTGATAACAGGAATTACAGAGTAATTCCTATGTGGTCTAAATGGTTCATGAACTTATAAATGTCTCCACATATTTCTAAGAATTACCACTGGTCAGGATTCTCTCCTAAGGGCGAACTTATAATATGGTATTCTGGGGCTGCACAGATGGATTGTTTTCATCTGTATGTATGAATTAGTGATGTAGCATTTCTTTCTTACATAATTTTTTCTCTTCCCGCTATTTGAAATTCTGTTCCCAGAATCCATACTATCTGAGGGATTATGGCAACTAAGTACAGCTTTCTGAGGGATACTAGGTCACCATTTGCAGGGAATATCCTTCCTCTGCAGCTTGACGCTCATCAGTTATGAATCTGAAAGTGGAAAACGTAGATATAAAACCTCAAGAGCTTAAGTCCTAGTGATTACACTAGCTTGCAAAAAACCTTATATGAGCAACAGCCTTCTCACAATTATTGTGTATCAACATGTTGGGTATGGCCAAGTAATCAGACCTTTGCCTCTTTTTACATGAATACAAGATACACAATGCATACTAAAAAGTACTCAGCTTTGAGTCTCATTTGCCACTTCAACTTCATTGAGCCACCATCACATATGCCCCTGATGAACAATAATATCTGAAATGCTTTGTTACTTCTAAAATATCACACATCTGGTATTTTTCAGGAGTCATTCATTCAGTATTAACTAACACCAGCTCTGCTTAACTTTCTAAGTTCAAATAATGTTGGCTAGCATTTACCCTGTTGTAACATATTAAATATTAGTCTTCTTGGACACAAGTAACAATAAGGATTTTTTTTCACTCTGTGGAATGCAATTCTTGATGTCTGTGGTTATTATTTTCAGATCAGTCAGATTCTACCATATTCACTTGCCTTCCAGTTTATGTTTTTCCCAACTGAAAGCTACCAAGCCTAAAGATAAGTTCTTAAACAGTGTTATTCTAGCATGAAAACTAATTATGCAACTCTTGCAAGATTAATAGAGAAAATACAATGCTGATTTTCTACCACGAAGAGAAGACATTATGGTTGGCTTCTCAACAGTTATTATTATTCATCAAAACAAACTGCCTGAAGCAGCCATCCTGTAGATGATCTATAAACCAATAGTCACAAGAACACAAATCATTGTCTCTGTGTGCAGAGAGGCGAATGCTTTTCTCTCTTTTAAAATATTTGTTTCTCTATTTGTTGTCTAGAATTCCACTGAAGTCTGGAAATTGTGTTTGGTTAACTATAAACTCAGGTATTAACAAGTTAGGGTGTCAGCAAGCACCGGTTGGCAGTGCTCTTAAGAGGGATGGGCTACAATATCTTGTTTTGTGCTACTGACTGATTTAGGTTGATCTGTGATTGGCTGAAGGGACTCCAGGGAAACTCCAGAATTGACAAACTAAAATTATGTTTGGGTATCAAGCAATGTGAGAACAATGAGGGAGAAGTAAAGACATGGTAACAATAAGGAATATGGGGATGTTTGCACATGAATTGAATTGTGAACTAGAAAGTTAGGGAGGGATGTTGTAGCATACTGAAGGATTAGTCCAGATGTGTCAAAACTCGATTTCATTGAGGGCCTCATCAGGGTTGTGTTTGACCTTGGGGGGCTGGGTGGATGTGGCCAGGTGGATGTGACCAGCTTGACATCACTTGTGTTGGAGATACCTGTGGTGGTCTGAGTGCTCTGCAAGCCAAAATGGGCTCCTGAGCTCCGTTTTCTACTTCAACAGCCTCTTGCAACCCTCTGCCAGCAAAAATGGAGCTTGGGGTCGAGGTACGTTTTTGCCTGACAGAGGCACTGTGAACTGGTCCTTCACTGTTTCCAGGTCAGCCCCATGGGCCAAATCTAAACACCTTGTGGGCTGGATCCAGCCCCTGGCCTTGAGTTTGACACCCCTGAACTACTTTATACACTTGTTGATGTTAATAGAATTACCACAGTAATGCAGAAATTCCCCTGGAAATTGGAAGGACATGTAACATATACAGGTAGTAGTCAACTTACAGCAGTTCACCTAGTGACCGTTTGAAGTTACAATGGCATTAAAAAGTGACTTGACCATTTTTCACACTTATGACCATTGCAGCATTCACATGGTCACATGTTTTACATTTGGATGCTTAACAATTGACTCACATTTATGACAGTTGAAATGTCCCAGAGACATATGATCATCTTTTACATAACAGATAACAGATAATCAGAGTTGGAAGGGACCTTGTAGGTCATCTAGTCCAACCCTCCACCCAAGCAGGAGACCCTATACCATTTCTGACAAATGGTGGTCCAATCTCTTGAAAGTCTCAAGTGATGGTGCTCCCACAATTTCCAAGAGGAAGCTGTTTCATTGGTTGATTGTTCTCACTGTCAGAAAGTTTCTCCTTATTTCCTGGTTGAATCGCTCCTTGTTCAGTTTCCATCCATTATTCCTTGTCTGGCCTACAGATGCTTTAGAAAATAGCTTGACCCCTTCCTCTCTGTGACAGCCCCTCAAATATTGGAAGACTGCTATCATGTCTCCCCTAGTCCTTCTCTTCACTAGACTAGCCATCAGTTCCTGTAACCATTCTTCATATGTTTTAGTCTCCAGTCCCCTAATCATTCTGGTTGCTTTTCTCTGTACTTTTTCTAGAGTCTCAACATCTTTTTTATAGTGTAGTGACCAAAACTGGATGCAGTGTTCTAGGTGTGATCTTACTAAGGCTTCATAGACTGGTATTAGTACCTCACTTGATTTTGATTGTATTCCTCTGTTAATGCAATTTAGGATTGCATTAACTTTTTTGGCTGCTGCATTCTTCTGACAAACAAAGTCAATAGGGAAACCCAATTCACTTAACAACCATGTTACTAATTTAACAACTGCAGTGATTCATTTAACAAATGTGGCAAGAAAGTTCGTAAAATGGGGCAAATTTTACTCAGTCACTCAACAAATTTCTCCCTTAGCAAGAGAAATTTTGGGCTCAATTATGGTCATAAGTTGAGGACTACCTGTACTTTTAAGAAAAGAGAACATGCTATGAGAAATAATGCTTGATTCTACATGTGGTATATTTGTCAGATTGGGCAACTAAGAGACTGAATATCATACTTTCTCTAATTGTCAACAGCTTCCTGTTTAGCCAACTGTTTTTAATTCTATTCTTAAATTATGAAAGGAATAAGACTTTTAGGGATATGGTGACCTGTACTGTACATGAACTTGCCCTGTGCTTTTTTAGGAAGTCTCAACATGTAAAGCAGAGCTGAGAAAATCTCTTTGAATTGACTTCAAGTTTGTAATGACGCAATCACTTACTTTACTAGAATGTATTAGGAAAATTCAGGCATACCATGGTAGATCAAATTCCATTTGGTCAACTCACAGAAAACTTTCATATGAGGCTTCTACAGTGCTAGAGGCAAAATGGTTTGAAGGAAAAGTCAGTCCAGCTCTAATTATAATGGAATCCCATGAGCAAATGGGAGAAGAAGATTGACAGAAGAGGCACTGGGCAAAGAAAATGCTCCCTTGAGAATACACTAAATAGTTGACATGGAAAATATTGCAATCTGATGCGTTTTAGAAGTATGTTTCCTGTAAATCTTAAAATCTGTTATGAATTAGGTAGAGCAGAATGCTTTCGGGAAGTCTGAAGGGTTTTGTAATATAGTTCCAGCCAAACTTCCATTCCCATGACATTTTGCCCAGTGCCATAATTGGTTTTTCAAGACAGGTGTAACCATCAGATATTTTTCAGGAATAAAGCTAATGTGGATTGTTCTTAAAAGTTTGTTTCTCTTCTCCCTGGGTTTATTAAATTAGATTAAAAAAACATGTCTAGGTTTGTCATAAAATATAATCCAAACCAAATCATTCTCAAGTTTGATGGTTACTTGACAATAAGTGTTACCTTATAGAGGCTCATGGATTTTTCTTCTTCCTACCTGTTTTGGTTCCTTTTATTCCAAATCATTCATATTTTAGATTTCTAAATTTAATATAAAGTTTGGTACATTAAACCTTTGGCCTAAATCCTATTGGAATATGATATTGAAAGTGGTTCAAAACAAACAGATTCCACAAAAGGGAGCTGGAATTGACTTCTGTGTGAAAAATGACTACAAATGAATGGAAATCCATGACCCCAAAATCAAAAGCTTGCTAAAAGTGTGTGGGTGAACATTTATTTATTTTTCAATTGTATATAGTTGCCCATCTCACAAAACAAGTGACTCTGGGAGGCATACAATAAAATTAAAAGGCAATAGTTTGCAAACAATTATTATGATGGTGATTAAAGATTTAAAACTATAAAATGCAGCAAAAATAAACAATGGGTGAAGGGATATTAATAATAACAAAGCCATTTAACTAGTCTGAAAATTCCCAGATCTGATGGTACAACCAGGTCTTGAGGGACCTTCAGAAAGTCAGGAGTGATGGTGCCAGCATAACTTCAGGGGTGGTGGTGGTGATATTCCACACTGGGGGTGCCATAGCCAAGAAGGCCCACCATATCTAGTTCCATTTGTAGCTCCCTAAATGATGGAATTCATAGTACACTCTCTATAGTACATCTGGTGTGATGGGAAGATGTAATGTAACATTCAGAGAAGAAGAAATAAAAATGACATTGTTGTGGTTGTATGATACAGGCCACCCAACCAAGTGGAAAATATCGATGAAATCTTCATAAACCACATGGCTGAGGTATCCAGGAAACCTGCCACATGATAATGGGGGATTTCGCCTATTTTAACGTCGATTGGGAATCAAAGTGGGAGATCCAAAAAGGTCTTGATTAGGCCTTCATCATCCAAAAGGAAGAGTATCTACAGTAGGGCTGTCAAACTTGCGGCCCACAGGCCAGATGCATCACAGGCTGCCCACGCCCATGCCTGGTTTGGCGATGGGGAAAATAAGTCATGATACGTCACGTGATGCCACCATGAGGACAGGAGTTTGACACCCCTGATCTACAGGGTCTTGCTGCCTTAATCAGAATCGTGAAAATAATGCTGAGATAGTGCACCATAAGCATTACCCCTCTTGCGTCTGCATGTAACTTCACAATGGCCATAGAAAAGAGCCATAGGCTATCTCATGATGCCACAATGTTGCTTTCACCTCTGTGATAACCCCCACATCATTCTGTGCTGTGGTCACTGTTGGTTGTAACAATATTGCCTATCAACACTTTTAGTTTTCTTTGGCTTAGAATCAAATACCATAGTCTACCTTACTGGAAAATATTCTTGAAATTTTTTAAAACCCTTTTCCAATTCTAAACATAAGAAATGTTGCTCTCAGACTGCCCTAATTACAACTTCTTTTTGTCTCAATGTTTCTGTTCCCTTCCATTAAAGCTATACAGAATTTCTCATGTCTGGAGAATCTTACTGAGCATCTGAGTAAGTGATAATGGAAGTTACCCATTGCCTAATCTTGGCTAATTGGTTAAACAAATCTGCCAGTCCACAGAAAACAATACAAACATATTTAAATATCTTTCTCAACAAGTAGCACGCTGGATGTTGACTACAACACCAGGAAAAATATTGCCTTTTTAAACAATGTAAGAAGCTGAAGTCATCTTTTTTCTTAAATAGAATAAATAAAATCTAAGACTCATAATAGTGCTCCTTTAAACTTTAACATTTGAAGTTGAGGTAGACTCTGCCCCCTTTGCATTTTAATTGTACCACTTAAGTCCTTGGTGGAATTTCAGAAAGAGGCTAAAGTGCACAGATTAGGCATCTGCAAATACAGAGAAAGATAAGTGAGATGAGTGAGAGCTATTTAGCCTTCACAGGTTTTCATAGTAGGAACTTAGGCTATGTTAGTTCCTGTGTAAGGGAGGGGAAAGTTGTGAGGCCGCTGATACCATCTGTTCTGTTTGCCAAGCATATTCATCAGTATTCAAATGTGGCTTGCTGATGCCATAGATAAGGATAGGAAAACTCTCCTTCCAACATCTCTAATTATTAGCCAAGTTGATTTTAAAGCTCCTCAGAGTTGAACATTTGGAGGCCAGCATAATCACCATGCCTGGCTATAGGGAAGACAGATGATAAAAATAGCTTTATCACTACCACCATTACCAAATTGTCTATGTTGGATTATACTGAAGTGGAGCATCTTTGGGGGTTTTGATGCTGGAAATGAACCTAAAGGCTTGTAGATTAGGTCAATGAAACTTGGCTGCAAAGATCAAAACATTTAATCAAGAGTGGGAAAGAGACAAAATCCTATGCAGGATTTTAAACTGGCTGAAGATTAGTATTTAGCTTGAGATGGTTAGCTTTTCATATCAATGATTCATAACTGCATTTCTGAAGATAGCATAAAATCCAGTGCAGTAATGAAAGTTACTACACAGCTTTAGGGAAATTCCATGCTTTGGTATTCTACACTATTAATCATTCCATGATACTGGGTTCAAAATACTAGAGACATTAAAGAATTCAGTATCAGTAAGCCATTGCCAAAGAATATGACAGAAAGAAGAGTAATATGATGTAATTTTAGAGAGAGAGATTGAAATGTAGTTGACTTATAACCACTGTGAAGAATATCAGAAACCACTTCTTTATATCTTTTCCTTTCTTTTCTTTAACTTTTTCTTTGTACTTTTTTGCTTGCTTGCTTTTTTCTTCTTAGTTAATTAGTCTTAATTAGTTTTTATGTTCTTGTTTACATGTTTAATAAAATATATATTTTAAAAGGTCAAAATTAATAAAAATTGTTAAAGAATAGGCATGAGATCCCAGTATTTTACACAATCCCTGTCTGCATTAAGGAAGTTTATACACACATTCCCATGAATGCAAAATTTTACCATTGAGTCTTCAAGTACCAACAATCAGGAAGCTTTCTAATAAGAGTTAAGATCAAGCAAGATTTCTCTAAAGGTTTTTAAATTTTAAATGCTTTAAACACTTAAATTTCTATATCATTTTATGTATGGGAATTGCAGGAAAAAGGGTTAAATTCCAACTAAATTAAGCACTTTTCTCACTATTGTCCACACAACCTTGTGTTAGCAGAAAACTGTATCTATGAGTTTGTTGTCTGCATAGCAGACCCCTATCTTGCCCTTATTATTCCCAGTCATTGATGAATCTTTGTGGTAAATCAAATTCTAATTTCCTACCAGTGATTCTATCTGTATGCTGATGTTGGACTGATGGGATCCTTGGATTGGAAATGGATTGTTCTTGGATCTTTCTGAACTTGAGATTTGTTTCTCCACAATCTTTTGCCAAAACAAAATCTTGTTACTATACAAAAACCTTTGAGTTTGCAGCACACTTTGTATTACTTTGGTGAAAGATTTACAATTGCAATTAATATCTCAAGTTCATTATCAGAAGCCACTTGAATGTGGGGGTAACTGGCAGCATTGTTGGGTAGGATCTTGATAGATTTGAACATTGAAAATGCAGAAATGTTGGTTTCTGCACTTAGGGGAAAAAGATAAATAGAAGAAAAGTGGTTCCTAGCTTCGCTGTAGTACTTGTGAGAAGGATCTAGATATCCTGATAGATCACTGATTAAGCATGAACCAGAAGTGTGCTATAGCTGCCAAAAAAAGCTCTAAAATGGCCTTGGGCATCAACAAAGGTCTAATGCTGAGATCATGGGAAATGATATTTTCACTCTCTGCTGCTCTAGTCCAACCACACCTAGACTACTGTGTCTATTTCTGGTTTAATACAAAAAGTACATTGAAGAACTGGAAACCATGAAGAGAAGAGTGCCAAAAATACTTGGACTCAATCCTATGACATAGTGAAAGGAAATGGATACCTTTAATCTAAAGAAAAGAGGTAATTTCCTTCAATATTTGAATGGTTATCATAGGGAAGAGGAAATCCCCAATTGTGAGAGCTATTAAGCAGTGGAACAGCTTGTCTTTTGAAAGTTTGAATGCTCCATCACTGGAAGTTCTGAAAGAAAGATGGGCAGTCATTTTCCTGGGAGAGTGTAAGGCTTCCTGCCTGGGCAGGAGTTTGGACCTAAACACCTCCAAGGTGCCTTCCATCCCTCTTTATTTACACTGACTAATTGCAACCTTGATCCAGCTGGATAGTGTCCCAGGATTGTCATACAGAAATCATTTTCATCCATTCAGTTGCAAGAAAATATCAGCCAGACCACAAAATGGCATACTTCTTTCTTGCTGTTATGATTATGGTTGGGATGGTGCAAACATTTGAAGAAGTGCCAGAATTTGCCTGAGAAAATTGTCCCACCCCTTCTAGCCAAAGGCAAATATTATTTGTTCCTTGAATACCAGAGGACACTGCTTTGAGAATATAGGAAACCAAACCTTCTGTTTTTTCCCCATCAAATTCACATGTGGATTTAGGGCCTATCTAACCTCAAGCCACTTAAGAGTCTGCATGTGGGTGATCATGCATGGGCATGTTTTCTTCTAAGAGAACTATAAGAAAAAGTATCAAGGAAGAATATGAAAAAGATGGGGGGAAAACTCCTAGTGATTACAGTTTTGTAGGAGACAATTTATAAAGATTTTCCCTGGCTTCTTAGAGTCCTGGACCTTGGGATTGTGTCTGCTGGTTACTTTAAATAAAGTTACTTTATTAAATGAAACTCATTAACTGCTAGAAATCAAGTACAGATTCCCTTTTCACTGTCATGTAATAATTCCTCTGATCCCCCGTTCTTGGTATTTTATCAGTTCTGAGATATAGTCAAGCAGAATATATGCGCTATATGCTATAGTGATTGCTCTAGAATAATGTTAATTGTGCTATAATTTTTTATCTCAAAACTATATTAACTAAACTAAAATCATTAAAACTAAGACTCATGGAGATAATAGGACAATCCAGTTGTGAGTTGATATTTCAGTTTCTGAATTGCAACTCCGGTCATATGGTGTGTCCAAACAATGCTTATCAAACATTTTTGAAATGCCTTAAATCCTTGAAGCAATAAATTCTGCCTCATATAATGAAAACAAACCATTTTCACTTCTTTAAAGTATATTCCAGTGGTTTACAAGAATGGGACATTCAAGCACATTGTTCCAAAAGTTGCATAAATAACTAATTTCAGATTCATCAGCTACTTCCATCTTCTTCTAAAAGATTTTAGGAACTTTCAAACTTTCTAGCAAATGTAAATGCTTTAGTAACAGAAATGGCACCAGCACCCAATATTCAACTTAATAAAAGCCTAAGTTGCATGAAGTATTAAGAAGATACTAAGAAGATATTAAGAAGAAGATATTTTAGATAAATCTAACTCTCCTATAAGATACACCTAGAGAACACGGCAGCAAAAATCAATGCTATGAACAGCATACTCCAGAAATTATGTGAAGTTAAATGGGGAGCTTCAGCTGCCACCCTCAGCTCATCAGTACTATGATTGGTCTACTCTGCAGCAGAATACTGTGCCCCTGTATGGCTTAACAGCTACCATAGTAGTACCGTATATGCCGGCGTATAAGACGACCCGGCGTATAAGACGACCCCCCAACATTTCCACTCAAAATATAGTTTGTTATATACTCGCCCCCTCTTCCGCACGCCTTCCACTTTTGCACTTTTTTTTTTTTTTGAGGCACTTTTTGTCTACCGTGGAAGCGAATCCCGTGAAGCTGAAAGGAGCAGCCAGCCTTCTCCCAGCTCCCAGGAAGCGAGGCTCGCACCGCCCGGGCTCCACTGAGGTATCCGGCTGGGGCTGTCAGGAGTTGTTACCGCTGGCGCGGCTCCGCGCGGCTCCAGTCCCGCGTTGCCTCGGGAAGGGAAAGGCAAAAAGGAAGAGCCGCGGCGGCACTTTGCAATGGCAGCAGCGGCTCCTGGTTTTGCCTTTCCTTTCCCGAGGCAACGCAGAGCCGCGCCAGCGGTAACAACTCCTGACAGCCCCAGCCGGATACCTCAGCGGAGCTCGGGCGGTGCGAGCCTCGTTTCCTTGGGAGCTGGGAGAAGGCTGGCTGCTCCTTTCGGCTTCACGGGATTCGTTTCCACGGTGCGCAAAAGTGCCTCAGCCGCGGGCAGCCGCAGTGCTTCCCAATTACTATTTGCCGGCGTATAAGACGACCCGGCATATAAGACGACCCCCCCCAATTGGAGACATCTTTTTCAGGGCAAAAAAGTCATCTTATACGCCGGCAAATACGGTAAGTTAGACACCAGACTCAATGACACCATGAGAAGTATAAGCAAATGTAATAAAACCATTCCAATTGCTGGCTTTTTGTTCTGAGCTATATAGCACTGCCAGCTTTACAAAGGCAAGATATACTACTGAGAGAAGGGAGAAGAATTATGAACAACTCACTCCTACTAGTACATGTTGATCTTCCTCATTTACCAGCTGGAAGACTCAAATCCAGAAGCCCCCACTGGCACTTGTGCAACATCTGCCCAGCAACTTTAACATCAATGAATACTTCAGCTTCAACCATAACAACACAAGAGCACACAATAGATACAAACTCAAAGTAAACCGCACCAAACTTGATTGCAGGAAATACGACTTCAGCAATAGAGTGGTCAATGTCTGGAATACTCTACCCGACTCTGTAGTTTCTTCCCCAAACCCCAAAAACTTTAACCTTAGACTGTCTACTATTGACCTCACCCCTTTCCTAAGAAGTCTGTAGGGGGCGTGCATAAGCGCACCAACGTGCCTACCGTCCCTGTCCTATTGTTTCTCTTATTCTATTATTTTTCTTATATGTACCCATTTCATATATTCACAACTATGTATACATTTATACTTATTATCTTGTAAACAATTGGCAAATCAAATAAATAAATAAATAAATAAATAAATGGAAAACCAAATGGGTGGCTAAATGCCCAGTTATAGGAAAACATATGAATGATTTCACAAAAAGGTGTCTAGCTTTGAACTACCACATCAGCAATGAACAATCGTGAATAGGATTCACACCTCACACAGCATGTGCTGGGACTTTCTGTATACACAGGGCAGAGTATCCTCCCCTCAGTGTGATTGCAGGATCTCATGTCAAACTGTAGATCGCATTCTGATCGATTATAAGCTGAGGAAAGATACCAGTTCAGTATCTGATTTAAAAAATACATACAAACAATGCTGCGCTTAAATGGTTAGATAGCCTAAACATTGGTATTTGAATACAGCTCTTTTTAGCACCTATATTTTATTGTGTTTTTACTAATCTAGGTGAAATGTTAATATGCACTGCTAAACCATGTATGATATGCCATATGCTAAATAGATTAATAAATCATAATTTATTAATCATAAGCAAACTCAGTTTTAAATTTTACAAAAGTTTTAAAGGTGTTTTTAAAAACAATTACATAATACTTAAAGGATATTATTACAGTATTATTATAATAGTTTAGTAATAGTTTAGTATGTCATTGCACAATATTGCAAGATTCTTCTCAATCAGGATTTCAACCAGAATAAGTTATTGAGACTGCTTTGGGGCACCTTAGTTGAAGCCATGTCAAAAGTTTTTGGATTCCACTGGATCTCTCAGCAGCTTGATTACGATACACTTTTGCACCAGCTGTCAATATGGGTTGGGTTTGAGGGCAATACTCTGATCCTTCCAGATGAGACGTATCAGAAGTGAAACTGATTCCCAATCTGAAATTTTTCCCAAATGTACAAGCATCTCTCCTTGTCTGGATTTCAATAGGGTCAGTTAGCCTGAAAATTGTTAAGAATTCCATTAAATTTCCCCACGAGAGTAGTACTTTACCCAACAAAAATCTTCATCAGAAAAAGCTATTCATATGAAAGCTTCTTTGTGAATAACAAACCACAACAAAAAAGTATGATTTCCCTCCAGTTCATATCAGCTGCTGTGATGAAGGAGCAGGCATGGGGGATGGAGCAGGTTGAAGGGCAGTAGATACCAGAAGACAACAATAAGAAACCTATAAAGGAAGCACACAAATCAAACCTGTAGAAATAAGCTCCCCCATCCTTTTATTTTTATTTATTTATTTGGTTTGTCAATTGCTTACAAGATAACAGGTATAAGTAAAAACATAGTTATGAATACATGGATACATATAAGAAAAATAAAAGAAACAATAGGACAGGGATGGTAGGCACGTTTGTGCGCTTATGCACACCTCCTAAAGACCTCTTAGGAAAGGGGTGAGGTCAATAGTAGACAGTCTAAGGTTAAAGTTTTTGGGGTTTGGGGAAGAAACCACAGAGTCAGGTAGAGTATTCCAGACATTGACCACTCTGTTGCTGAAGTCGTATTTCCTGCAATCAAGTTTGGTGCGATTAGCCTTGAGTTTGTATCTATTGTTTGCTCTTGTGTTGTTATGGTTGAAGCTGAAGTATTCATTGACAGGTAGGACATTGCAATGTATGATTTTACATACCATACTTAGATCGGACCGAAGGTGGAGTAGTTCTCGGTTTTCTAGGTCTAGAATTTCAAGTCTGGTGGCGTACGGTATTCTGCAATGAGTAGAGGGGTGGAGAACTCTTCTTGTGAAATATTTCTGGACTTTCTCAACTGTGTTAATATCAGATACGTAATGTGGGTTCCAGACTGATGAGCTGTATTCGAGTATTGGTCTAGCAAATGTTTTGTATGCTCTAGATAGTAGTGTAATATTACCAGAGAAAAAGCGATGTAAGATTAGGTTAACAACTCTTAATGCCTTTTTGGCTATATAGTTACAGTGGGCTCTAGCACTTAGGTCATTTGAGATGAGTACTCCAAGATCCTTGACAGAGTTTGGATCATCAACAAGGTCTTGACTATTCAGCCTGTATTTTATTTTCTGATTTTTTTGCCAATATGTAAGACAGCATTTATTTGTTGAGATTTGAAGTTGCCATTTGTTTGACCATTCTGATACATAGTCAAGGTCTTTTTGAAGGATAGCAGTATTGTTGGTGGTGTTGAATAGCATTACATCATCTGCGAAGAGAACGCAGTTGCTCATTTATGCTTTGACTCATTGCCTAAGCAGGCAAGAATGCTGGTACCTCAAGCTGGAAAGTCTTCCTCAAAGGGAAGAAAGGGATCCAGAGCCGATACAAGTAAGACGGTGCTTACATATCCACCGCTGAGGCTGTTGGCCAGAAGAGTTGGCCAGAAGGCCTAACTTCCTGGTTAGGCATTTTATTTGGAATCCTTGTTTGGACTCTTGAGGTTCCAAAGAGTTTTTCTTTTCACACCCTGCCCTGGATGCTTAAGTGCCTGAGGAGAATTCAGTAAATCATTGACACCATTGGGGAGTCTGGTGTTTAGGCTTCTGCTTGCCTAAAAGCCAGTATCTCACTAGATTTACCCCACTTCCTGTTACATTATTATTGCCTGATACAGAAATTCTATTTTGGGTGTGTAAATCTTGTTGAGTTCATACTTAGCAGATCACTCCAAAGATGGATGGAATGCATAAAAGGCTAACAATTCTTCAACATTCTGCCCCTGGGATTTAACTTTAAGTAAGTGTTGCTTTTTTTAATAAGAAGCATGTGCAAGAATGCAACCTTGAAATGAGGCTTTTACAATATCCCATACCAGAAATGGTGATGTAACTAACTCTGTTTTCCTACAAAAGAATGCTATCATCTATTGTTCCATCTGGTCAATGAAATCTTTATTGTTCAAGAGGGACCAATTCAAAATATGTTTTTAAATTATAGTCAAGTGAGACTAGAAACTCTACAGAAGTGTGATCTGAAATTGTAGTAGGGTCAAGTAGTTTAACTTTAAATACTAAAGACACCTAATAAAGAAATGTACCAGAGACCATATAAGATCCTGGGTAGATCTCAGGATGGTATGAAGCTATAAGAAGTCAAGAACTCTTTTGTACTAAGATCCCACATTAGTGAAATAGGCTGAACTTACATAGAGGCTGTAAATAAAGCAGACTTAAACACATAAAACCATGCTAACGAGACACTTATTTTTGTCTAGCCAAGTAACAATACTCAGAAATTCCATGTTGATTCAGTTTACCCTGTACATGCTTATTCGTTTACTGGAAATACCCATGTTTAATTTGGGGCTGAAGAGATATGAGACTCCAATTTTCCTTTCAATTGACTCTAGCACATTCGCTTGCTTTAAGTGTCCCGATATTTTACCTCAGTTTCAGCAGCATAAAGGATTTTTACATGGACAAGAATGGGTTGATGGGTAAGCTCATTCTTCCCTGCATGCCTGAAAAAAAAAAACCTTGATTCCATTTGGCAATCTGGGCTGAGAGATGGATGATTTTACAAAGAATGGAAGTTTACTAAGCAGAAGCAGAAATAATAATAAAAAAAAAACAGATATGCAGGATTGAAGATGGAAGTTGGGTGATGCAAGATCAGCTTTTATCCAGGCAGGAGTTTAGTTCTGGAGCCACTCTGAGTGCTAAATCAATTATCCTACTGTATTATAGGAGACAAAGCTATCTTATTTTTAAAGTCATTCTAATAGAAAACTATAAGTCACTAAGAGTAAGTCAGACATTGCTGCTCTCAAGAGTATTTATTTATTTTTATTTTATTTGATTTGTCAATTGCTTACAAGATAATAGGTATAAGTATAAACATAGTTATGAATACATGGATACATATAATATAAATAAAAGAAACAATACACATTACAAAGATTCTGGCCAAGGAATTATATCACTTACAATTATTATAGTTCCACTAGGGCAGTGGTCCCCAACCACTGGGCCCCAGACCGGTACCGGTCAGTGGATCATTTTGTACCAGGACACCTATTTTGCTTGGGCACCGCCATCTTGTTTTGACGGCGCTTGAGAAAGTGCTTCCGGGTGAGCTTGTTGGTTGTCGGTTGGAAAGCAGCGTTTGGGTGCTGAAGGAATCCTCGCGTCTACCAGACATCTGGAAACTAGCCCTTATCAACAAACGAGTCCCAGCCACGAAAACCAACACTGGACCCAAAACAACACATAACACCACCACCATTCTCCCTCACCAGACTCAAACCCAAACCCATCCCATAGATGAAAGACAACCACCATCCAGAAACCAGACCATGGCTGCGTCACCAGCACAAGACCCAGGATGTCACAACAATAGAACTCAGAAGGTCATCACACAGCCCATGACCCAGGTCATTAGAACCCAGGAGATTACAGCAAAGACCCAGGATATCAAAACAATAGAACTCAGAAGGTCATCACACAGCCCATTACCCAGGTCGTTACAACACAGGAGGCTGATAGACACACAGCCAATACCTCAGCCACACATGTTCTTATGAAAAAGCCAGCCAATCTGCAAACATCAACTCCATCAACCAATCAAGAAATGACAACACAGCCAACCTCCCCACCAGTATATATAGGGAGATGGCAGCTCCGATCACACTTTGCTCGCACAAGCACGAAGCCGAAAGCACCAGCCTGAAGATGGCGAGTGGGACCTCATCGAAATGTTGCCAAGATACGCTCAATCTTACACGGTAAAAGACCCGAACACGCCAAGACCTGCATACCTGTACCTGTGAAAATCTACAAAAACAAATATAGTGATAGATAGATAGATAGATAGATAGATAGATAGATAGATAGATAGATAGATAGATAGATAGATAGATAGATAGATAATAGATAGATAGATAGATATCCAGGAAATAATTCATATTTCTTTGAGGGATACAGTAGTGTTTTGTCAGATTTGAAGTTGTCCATCTGGTCTGATATCTAGGTCTGATATCTAGGGAGAATCTGCCAAGAATTTCCTTCTCCCCAAAGAGTACATTGGGAGGAGATAGCTGCCACCTTATGGAACACTATCCCCTTGGTGGGATTATAATATAGCCTATGCCCTCTTCAAATTTGATAACTAAAATTGTTTCTTAGCTTGTGGTCCCAGTTGATTTAATAGCAGACACTCCTTGTATTTTATTTGAGATGTTCTGTTCTAGTACTCTATTTAATTTTTTTTTGTAATGTGTTATATGACACCCAGAAATCTTCAGGTTTAAGGCAGGTTATATATTTTATTTATATGCATATATACTAGATAACATATTAAGGCTGCCTTGACTAATTCACAGCTTACCAAGTTAACCATATTACTTGGCTATTTAGAATATAACAGCCATAAGTTATTTTGGCTGGGCTCATACAGCATACCAAGCTAACCAGATTTTAGCTTACCATATTGTCTGAACCCAGATTAATAGTTTCCTTTTTTAAAAAATAGCTTGGGAGTGCAGAGATTTGTAACATCCCTATTTATTTCTGCAACATCCCGTTTCAGTTATATAGATACTTAAAATTGCTTATGATCACAAAGCATCCTATGCAGTCTCTTTCTAACAGTTATCTCAGATGGAATAATTGAGAATAGGAAAGTTACCCTGTATTTTATGGTAATTGTTCTGGATATCCAGAATATCATGAACACTGCAGAACTGTGTGTTTTAGTCTAAAATGTTATAGGCTTGAAAGTAATATTGCCATCTGTTTGAAATCTTCATTTTTTCAAAAGTAGCTGAAAATATTTCAATCACTTATTATTTCTTTCAGAATATATTTTAATAAACTGTGAAAATAAAAGAAAAAAATGAAAAGCTACAGTATAATAGTGGCTCATTTAGGTCGTCAGTTTTGCAATTTTATTGCAAAGTTATACATGGAGTCCTGGGAACTAAGGAAGGATGGATTTTCAGATGAATTATTTTTCAGAACTGTTGCAAGAAAGAGTTTCTTATCCTAAAAGCACATTATGGGTGAAGAGTGGGTTGCTTTTTCATGCAATTAAATATGTTCCCCAGTTAGTGATTCTACCTCCTTCAAGGCCATTTCCTATGTCATTTTGTTCTGTCATTTTGTTCATATATCTAGATGCCTAAGTGTGCTAATCTAATTATCCGTCAGGTTTTCCTTTTCTTCCAGCCCCATCCTCAATTAATAAGATCAGTAGCTGTTTTCCTACTGATTAATGATGGGAGAGAAAGGAGATGAAGTCAAGAAATGTCAACCCATATTCTTAATGTGCTCCCTACAACCAAAAATTAGCACCATTTGTTGGCCTTGTGTTTGGGGCAGGGGACAGACAGCCAATTTTGTTCTGGCTCAGGGACTGGAGGGCAGCACTGCTTTGAGCATGAGAAAGGACTCTAAGAAAAGTGTATTTTGAAAAAAGGAAGTTCAAAAGAACAAAGGCTTGCATGCAAGTAAGCAGTTTGAGACACTGACTCATTAAGTTCCTTATTAATTATGTCTGTGAAGATCATTCAAATTCTTTCTCACAGTTTCAAGCTCAATATGAGATAGCAACTAAAAGCTATTTAAAGAGATCCAAGAAATATTGGTTTCAGGAAAAAAATCCCTTGATAGACAACCTCATCAAATGATTTCTCCATCTACTGGAAATTATTATTTTCTGATTTATGACATGAAACCATCAAGCAAATAAAAAAAAAGCAAATTCTCCTTGTATTTTTTTCTGGTTTATGAACAAGAATTTGTTTTATTATTACCAATGGGGCAATGTCTCCAAATTCTTCTGCTTATTGACCCCTTCATGACATTTCAGATTGTTCTCAACACCCCCTCCAACATTTATATATGAAAATAATGTAAGAAGTGCTAAGTTAACAGTACTATAAATAACAGAAACAGCAACAGTAATAATTAACCTCTAGATCAACCCTGGGGATTAATATAGATCACTTTGGGGAACTCTGAAGGGGAACATATATACACACTTGCCTGTATGGCTGAGATGAAGGAGGTAGTATCACAAATGGAATAACAGAATAACAGAATAGGAAGGGACTTTGGAGAACTTCTAATCCAACCCCCAGCCCAAGCCCTCTATACTAGGGGATTCAAACTTGATTTCATTGAGGTTGGCGTCAGCATTGTGTTTGATCTTGGGGGCTGGGATGGGCATAGCCAGCTTGATGTTACTTGTGTTGGGAGCACCTGTGGTGTCTCAAGTGCTCTGCCAATGAAAATGGACTCCCAAGCTCCATTTTCATCTGTGAAGGTCTCCTGCAACCCTCTGCTAGTGAAAATGGAGCTCGGGAGGACCATGCGTGGCCCTCCTGACCTCCGTTTTTGCTGGCAGAGGCACTGTGGGCTGGTCCTTCGCTGTTTCCAGGGTGGATTTAAGCACCCTGCAGGCCAGATCCAGCCCATGGGCCTTGAGTTTGACATCCCTGCTCTATACCATTTCAGACAAATGGTTGTCCAGTCTTTTCTTAAAAACCTCCAGTTTTGGAGCATTCACAACTTCTGCAGGCAAGTTGGAGCATTCACAACTCTTGGAGGCAACATCCACTGATTAATTGTTCCAGGTTGCTTCTCTCCTTGATTAGTTTCTGTTTGTTGCTTCTTGATCTGAATACACAGTGATACATCTTGATACTGTAAGGATTTACCATTTCTGTGCAGGTAATACACTGTATTTTTTATAGCAAGGGTATAGACTAAGTACACTAAACACACACCTCTCCTTTTAACAGAATTTCAAAAGACTGACATTTCAAGTATTTTGGGATCTGATCATTTGCCACTTATTCCACAACTTTTTTTTCACTTCTCATCCTATACTTCAATTGTCCATATCTGGAATTAAAAGAACTGCCTGTATAGTTGTGAATGAAGGACTGGCACATATCCTTTCCTTTAATAAAAAAAAACAATTCACAGGAGAAAAAAGCACCCGAATGATTGATATTTAGCTTTTAGCTGCTGTAAATTGGGAGTAAACTATGTTATGATAGGAGGAAGTGTCACTTATGTGGATGAGTACAGTGGGGCTAGGATAAACATACATATTTTAGGAAGCTATGTTAAACCTAATTTGTATGTGTCCTATTTCAAAGGGGCTGCTAATGATAATTAAATTTGGAGCTCACTCTTGAGGCTTTCCCCCTAAAAAAAGCAGTTGGACAGCTAGTTTGGACCTCATGTTGCCCATCTCTGAGTGAATGAAGTTTTACGTTTTATTTTTTGTTCTATGCCTAGCACATTAGTAGCTGTTCCTAGCAGCATTGATTAGGCCATAAACATGCCATGCTTCAGATGTGTGGATTTCAGTTTCCAGAATTCCCCAGTCAA
The DNA here is from genome assembly GCF_049901735.1 of Notechis scutatus. Taxonomy (NCBI): domain Eukaryota; kingdom Metazoa; phylum Chordata; class Lepidosauria; order Squamata; family Elapidae; genus Notechis; species Notechis scutatus. The sequence continues at coordinate 106,926,609 of NC_142009.1, forward strand.
GAGAGTGACTGCTGAGAATTCTGGAAGTTGAAGCTCAACATCTGGAAATTACTAATATTAAGAAAAAAAATAGGTACTATGATGCTTTCTTCTGACACTAAACATGTTGTCATCAGAGAAGGGACCTGATTTTGCCTGCCATACTGAAATGGAGAACACTGCTCAGACAACAATCTACCAGTAGATTCTGAAGAGAAAAAAAGATGCATAAAGCAATTATCAATTTTCTAGTAGATAACAGTTCAAAGCACAGGTGGTATTCAGCAGGTTCTGACCAGTTCTGGAGAACTGGTAGCAGAAATTTTGAGTAGTTTGGAGCACTGGCAAATACCACCTCTGACTGGCCCCCATCTATTCTCTGTCTCCCAAGTCCCAGCTGATCGGCTGGGTCTTCTTTTGTTGCCCTGCACAGGAGAACGGAGCTGGAAAGCAGGTTAGTGGGGTGGGGAGGGAATGGGATTTTCCAGTATCCTCTCCCTGGAGTGGGCTGGGAATGGAGATTTTACAGTAACTTTCCCCTGCCATGCCCATGAAGCCACGCCCACGGAGTAAAAATTTTTTGAATCCCACCACTGGTTCAAAGTATAATCTCTAAGGACAATTCCTTTATCTACTTTAGCTCATTTCATTATTTAAAAAAATGTGCATTAAATAGCATTTCATTGTTAACAAACCTCAGATAATTCCCTGTTAGGAGGTCTCAGCAAGTTTATTATATGGTAATAATCAGTATTTGCACTATTTTGAAATTCCAGGATCTAGTTTATTGTAAGTGATTAAAATGACTACCTCAGGAGGAAGGAAGAGGCAAAGGCAGAATAGGGCAACTGATGTGGTCAAAATAAATTTATAGAAGTCTAACTATATTGCCAAATATCTGGCCTTCTGGTATGGACTGGAAATATCAGGTTTCTTTTCAATGTGCACTTTAAAAGAACAAATTGTGTGGACACTATATTGAGTTCTGGAAGCAATGAAAACCAGAAAAGCGAGGACATAATTTGAAAGGTTCACATCTGGATATCATGCCATTTCTTTTGGCCGAGACCAGTAAAGTGACTTGGAAGTTCTTTTATTTTCAGGCAATTGTAAGATGCAGATGCAGCCTGGATTTATTACTTTTTTGACAGAAATCCCTGTCTCTTCCTACATTTAGCTTCCTCTATTTCTTTCTCATTTGTGTAGGAACACATTCTTTCCATTGGCAAATAAGTCTGGTGACTTATGATGATGGAAATGTTTTGATTATTTTAAGAAGGGGGGCGGTTAATGCTTTTATTCTGCTGCCAGGCTGAATGTTCATTTTCACTCTCCTACAATATTGTCTTCCTTGACTTGTGCAAACACTAGTAAATATTGGTGATTTTCTGCAACTCTATCCAAAGCAACTAGAGCTCAGTCACTACAAAAACAATCTTCTTAGACTAAAGTAACCTTCCTCAGTCTAGCAAATCCAGATGTCTTAGACTGCAATTTCCCAGTTTCCCAATTTCCCAGCAAGCAAAAGGAATGCTGGTTGCTGCTAGAGTAGCTCAGGCTGGAAGAGCTTGTCCTCAGCAACAGCCAATGTGTTTAGTAATTCACAACATGGTTTGGAAATGCTGGCGCTACATTTCCACAATCAGTTGGTCCTTGGCACAGTAGATTTAGACATCTTTGTTTCTTTGTCATGAGCAGCCTCTGTCTGCTTTTCAAAAGGCCTTGCCTTTAAAATTTTAAGCATTGGTGACAAGGAGGTCTGGCCTTGCATTTCCCAACTGAAGCCAATTCTGGGGAAAATACAGAATTGTGTTCACCATATATGGACTGCCTAGCCCAAGTTATACTTTTGAAAATCTAAGCAGATTTTCCTCTCCAACACTTTGACCCAACACGCTTGTAAGTGCATATAGCACTGGTATAGGAAATGAAATACATCAAGGAAACACAAAACAAAAATATACATTAATTTGTGCTGATAATTCACAAGGTGGGGACATTTTAGTAAGGAGAGCCATCTGCAAAGTTATCTGGATATCTGTATTTTAAAGACAGTTTAAAACAAGAGTTGCTAGTTAAGCAATGTTCTTAGCATGACAGCATGCAATAAACTAACAATCTCATTGTACCACCTTAGTCATAGACATCTCTGCCTGTTTCATCCAGACAGTGTCCATGTGGTTGGAAAGAGATGGCAGATGATAATATCATTTTGTGTCCACCTTCTGCTTTCCAATGAAAGCTCTAAGGTAATTAATTGTGTTTGTTTTACATTCTTGAAGGAAGGCTGACTATTCTTCACCCATTCCCCATTCCCCAGTGCCTTGTGATTTTGTCTCATTTGCCTCTAAAATAGAAGCAGATGCTTTCTTTCCTCTCCTGTGGCTCATGTGATGTGCAGACAGCCAAATACAAGTTACACAAACAAGTTAATCATCCTGAATCCATGAATAGCAAGCAGCACATTCAGGAACACCAAAGACCAATTTGGTAATTTCCATAGTAAGTACTGAGGATATGCCACGTATGGAACACTGCAATATATGAAGGAATTTTTACATTCACATTTGTGTGATGAAAAAAGTAGCAATGGAATGGACTGACTCTGTTTTTCTGCAGAAGAATTCCATTCAGGAGACCCATCCTTCTTCGGGTGCAAAGGGAAATGGCCTTCTTTCTTTGTGGCTAAAGGACAGAGGGAACTCTTCGACTTGTGGAAGGCAGAAGGATCCAACTCTACATCATTTAGACAGGAATAGGTATGGAGAAGGACAACTTGGAATAAACTGGAAACACAATTCTGTGGAAAGAAAATGTTTAGCCCTGAGAACAGCCATCCCGAAGGAGGTACAATAGATTTTTCAAATATTTGATGCCTTGCAATTGAAGATCATTCCATAGTAGAGCATGCAAAATAAAAGGTTTATTACAGAAAGATAGATTCTCTTTAATGTTATGCAAACCTCCTAACACTAAGAGTAATTCATCAGAGACTTTCATCATGGAAGACTTTCTTCACTGAATGAGCTCAAGTGAAAACTAGACAGATATCTGTCAAAAATTATTTAATTTTGATTCCCGCAAGCGACACTGGACATGGAAGTTGGACTTGATGGGCAAAATCCTTCCAGATCTAAGATTCTTTCATGAAAATATGCTCTATTTCTTTATAAAATAAACTCAGAGACACACTTGACCCCCTCCATCCAAATGATATATTAAAACATAGTAAACATGGTAAAAGCCACAAATTCCATACAATGAAGCCAAGAACAGACTGGAGCAATTAAATGTGATAACATATTTAATTTAATTAATTAATTAAATTAAATATGATAACTAGTCTTAACATTATAAAATGTTCTCACCCATACAGATAAGGCTTAAGAGAAATTTTGCCAAGCAGACTTCCATAACCAGTGATATTTGTAATGTGGCTCAGCAAAAAAGGCCTTAATTAGAAAATAGAATCATGCTTGGTATTATGCTCTTCACCAGTGAAGGTTCCTGAGACAGATCCCATTGATGCACATCTGCAATTACTGAGAGAGTCCCTGAGTCTTATAGGCCACAGACTGCAGGAGACTGAAGGAAAGGTAGTTGTATCAGGAAGTTTATCAGTATGCCTGGATTCAATTATTTGTGCTCTGGGCCCTTTGACTTGTCTCACATCCCAGTTACCTGAGCTAAATGGCTGCCCCAAACATGTTTTGCCAAACACATTAGATAATATTGCCTACATAATGCCCGGTCTTTGACAAAAAAAAAGCGAACGTGGAAAGTAATGTATTGCCATGCTACTGGTGTATACACATATATATTGCATTCTTTAAGTCTCAATCTACAGAAATTTAAAGAATTTTGTCAATAACTGTTTAACTTGATTTTATGAAAAAAAAGTCCAGAACTTAAATTTGCAAGAATTGGGGAAAAAAATAAAATAAAATGAGGCTGTTATCTCCCACTCCCTCTCTCCTCCCCCCTCCCCCCTCCCCCACTCTCTCTGTTGTTGGTTTGAGCTCTGAGCTTGGCGATTTGGTTGCAAACATTTTGTCCCCATTCAAGGAGATATCTTCAGTGTGCTTTGAATTGATAATGTCTCGTAGAATGGAGACAATATGTTTGCAAATAAATTGCCAAGCTCGGAACTCAAACCAACAACATAATACCAACCCAAGCTATTAATATTCAGAGACATCTCTCTCTCTCTCTCTCTCTCTCCTCCTCCCTCCCTCCCTCTCTCCCCCTCCCTCCTTCTCTCCCCCTCCCCCTCTCTCCCCTCCTCTCTCTCTCTCTCTCTCTCTCTCTCCCCTCCCCTCCTTCTCTCCCCCCTCTCTTTCTCTCTGTCTTATATAGATGCCCATCTCACAAAAATGATTTTTGGTGGCATATAGCAAAGCTAAAAGCAGTAAATAAATACTGAAATTAATACATTTAATTTAGGTTAATTTTAGATAAATACATTTAAAATTAATGGTATAATACCATCCATGTCTACTGAGATGTAAGTCTCGTGTTCAGGACATGGAAATAGTGGCATCATTGCTATGTCTATGCCTGAAAAGTTTAAAATGATTAAGGCAGTACTATTTCAATAAGCCTGGAGTGGAATTAAAATGAAGGTTTATTGAGATATTTAATTTTGGCAGGGACATTTGAATGGTGGTAGTCTCAGGAAAACAAAAACAAAAATGGGGCTAAGGGTGAACGTATAGTCAGCATGATGTCTACTCTTCATATGCATCATGATCTTATATATAATTATGTCTCTCCTTTTGATGATCTTTTATTAATATTTACATATGAGTAAGTCCCATTCAGCAAAAAGTCTCCCCCATCAATCTCAAAAATCATTTTCTAGCTGTAGCTTTTATACTTTTATACTTTTATGTAGCTTTTATACTTTTCATGATTGTCCCATGCAAATAGAGCAGTTGCTCATCTTGCTTTTGATCTTCTTAGATATTTTAAGCAAATTGAAGGGTGGTGTCAGTTTGGAAACCGTAGTCAATATCCACCTTTTCAAAGTGGCCTGGCAAATCAGAAGAATTGGCATGTTGTCAGGCTTTTCTGCCCAAAAAGAATAAAAGAGACCCATTTCCAACGATAAGCCATGTGCAAGATTGCTTGCACAGATACCTTGTGTGGTATAATGACTAGGATTTTGGTAGGTAGGTCAGGTAGATCCAAGCTCTGACCTTCCTGTCTATCAAGAAATCTCACTTTCAGTCATTCAGGTCTTTCAACCTAGCCAATCTATTTTACTTGTTATTGTGAAAAATGGGATGATAGAATATTATGTATGTTGTTTTGAGGTCGCGGAGAAAAGGTGGGTTCTACCAAAGAATAAAATAGAGAAATAAGAGCTAAACTGAGGGTAGAAATATTTGGGCAGCCTTATGCACCCCTCTTTGAAAGCCCTATTCAGAGTTGCACATGTAATGGGCAGGCATAAGAGTTGACATTTGGAACAGACACAGAATACAACGCAGTATGGGAAACATGGTTTATTTGGATAGATAATAGATATAAAAATAGAAAATGTAAATAATGTATATAATAAATAAGAGGATATGAAAGTATTATGCATTGTACGTTTTGATAGGACACATAAATGTATATATAATGTCCCAGCGCTGTTTAATAACTATTGGTATTATGTATAAATGGAAAAAAATTCAATAAAGCTTTATTTAAAAAAAAAAAGAGTTGACATTTGAGTGACAAACTGAGCATTGCTACAAATCAGTGGTGGGATTCAAAGAGTTTTACCACCGTTTTGGTTGGTGTGGCTTGGTGAGCATGCCAAATGTGCACTTTGCACAGGTGCAGAAGGGTTTGCGCAGGTGCAGAGGCATTCCAACTCACCTCCTGCAAGCCTGCACTCTCACAGTCACTTCAGCAGCTGCCTTGCACAGCACTGTGCTGTGCACTTCAAAAGCAGAGGATAAAGGTGAGTATGGGATCCCAGGTGGGTGGATAGGCCCCACAACAGAGTGGCAGAGAGAACCAATGCGGTCTCTGCTGCTCATTGGCGCTACTGGCTTGGCAGAACCGGGCCAAACCAGTAGAATACCACCACTGCTACAAATACTTGGCTGTACTTTATTCTCCTACAGTTATGGTGTTAAATCTGGTTAGACATTTATGGACAACAGCAACGTACAATTGTAAATACAGAAATGAAATGCTGGAGGAGGAAGATTCATAAGGTGCTAAATTTCACTTTCTGTTAATAAGATTGAATCTCAGTATCCTGACCTTTCCTGTTATGAACACAATGTGCAGATTAAGCAAGTATATCCTGTTTCTGCTTAAGGTGTACAATATGAAAGATAGCAATCAGAGTTTGCCCTCTAAAGCACATTGATTCCAGTTTGACCCAAGCTTGATACTTGCTAGGGTAATCATGTCACTTCAAGGCCCACGTTATGAGATTTTCAAATCACATGGACAGAGAAGTGACATGGCCCACTGTAAGAGGAGCAACTTCTCCCAGTTACATTGTGTCACAAGTCATCTGGCTGTAATATCACATAATGAGAGTCTCACAAATTATAAGATTCCTTCCATAGAGGCCCTTATGAATTCAGAAAGGCACCAAGTTCTTATTTCCCAAGCAACTCTTAAACAACTGGTAAACTGTACTGTCGGAAAGTCAGAGCTATAGCAAATTAAATAAATAAAAGAATGAATAGCAAGCAACCAGCTGCGTGGGATACCCTACCGTTAATCTCTCTCTCTCTCTCTCTCTCTCTCTCTCCCTCCCTCCCTCCCTCCCTCCCTCCCTCTCACTTTCTCCCCCCTCCCCATGCCCACCCTCATAACTTTAGGAAATTGTAATCTGCATTGGAACCTGCTACATGTGATAGAAGTGCATCGTCCTCTCGGTATTCATGAGTTTTCTCTCTGTATTGCTATTCAACCACAGGCTTGGAAATATAGAGATATGTAGATAGAGATATTCCTCTATCACCAAATCAACAGAGGAATTATCACAAGTTATTCTCTCCTCCTCTTTTCTCTTTCAGTCGTGAATCCAAAATACAAAAAATATTTTTTTAAAGTAACACAAATCAAATAATCTCACCGATCCCTATTCTCTCAAGAATGTAAGAATTGGACATAATGGAGTGATAAATAAATATGTTGCCTTTTAAAAGAGATAAATAGATAAGTTGCTTTTTTATCATTTTAGGCCTTTCAATGGTTTCCAATATCATCAACCATGGAATCTTACCACCCTGTCTGTAAATGTTGGGAGTGGCTAGCATGGTTTTATAGTGTTTTCCCTCCTTTCTAATTGGACAATTCCACTGGAGGATGAACAGTTGAGCCCTTGACCTCTCCTTTGTGGGATGATACAGATCTCTGTTCTTCCCTCCTCTCACCAGTATTGTTCAATAGTCATAAAACCACTGGGAGAAGAGATCAAATAGAAGGTGTTGGGAAATATCAGTTCTTTGCTGTGTGGTACTGGATAAGATGAAACAACTTAGGTGGAATCCTAAAAAAAAATATCAAGAAACTATTGGCCTTGGCACTAGTTTCTATGTACTCTGGATGAAGTCTCTCAGTCTGAAGGAGAAGGTCTGTGATTGACTGCTCGTGTGGTCTCATGACTTCTGCTTGATCAAGCTCTGTGCAGGGCAGCTTTTATCCAGCATAGATTGGTGGACTTATTTGGAATAGGAAGCTCTGGTGACAATAGACAATCACAAACTCATCTTCTTGAATAATCTTCTGTGATGTGGGCCCTGAATGGGCTAACGTCTTTTTTGTGGTTTGGCTCTTGGTAAGCCACAGGGCCATCTTCAACAAACAGAATCTGTCTTTTTGCTGTGCTGCTGGTAATTTTCATTTCAATTATTTTGGTTATATGATCTTCATATTAATTTCTTAAATTTACTTTTAACTGATCTAAGGTTGTTGTTGTTTTTACCTTAATGGTTGTATTTATATAATGTACATGGATAAAATTTTTGGACAGAGTATATATTCTGCACAAACAAGCATACATCTACTGCATTCCAAAGATCCCTTTCCTGGTCCCTCAATATTTCATATTTCACATTTCACAAAATCAATTTCACATTTTTTGAGTTCTTCGAAAACCCTCAGATGAATACCACCTGGGTCTGTCATTTTGCATGTTTTTAGGTCAATGGAATCTAGACCTTTGTCATTTCTCACTATAGCTTGCCTCTATTCATCAGATAGCTTAATTTCTTATATCTCCAGTGAAGAAAGATGCAATGAATTATTCCCCACAGTTGCCTTGTTCTACATCAGAAGTCTTTTTTCATTTTTCACATTCAGTAGTTTAATTACTCCCTTTCTTTCTGAGGTTTTTGAGTTGTTGCATCTAATGTTATTAAAATATATTTTTAAATCCCTAGCTATTTACTTGTCTTCCTTAACCTCTTGTATTTGGTGCCTTTTGTGAATGTTAGATATGCTTTTTGTAAGCTTATATTATTGTGGTTTTTGAAAAGGCCACATGCAGTTCAGAGATTCTGGACACTCTTAACTGCCCCATTAAACTTCCTCTTTTCCATTCTTGGTTATTATTATTACTATTATTACTATTATTACTATTATTACTATTATTATCATTATCATTATCATTATCATTATCATTATCATTATTATTTTTCCACCCCAAATTTCCTCATTTGAAGGCAAACGTGATTGTGTCAGACTTTCTTGGAAATTTTTAACTTATATATAAATTAAAATTGCTGGCTATGTAGATCACACTGTTTGTTGTTGGTTCAACAAGACTAGCCACAAGCTAATTGAAAACAGTGACAATTTGTGCTAGATTCCGAACATGATTTAGGATTAAGATATGTCTAGAATATCTTCCCCTCAAACATTCCAGGACACAATAATTGAAGTCTCTACAAATATTGCATGTTGTCAGCATCAGAATTCCCATTACAATAACATTTTCCTTTATATGTTTTTTTAATTGCATTCTCAGTCTCAAGATCACTCTGACCCTTTTGATTAGTAATTACTATGTTAGGAGTAAATCATTTACATGCATTAATTTTATCTTGTGCTTTACAATCTCTTTTAAGAGCCACTTTACTTTGTATGTAGTTTCTGCCATTAAATAAATTACTGTTGATTTTAGCTCAGTTTAAGAGTTACTTTATTATTCATTATCCTTATATAGAGTATTTCTTTCAAAATATACCCGACTAGACCAGACACATGATTGAAGTGAGCACTTAGTATGATTTTTAACACAAGATTGATTTTACCAGTGTTTTTGTTTTTATTTTCTTCACCAGTGATTTTGATTTATTTTCTTGTGGTTACACACATGAAAAAGGAGTAAAGAAGTAACAGAAATTGGCCGGATTAAAAAAGTAAAAGCAAAGTTTGTTAGGAATAACATTGGTTACCTAACTTAGTTTGGGTAAAATAATATATATAGACTATGATTGTGTGTGTCACTTTAAATGTAAAACATGTATTTTGGGTGCGGTTGTAAAATCACCATAAGAGGGAGCAAGTGAGCTCACTGTTTGCTGGCTTTTACTGGATTGCTGACAATGATGGATTGATGGTGATAACTGCGTATTTTCCCTGCTATTGCTGAATGAAGAAAAGAGGTTTGATTTTCTTCATATCTCTACTGCAAAAAGAGATATATTACTGGACTGATTATTTGTAAGTTTCCTGACCTCTTTTTCGACACTGGACTTTGCTAATGGATAATCCCCGGACGGACTGAACTAAGTGTATGATATATGGACTGTTTGACTATGCTAACAATCTTACTGGAATAAAAACTATTTAACTAGCACATTGTATCTGTTTTACTGAGTGTAAACTACAACAACGTTTATCTCATATATCTGCCTGCCTGACAGACTGCCGTTGCACGTTTTGCTAGGGTGTATATCCCTAACAAAGTTAAATAAGAGAAGTTACAAATTAGGAATACAAAAGAAATTTTAGTTTTTGTTATTATGTACAAAGAAAACAATAATATTATTTAAACAACTACAAAACCCTTTACTTTAAGGATAAAATTTAAGAATCTACCAGACAAAACAAGGCTAAATAATGCTTAATATTGGCTTATGCTTGGAATGCCTAATACTTATCAGAATATGTTACCTTATAGGGTTGCCCATTTTTACTGTTGCAATTACAGTATCCTATCTTTTGTCCATGAAGCTCAGAGTATTGCAAACACTTTTAGCTTCACAACAGTCTGTTAGCCTAAATTAGACAGAGAAAGGATGATTAGAATATTCAGCCATGAAGATGACTCAGAAAACTACATAGATAACAAAGAAAGCCTTTCCCTCAATCTTGATGAGACATTTTAAGCACTATACCAGTCTGCTCCAACGTGATGCTTTCCAGACATATGGGTCTACAACTGTTACTCCCAGTACTAGTTGTGGATGATAATATTATAATTAAAATGATCAGGAAGACATAATGTTGAGAAAGTGATGCTACATCACCATACAAAAAAGTTGGACACAAATTTTCATTTGCTGTAACTCTGATCACCAGGGGTTGGCGGGTGGGGAATGATCTCTGCAAATGATATATTAATCAAAGCAAGTTCAAAGACATAGGCCATATTCATTCATTCAATTGTCGGCTTTGATTCTGTTTTGCGTTTCCAAAACTATAAGTCACACATGCTTGTTAAATGAAAAACAGCAAAATGATGTATTCTGTTTTTGATATGTGAAACATCAATCTTTTTGGGAAAAACTAGAAGTGACTGAAAATGAGCAAATATACTATGCAGTTGTCAGAGAAGCACAAGCCTACATACATTTTAGGGAAAATTCTGTGGCAGGTTCTTGTGGGTAAGTGGCAGTAAAATATTGCTTTTTCAAATGATACTTAAACATCATTATTACAATTGCATTCACATGTTTGTGACTTATTCTCCTTGAAATATTTCCAATAGCAAATATAAAGGGCAGAAGCAACAATCATTATAGTAAAAGTTAGAATGTAATATGGTTATTTAAACATGACAAGCTATTTAAGTGATAATATTTAGTATCATATTGCTATATTTCTGTTTATTTGTTTCTTCTACATAGTGACAGGGAGACATTATTTTAAAATCTCTGTGTATGAACTTGCTCTAGATTAATTTATCCTACATGAAAAGCATTCTGCCCAAAAAACTAACTGCTTGAATCAAACATCTGTTGACCTTTGCGCAAGTTTATACTTTTGGCTGCCATCCCTTCACAGAAAGCAAGATTTCTCCAAAGTATCTTACAAACATTTGCTGAAAGTAAGCTAACTTTATAAAAATCTCAAAACTGGATTTTATCTTCCAGGTTTCTAAGATGAGAACTCTCTTCACCTGTTACTCATAGTTATTGTGTGAACTGGTGAGATGATTGTTCTTTTAACTGATAATGAATTAATATCCACTTTGTTAGAATGTGAATTTTTCTCAAGGCTTAAATATACCATTACAAAATAGTTGCTTTTTTTTTTACTCTATATTCCACAACCAAATAATTATCCTTTGTAGGTTGCTATCTATGAAAAAGAATTAACGAATTAATGAAATACAGCTGATACAATATCTATACAATACTGTACATTTCACTGGAGAAGTCACAACCCTTTGTAATTTTTTACAGGATTTCACATTTGACATTTCACTGTATGCATGCAATAGATGAAAAATAGAGAAGGGTATGTTAATCAGATCCAATCACATTGGAATCTTTAAATTAATTAAGAAAATACATCTGATGTTGCTTTTCTTAACGCAGACTAAAAATTTTTTTGCCCTGCCCTTGGGCATGTGACACTACACAGCTGACTCCGATACTTCATGTCTTCTATCACCTATACTATTCAATTTTTCATGTCTTCTATCACGTATAAATTCAATTTTTTTTTCATAAGGAAAGCTTTTCAATTTGTTTCAGTTATATTTTATTTGGTTATTTTTAGATCATGTGTCAGCAAGATATTTTCGAATTCTGTTTTGTCTTTTAGAATATGCCAGCCAGAGCCAGTTCATCTTCAGATTTGTAAAATTCAAGTAGTCTTCGACTTGTAACAATTCATTTAGTGACTGTTCAAAATTACAACAGCAGTGAAAAAGTGACTTGTGACCACTTTTCACACTTATGACCATTGCAGCACCCCCATAGTCATGTGATCAAAATTCAGACGCTTGGCAGCTGACTCATATTTATGACGGTTGCAGTGTCCAGGGTTGGATAATCCCCTTTTGTGACCTTCTGATCATCAAAGTCAACGGGGAAGCCAGATTCAATTAACAACCATGTTACTAACTTAACAACTGCAGTGATTCACTTAACAACTGTGGCAAGAAACAGTTGTAAATGGGGCAAAACTCAGTTAAGAAATGTCTCACTTAGCAACAGAAAATTTGGGCTCAGTTGTGATTGTAAATTGATGACTACCTGTACTTCTTCAATCATGCAATATAGAATACCTGTTTCGCCTTCCAGTTACCTCTTCTTCTTCTGTGAATGACTGGAAAACAAGATTAGTTATGGAAAATTTTAAATTTACTACGCTTAGAGCTGTGTCAGAGAGAGAGAGAGAGAAATAACTGAAGGAAAACAATACATGATGAGAAGGTCTTGAGCAACTTACCAGGAGATTCACAGGGGCACAGTACTTTTCAGCATTTCCTGATTCTTCCACACCTAAATTTCTTTGCAATTTTGCAACTTGCTTTTTCTCAGGTAATGCCCTGATTAAGTTGCTTGCCTAAGAAAGTTTGTTCTGAACAATATGTCTTTAATATAGGTATTCCTGGAAAGGAAGGATGGGGTTACCCTAGAGATGAGACACAGGATTGTCTGTCATGACAGAGTAAATGCAGTCTTCATCAAATGAGACAGATAAAAGTCTGTACTTTTTTGTTTGTTACAACCAACAGACAGCAAGGGAGGGACATTGTTGGGAACATCGAGGCATGGGGATGAACTGTGTGCAAAACAGATATTTGAAAAATTATTCTGACATAACACAAGAAGTACAGCCCATGCTATTTACACTGAACTATAATTGGGGCTGTTTGTGCAGACAAGACATAATGTTTAAACCATCCTTTGTCAACTTAAAAATATGTAGGTAAAACCTACTTTTACCTTTAAGTAGGTAAAATTTTCAATTTTAAAAATTTGAGAAGAGTTACAGATGCCATACTAATTTTAAGGAATCCAGTGACTAAAACAGTGGCATAAAGCATAACATGTTTTCAATTGTAATTTATTTAGTAGTTATATAGACTGCTGTTCCTTAGCAGTCTGTTAAAAAGATATTTTTATATTCTAAATGAAGCCTCAGTGACTCAGGACCCTTTGGGCAAATCTGGTTTCCTTAGTCGCCAAGAAAACTGGGAAAGAAAAATGTGTGGAGAAAATGACTTTTCACCTTCATCTATCTATATATGTGTGTGTGTATGTGTACACACACACACACACACGTGTGTGTAGCTTTGTTCGGGTATTTTCCCACATCATTATAGTTGTGCTTTTAAAGTTGTAGCGACATTTTGGCAGAATCTCATCTGCCATCATCAGGCTTGTGTAAACGTTGCTACAACTTTAAAAGCACAACTATAATGACGTGGGAAAATACCCGAACAAAGCTGAATACCATACACATAAATACCCATGAAAACTTAACAAAAAACACACACACATATAAATAAAATCTTCCCTCCCCGTTTCAAAAGGGCTGTCTTATAGAACCTGTTCCAACCACAGGGATCTTGCATTATGTACATCCTACACAGTTGATTAGACCAAGAAAGCAATGCCCTATAGACTATAGACAAAGACCATAGTCTATCTTTATTGTAACAACTCTAGGCAAAGAATCTTGCATGTCTAAATATGCTTCCCCTTTACCTCTCTTTATCTTTATGTGAACTAGGGAGGGGCTTTTCTGAGATGTTTTCTCAAATTAGTTTCTTAGCTTGGAGTTCCTAATCATGTTTACCTGACCCTTGCCTTTATAGCAGTTCTTCTTCCTATCCCTCAAGGCCATTTTCTATGCATCTACAGTTGATGGTTACCCAGTCACTCAGTCCAGTTTTAAATGTGCTGCTATTCGTTGTGAAAATATATGAGCAAGTAAGGCCATGATCACTCAACAAGAATATTTTATTTGTTCCTTCTCTTTCCTCAGCCTTGCACTTCCTTCTTCCTGCTGTCCTGAAGATAAATGAAAACATGAATCAGCTATTACATTCTCCAGCGTGACCTGAAAAGACTCTGTGTAATCAACATGGAACATGTGAGAAATTATAGGTAGAACCAAACCACTATATCTATACAAACTTGACTATTCTTGCTTTTAGACTCCCATATAAGAAGAGATGAGGCAGAGACAGAAAGAGGGGAGGGGGGAGGGAGGGAGGGAGGGAGAGAGAAGATACCCTCTCCTCATCACAATAAATGCAGGGTAAATCCTCACCCAGAATAATTGCAAAGATTATCAATCTGATATCCTGCTATGCGATATTTCTGCTATGCAAAGATGCTTTTGTTTCTGTTATCAGTTATAGTAGATTAAATATGCATTACAAACTATACATTTTATTAAACAATTAGACTCTGTTTGCCCAGCTCACTGAACCACAGATTAAGCACATTTTAGCCTACATGTTAAGTGATGTCAGCCTCTGTATTGGTTGATGGATCAATATGCCCAGGCATATTGCATTCAACAAACCATGGGTACCACATAAATGTAGATAATGGGACTTTCCTTAAGTCCCGTTAACCATAACATAAGGAGGCCCCGTGAACATAGAAAATCATCCTTAATCATGAACCTCCATTCCCAAATCATCCAAAGACATCTTCAAAACCTTCAAAATCTCATCAGATGATTGAGGTGACTTGAATCTCAGGCAAGGAGGCAGAATACTGTAGTGGGATAAGTTTTGTTGCTGCTATAATTTTCTGCCAATTCAAAGATGAGTGGATAAAGTTTCAAAATAAAACCCTAACTTGTAGATCTACCCGCTGGTTTGTGTAGTACTGCCTCACTGATCAGTGTTTCCCCCTCTAGGTGATGATGTGCCAAAAGAGAGTAGCAGCAAAGTTAAAAGAGAAAACCAATCACCTTGCCTGCAATGAGTGATACGCTTACACATGAGAAAAACACTCCTTGACATTGACTCAGTACAGGCATTAGAGGAAATGAAGAGAAGGTGTTTTATGCTGGCATTGTTTTGTGCCAACTTAAGATGCATGGACTGCACTGTAATTTAGTAATGGGAATTACTTGTCACTTGTTTTTTTCACTTGTTATTTCAAGCTAATCCTCTATTTGCCCCTCTGTATATTCTTCCTTTCTCAAAATCCTTTGTTACTTTTCTCTGCTTGTTTTTTTTCCGCCTGTGACTTCAAACCACTAAGAGCTTTCTCTCTAAAGCTCTCGTTCTTCTTCTCCTCCTTTGTGGCTCTGCAATCCTTTGCAACCTTTCAACATTACACTTCCTTTTCATGTCTTGCCTTTTCTGTTTGCTCATCTTTTCCTCTTCCTGATTACCTCTAAGGCTTAATTGGCAGTACCTGGAGAGAGCAGAAGAGAAGAGAAGAAACTGGATAGTCACAAAATATAGATAACAAATTGAAATAGAAGTCCTGTGGCAGAAGAAAGCAAAGATAGTATCAATAGTAAAAGGTGCATTGAGTGCAATTCCAAACCAACTGGAGCACCTCTTGAGTACCACAAGCACTGATAAAAATCACCATCAGTCAATTGTAAAAGGCAGTTTTACTTGGAGCAGCTCACATCCTATGACAATACCTTTAAGTCATCAAACATCCACATTTGTCCATCACAGGCCCTTTGGACACTGCATAGATTGATACAAATGCCAAATCCTAAACAACCATCTGGTTGACTGTGTGATGACCCATAATAACAGTAATTAATAACTAATATTATATGACATTTACTTGTCACTCAGGTCTCAGCAACTCCGGGCCAGTTTACAATTTGTTACAACATTAAAAAGAATTGACCTATAATCAAGGGTCTTCAAACTTGACAGCTTTAAGACTTGTGGACTTCAACTCCCAGAATTCCTGAGCTAACATGACTGGAGGAGAAATTCTGGGAGTTGAAGTTCACAAGTCTTAAAGCTGTCAAGTTTGAAGACCCCTGATAAAAAAAACACACACAAAAAAGCACAAAACAAACCAACTCAGAGGGAAACAGAAGAAAGGGTCTAAGGCCCTTCAAAACAATATCATGTTTCACTTTTATAGTTATACTTTCCCCTACCTATAAAAGACATTTTAGATTGCTTCAGGTAAATTATTATAGGTTTGCTCACAAAGCTTTATTAATCAATGTTAGCTATGGGATAATTACAGCAACAAGTGTGAAATTTTCTGGACAAAGGCAAGAGTTTAAGAAATATGTGAGTAGAATTCATGGAATATCATGATCCATCCGAAATCACTGTCAAAACAGAGTTCAGACCTATTTGCACAGAGTAAGCTGTTACAGTCAGATGGTCAGGTCAGTAGATTACATATGTAAATTGTGAGGTTTCATAAAGCCAGAGGTAGTATTTAGCAGGTTCTGACCAGTTTTGGAGAACCGGTAGTAGAAATTTTGAGTAGTTTAAAAAATACCTCCTCTGACTGGAGATTTTACAGTATCCTTCCCCGCCACGCTCACCAAGCCACACCCACAAAACCGGTAGTAAAAAAAAAATTGAATCCCACCACTGCATAAAGCTCTGTATCAATCCAAGTTTTATGGTAACGAGAGAGTGTGCTGTGTGTCAAGACAGCTTTACATATTTTGTCATTAAGTAAAGGAAATGATTAAAACTGACTACATTCTGCCAGAAAAGATATTTTATAAACATGTTGAACTTCAGAAGAAAAAGGTCTAGTTGTCCTACTGAGCAGAACCAGCTCTTTGTATGTAATGATACTAGTAGCTGTGATAAATTTTCTTCCTTGTTAAACGAATAAGGCTATTTTTAGTTTAGAATGGAAAATTGAAATATATGGGAGACGACAAATGGAAGCCAACAGAGCAATTCAGTCCTAAGTAGCATTTTACCTGCCATAGTTCCTTTGATATGTGTAGCTCAGGCAGATATAAATTTAACAGGAAACTTCTCTTCCTGCATGTTTATCTGTTTAGGCAGAAACCAAAGAGTAAGCTCAGTTGTTCACCAAATGCAAGTGTCCTTGCCAAAAATAGTATGTTGTGTCTCAGGGTAAAGTTTAATGTCTTTATTGATGGTTATCAAATAGAGTTCAAAAATAAAAAATAAACCATAAGTACTCCTCAACTTACAAAAATTTATTCGTGACCATTCAAACAGCACTGAAAAATGTAACTTAGAACCGTTTTTTACACTTACCACCATTGTAGCATGCCCATAGTCACATGAACCAAATTCAGATGCTTGGCATCTGAACTCATATTTATGACCCTTTGCAGTGTCCCAGGGTCATGTGATCATCTTTTGGTAAGCAAAGTCAATGGGGAAACCAGATTCACTTAACAACTGTGTTACTAATTTAAGAACAGCAGTGATTCACTTAACAACTATGGCAAGAAAGGTTGTAAAATGCAAAATTGCAAGGTTGCAAAATTCATTTAACAAATGTGTCATGTAACAATAGAAATTTTGGGGTCAGTTTGGTCATAATTCAAGGACTACCTATAGAATGTTAGAATTCTACATGACAGATACCTGAGTATGGAGTCAGGGAACTCAACCCACCTGAAATTTAAAATGATTACTGCTTAAGGGGTGTATAACTCATCATTATGAAAGATGGAATTCCTATTCTGGAAGATTTATTCTGGAAAATCAGTGGAACACCTCTAAGTGGCTTGTTTGGTACATTGTGGAACAAAAATGGATCATTCAACTGTTTCCTAGATTGTTTCAGCTTTAGAACTATGAATTTTGCATATTCCTTGTTACAGATTATAGACAGAACATAATTTTTGAAAGTATATACTATTCTGTAGGTTTTTTTAAAAATGGCTTAAAGCAAGCCAATATAAGATCATTCCAATCTCTATTTGGCCTTCAAAACCTGGGATCAGGATGTTACATTCTCAGCCACATAAACTGAAAAGGTTTTGTTTAGTTTCATTAGTCAAACTCTACTCCCATAAATTAACATTGGCATTTCAGATAAACTGTGGGCATGGAATGTTGTTTCCTTCCTAATGAATAAAGACAATAGAGTCTTAAGTAAGTTTTTCTGTTGTTTGTTTATTGAAACTTCCAGAAGCCCTAATTCCCTTGAATCTACAAGAATTAAATATATATAGGCAGTCCAAGGTATTCAAGTAACAAAAGAAAGTCACAGGCATGTTTAAACAACCAATAGCGATATACTGCACCCATCTCTGCCACAATACTGATCTTATAAGATAGGATCTAAAAACATTGCTGATGTCTGATCTGTTGTTGCATGTACTGCATTAACATGTGCAAATAAAAGATTTGCAAACTTCTAATTCAGTGGGATGTTTTATTCAAAAATTATTGCAAAGGATTCTTGGCATTATAATCAAACCTTTTAGTCAACCCATTTGTATCTGTGTGATAATGAAAGACTAAACTTTTTGAAAAGAATAGAATAGAATTATTTATTGGCCAAGTGTGATTGGACACACAAGGAATTTGTCTTGGTGAATATGCTCTCAGTTGTACATAAAAGAAAAGATACATTCATCAATAATCATAAGGTACAACACTTAATGATAGTCATAGGGTACAATAAGCAATCAAATCATACTAGTAAACAGTCAATATAAATCATAAGGATACAAGCAACAAAGTTACAGTCATACAGTCATAAGTGGGAGGAGATGGGTGAAAGGAAGGATGGGAAGATTAATAGAAATAGTAATGCAGACTTAGTAAATAGTTTGACAGTGTTGAGGGAATTATTTGTTTAGCAGAGTGATGGCGTTCGGGGAAAAACTGTCCTTGTGTCTAGTTGTTCTGGTGTGCAGTGCTCTATAATGTTGTTTTGAGGGTAGGAGTTGAAACAGTTTACTGTTTTTGATATAGACACTGGTTGAAACACTAGATTTCCCTAGTTCAGTGTTCTACTTTTCTCTGTAGCTGTGAGCGAGCATGATCTGAAAAGTACCAGGTGTTCAAATCATCTTTCATGATTTGTAACAGAATTGTGCTGATGCTATATGCTGAAGCATCAGAAATCAATTTCATTGGTAAGTGTGGGTAGTAGTATGTTTCTGAGTGTGGGGTCCTTGGTGCTTAGTTAACATCTGATCAGTTAATATTTAGCGTATATTGCTATTTTCTCTGGTTTTATGAAAGCTCATTTGCAATTTTGTCCACTGAATCCTCTTTCCACTTGTAGTAAAGTGTTCAAGAAGTAGAGCATGATGAATAAATCTTGCAAGGTTTTTATAAAAATTGATGAAACTGTGATCTATAATCTATAATTTATCATATATACCGTGGTCCAGGGCATCCACAACTACTTGAACTTTGTACATTTTTGTAGTGCACCCTAATGAAATGCTAGGTTTAAAGAACTTGGGTGAGTTGCACTATGGTCAGAGGCCACAAACTGCTGATCTGTGTAACAAAGATTTGAGATTTTACATATTTTATTTATTTATTTATTTGTATATTGCCTTTATTATTTTAACAAATAAGTCAAGGTGGTGAACATATCCAACATACAATCTCCCTCCTATTTTCCCTACAATAATCCTGTGAGGTGGATTGGGCTGAGAGAAAGTGACTGGTCCAAGATGACCCACCTGGATTTTGTGGCTAAAGTGCAACTTGAACTCACTGTCTCTTGCTTACTAGCCCATTAACTACACCAAACATATGCAGCTCATTATTTGCTCTGATGATGATTATTTACCGAAATAACACTGGGCAGCCTTCTAGCAATACAGCAGGGCAGATACATATTCATAGTGAGAGACACTCCAGCAATGTCCTCAAATTCCATCTGTAAATAAATAATTTAATAGGTCAATTTTGTTGAAACATTATCCTCACTGAGATTAGCCAAAATATCCAGTGGACTTAATGATAACTTAATTCAGAACTGCATTATGAAAGAGCTGACCCAATAGAAAATAGTGTCATATTGAATCTGTATGTTTAAATTTTTTTTGGGATGTGAGCCATATCACTAGCTTTATTTCACCTTTCATGCTATAGATTTCCAAGTTAGCTATCGTTGTTTTAACTTCCTTGATTAAATTCATCAGTACTACACTTCTTTTAAAGAAGTGGCTTGGTTGTTTATGTTTAGCATATGGTTTGCTTTTTATTTTGAAACTGCCTCTTTGGATATTACCCCACTTACTGCATTTGCTGCAAATTTCTTATTTATTCACTTATGACCGGTCTCAAAGTTCTCACCATTGCACCACCTCCTTGGTTATATGACTGCAATCCGGGGGCTTGGCAACTGGCTCACACTTACGACAATTGTAGTGCCGTGCTGCCACATGATCACTATTTCTGACCTTCCTGCTGCTTTCCCTACAAGCAAAGTCAGGGAAAGTCGCAAGTCACTCAGATAAATCTTCGCCATTTGGCAACAGCCACCCCTGGGCCTGAAAATGTTCTTGGCACACCACTGAAAACACTGGCATCTCCCCTCACCCAGCAGTGGCCATTTATGTGCCTGCCAGCCTTGCAACTTCCAACTATCTTGGTTGTTGAAAGCTGGCAGGAAGTTGCAAGGAAGCCCTTGCTTAATGACCTACTATCCTCGCTTAGCAATTGCAGTGGGGATTGCTGGGATTGCTGTAGCTAAGTCACATGATATCATGCTTTACAACAGCATCACTTAGCAATGGAAATTCCAGTCCTAATTACTGTGGTTACACTATTGTATATCCATCATGATGGCATAGGATGGGGTCGTGAACCTCTTAGACCTCAGGGACCACCGAACTCATAATTTTAAATCCCGTGGACCACTAATATGAATTTTGACTGATGGTGGCTTGCTGATGTTGGTGGAAGAGAGAGAGAGAGATCCGATCTAACCTCACAGGGCTGGTGGTGATCTCTCTCTCTCTCTCTCTCTCTCTCTCTCTCTCTCTCTCTCTCACACACACACACACACACACACACACACACTGCTGTCTTTGTCTGCAGAGACCCCGAGAAAATCCCCAAAAATGTCTGCAGGAAAATTCCCCACCCCTATTTCCTACCGATCGATCGTTCTTTATTTGGGATCGCAGGATACCGATTCCAGCTCTGTTTTCAGGGGGAGAGAGAGAGACTTTTGGCTTCGTGCAAGGAAAGCAGCAGAAGTCTTTCTCTCCCCCAAACTCCACCAGAAATGAGTCTTTGCCAGTGCAGCCTCTTGGAGCAGGATGCATTGCAGGGTCCTAAAGACTCATTTCTGGCAGAGTTTGGGGGTGAGAAAGAAAGACTTTTGCTGCTTTCCTTGTGTGCAGCCAAAAGCAGAAGAAGAAAGAAGTGGAAGGAAGCAGCCCGGTGGCCAGGCGAGGCACCTCCTTTGCCCTTCCCCCTCCACTACCTTGTGTTGTTCACAATACAAGCGATACAAGCCTTGTGTTCCTGCAGGCCCTGTGGATGGTGCAGCTTTGTGTTCCCACGCAGCCTGGATTAATTGCTTTGGGGGTGACATTTCTCTGCAGACCACCAAAATTTTCTCAAGGACCACCAAAATTTTCTCAAGGACCATCAGTGGGCTGTGGCCCAATGGTTGGCGACCACTGGCATAGGAGGTCTTTGTTTTTATCTGAATGGCATGTTTTAATTGACGTAAAATAAGTACATCTGGAATTAAAAGATGGTGTTGTCAAGGATTTTTAACATTTGCCTTTTTAACAGTCCAGAATTAAAGCAATTCTTTTGTTTAATTGGGAATGTGAAATTGTTGGTACTGCAGTCTTACTGCATATCTGTGGTTTTTTTTAATGAGGTAATTCTTTTTTTTTGCTGCTGCTGCAGCCTTTTCAGTTCAAGATTCTTGGCAATAAAAGGTGTTCCATGATTTTAATTTGTATAGCTAATCTAAAAGATAATCTTGATGATATAAGGTATTTCAATTTATACAATGCTGTTGGGAATCATCTAGACTACAGATGCAAAGATTTCTTGAAATGGTTCATTTCAAATATTTGAGGCAATATTTTCAGATTATGATTTAGGTGTTAGCTTGACAAACAAGATTTATTTAAAGTGTCATATAGGGAGACACAAGCATCTGAAGAACTAACATCCTTTGAAGGAGTTTTGAAGCCTGAAGGACACACCCTTCCATTGTCTCTTTGTTGTTCCAGTGAAATCTGTTCTTACTCACACTTTCCTATGCTCCCTATTATATTTATTTTGTTTCTTAACTTTCACAACACTCTTCAGTTTGGAAGGTACTTGAAGGGGTTTTATTGCCAAAACAACAGCCTTTGGCTATTTCCACATATCTGCCTCTCAAAACAAATGGAGGCTCAGTGTCTGTTTATAGCTGAGATACAATCAACAGAGTTGAAAAAGTATGAGGCTGGGCAGAAGAAACACAAAATGAGAAATTTAGCCACCAGATTTCATGTTTGTGCAACAAATGTATTGTGTTCCAAGGCATGCTTGATGCAACATATCTGTTAATTCTACAGCAGTTATGAATTATCTGACCCATATGTGGATTCTTCTCTTGTCCACTGTCCAAGCTGCTGAGTGCTTAGTGTTTGAATAACAATAGCACTTAAACTTATGTACTGCTCCACAGTGCTTTACAGCCCTTTCTAAGTGGTTTACCGAGTCAGCATATTGCTATCAACAATCTGGGTCCTCATTTTACCAAGCGCAGAAAGATGGAAGGCTGAGTCAATCTTGAGCCAGTGAGAATTGAACACCATTCTAACTACTGTGCCACCATGGCTCTTCCAAGCTCTCCCGAAGTACTTCGAAGCTTTCCCAAAGCACTTTATCAATTCATTTTCTACTGTGTCAAGCTATCTGTTGAAAAACAAGAAGTGGACAATAATGGAATCATGGATATTTTATCATATGCTATCTTTGTCTACCTAAGTGATTAATTCTGAGAGTTAATCAGACCATGAGAAGGAAAAGAAACTGAAGGAGAAGGAGGAAGGGAAGAAGAGGCCTAGATCTCTTCTTGAAGAGTCAGAAATGGGATGTTGGGATCTTCAACTAAGGACAGGAGCTGGCGATGGTTTGTATAATGTACAATGGCTGGGAAAATAAAATGGTTAGGAGAAGAGAAGAGAAGGATCAAAGGAAGTCCAAAGAAAAACAAGAGAAGGCTGGAGTTATGATGGGGGAACACATTTGGATGGGTTAGAAAATGGAAGGAGGAGAAAGTATGGCTTATCTAGTCCTGTCTCTGTAAAAACAAAGTGGCCCTGGATACTTTAGCTCAGGGGTTCTTAACATGTTTTGTGTCATGAATCACTTTAAGAATCAGGTGACTCTACAGGCCCCTTCTAGGAAACATAATTGCAACTGATATAATAAAATAGTGAAATAAAAGTGTATTTTTCCATCCAAGTTCATGGACTCCTTGAAATCTGCCCACAAACATCCCCCTCCCCCTCCTGGAGGTCCATGGACTTCAGGTTAAGAATATCTGCTTTAGCTCTTTGGAGATTTCTAACAGCTGAAGCATGCAGCATTTAAAAATGGGTTTGCCTGGAGATGCATAATAACCCCAAAACATACATAGTGTAGTTGAAGGATGGCTCAGGAGACTTGAAATAAGTTCTGGTAAGAAAAATATGCTTGACAATTTCAGCCTTAGAAAAAAAGCACATACAGCTATTTAACTTAGCATTGCTTAACTGTTGTTAATAAGGAAATTAGAGGTAATTGGTGGATATTTATCAGTGTTGTGGCCACACTCAGGCTTGCTGGAATATTAACTTTCTGTAATTAGTGCTTCACCTATAGCACTACTTTATTTAGGTGTTTTTCAGCCTTCTTGAGCATCATGAACCTAGAGCAGAGGTCTCCAAACTTGGCAACTTTAAGACTTGTGGACTTCAACTCCCAGAATTCTGGGAGTTGAAGTCCACAACAGAGGTGGTATTCAGCAAGTTCTGACCAATTCTAGAGAACCGGTAATGGAAATTTTGAGTAGTTCGGAGAACCGGTAGCCCTCTGAATTCCCAATGCATCCATCCAAAGGCAGGAATAGGAAGAAAGGCATGATTTTTGCATCAAGACCTCAGGAATTTTGTCTACCTGCACTTATAATATATGGTACATTTAGCAAAGCAAAGTAATCACAGAAATTCCACTGGAATGGAAATTGTGGGATACATGCAAAAGTCTGTCTCAGAGGATCCTGGGAAAAGTTTTTGGTGGCATAGAGGAGCCATGGTGATGCAGTGGTTAGAATGCAGTATTGCAGGGTAACTCTGATGACTGCCAGCAGTTCGATTCCGACCAGCTCAAGGTTGACTCATCCTTCCATCCTTCCAAGGTGGGTAAAATGAGGACCCAGATTGTTGCGGGCAACATGCTGACTCTGTGAAGTGGTATATACATTTATTGTGTTATTGCTATTTTTTCATGTCTAAGAGGCTACTCGGTAGTATATGGCAAGTATTTTGAACAACTCCTCCTCCTATGAGTTGATGCTCAGTGTTTACAATCTTTCTCTCAAGAGCTTACATGGAGATAATTTAACGCTGAACCAATTGGCCCTCCATTTGCATAACAGATACATATCATTTGTGAGTTCAGCAACCTCATTAAGTGTTGCAAAAACTTTAGGGAAGAGATGGATATGCAGACTCGATGGCGCCTTTAAGGTTAAGAAGAAGAAAAGAGAGAAGAAATGCTATTCAGTGCCCTATTTTTGCCTTTATATCAACTAATACTTGATTTCGGGAAGCTTCTAGATTGATTTATTATATATATTTTAAATAAATAACTAAAGGCAGAAAACATACAATAATACTCCTTCCTCTTCCTATT
This sequence comes from Notechis scutatus, assembly GCF_049901735.1. NCBI lineage: Eukaryota > Metazoa > Chordata > Lepidosauria > Squamata > Elapidae > Notechis > Notechis scutatus. The sequence goes on from NC_142009.1 coordinate 106,951,576, forward strand.
TTCCTCACAACAACAACCCTGTAAAGTGGGTTGAGCTGAGAGAGTGACTGGCCCAAGGTCACCCAGCTGGCTTTCATGCCTCAGGCAGGATTAGTCCTCATAATCTCCTAGTTTCTAGGCCAGCAACTTAACCACTACCCCAAACTGGTTCTCATTCGCAGACCATGTGTGCTCCTTGACCAGTTTATGCCGTTACCGTAGTTCTTTGGTGGTAGTTTGGCTTGAAAAGAAACTTTTTTCCATCTGTGTCTTTTCAAGCTAACTTGTAGACTGGTGGCTGATGATATTGGATCACAGCTAGAAGCTATTCAGTCTGCTATCCGGCTGCAAAAATCCAGATGGTTACTAAATCAGCAGTAAAGAGGTCCAGACAATTCTAATGCTTTGTTGCCCTCTAGTACTGGTCTGGATTTTCACAGCCTGGAATTGATAGCACCCATCAAGCCCCTCTCATCTCCTATTTTCCTGCTTGATGTGACTCCTCCAATACCCACATTTTAATTAGGTTTGAAAATGTCTCCCAGGGCATTTTCAAGCCTGGATAGTGGAGAGCAGTATTTGGATAGATAATCTGGGAATTTATGCACTTGTGTGTATAACAACTTGTGTGTATAACAACTTTCACAGGGTTACCACATAACAGAACAGAAGGAACTTGTGTTTCTTGCATTGTCACTCAAATGGTGTAATTAACATGCTAATCCAGCCTTGAAGCTGTTTAATTTAAAAAAAAAATGCCCTGGCATTGAACAGTGGAATTGCCTTTGGCAATGCTTGCTTGGCTTGGTTGCACGTATTCAGGAAAGTTGACTGGGGTTACATTTCACTTATGTTGTGCTCTCCAGTATCTGTTTCCCTGTTGCAGAGTTCTTGAAGTTAGTAATAATAAAATTAAAATTATATGCCACCTGACTCTCAAGGTCATTGAAAATAACAAGGCTGTGTAGGACAGCAATGGGCATACTCTCTGAGTCTGTCTTCATGTGCAGGTGCATTTATGGGTGTTCACATGTACATGCTTGTTTCCATGCTGAAATACTACCTAATGGATTGGAGAAGTAGATGGAATTATTTTGTGTGTGTGTGTGTGTGTGTGTGTGTGTGTGTGTAATAAAAAATGGTTGTTGCTTTATACGTGAGTTCATAAACTCCCAGATTATCTACCTGACATTAGTTCTTTCTTCTCTTTCATTACTAGTAAGATTCTTCTCTTTTCACATCTTCCAACAATGATGTATCTGTAAGAAAAAAAAAAGGATTAATTCAGTTTCCCTTCTTCATTTTTCATCAAAGCCAGGAGGGGGAATCATCATTGGTGGAAGTGAGTTAAAAAGAGATGGTGATGGCCATCTTGTCTTTTTTGACCAGTTGACAAAATCTCTGATCAAAGGCAAATAGGAATCAGGATGTTTCCTGATTTTAATTAAAAAAGCAGTATGGAGAGAAAGAATTAAATCCTTCCTCATCATAATATGCTGAAATAATTATTACTTTATTAAACAAAACATAGAAGTCCTTGATCACAGATAGACTTCATCCTGCATAATTGAGTCTGATGTTTATTACTTCACTTCCCTTTTTATACTTAACTGGTACAGGTTAAATACGACAACATAATTACAAAAGTCCTCTTGGGACAACACCTTAGATATTTATGACTTCAATTCATGTTTATTCTAAAATATGTTTCAAATGAAAGCAGAAAACATAATAGTTTGAATAAGTTTGGGCTTTCCTTATATTGCCTTCAGACTAGAACTAATTTATATTCTGCTTTCATTGCTAATTGAAACTTATAGAAATGTTTTAGAGCTGATTTGTAAGGAACATATAAAAAGGATTCATGTGATAAGGTACATTATCTGTTTTTCTAGCTCTAGTAGAAAAAAATTAAAACTTGATTATTCCTGGCTTTAAAAAATGTTTTCACATCTATTTGCCTTTGTTTATAGTGGCTCAGAACTCATTTCTTTTTCCATAATTTTCTCTGGATCATTTCTCTTATAGAACAAAGCATTTGTAAATGATAAAGAATCATGTTTTTTTCATCAGTAGTGCAGGTCAAGAGAAGACAGTTTTAAGGAAAAGCTACACACAACTTCTGATCCAACTCATGATGAAGGAGGACAAAAAGGATAAGGAAAACTTTTGCACCTTGAAAAGCTGTGCAGGAAAATAACATTTTGCAGGTCTACCTTGTACGACCTAGCCCTAGAAGTTAAAGCAATACAAGGCACTGAAACCTACTGTATCAAAATGACTACAATAAAATGACCTGAAAGTAGTTAAGTGGAGGAGGGGGGAGCTACTATAAGTAAGGTTTTTTTTTCCCCTATAGCAGAGTTTAAGGAGAATGGAGAAGAATTAAATTCTCGCTTTCACAGTGCGCATTGGTAGCTGAACGTTGGGAATTGCTCATTTACTGTATTCATCCTGAATAGCATGCCTTCAGAAGTTATGGGTTCTCCTTCACTGGAGGCTTTTAAGAAGAGACTGGACAGCCACCTGTCTGAAATGGTATAGGGAATCCTGCTTGAGTGGGGTGGGGTTCTAAGGATCCCTCCAACTATGTTATTCTGTTAACTTATAGAGAAAAGACAGCAGATTCATTTCCCCCCTCTTTCTGGGCACTTCCAACCCCTGGAAGAAGAGAGCGGGGGAGCTTAATCAAGGAAATGGAAAAACCACCAGAATGGGAATGGCTTCAAGAGTGAGGAAGGAAATCTTGGGAGTCAGAAGGAGCAGGCAGTAATTCTTTGTAGCTTCAAGGACACTCTGAAAAATTGTTTTCATGCATTTCCTCTGGAAGAGCAAGTAAACCAGAAGATAATTTAAGCAGCTCAGCTCCTGTCAACTTCCTCAAAATTAATTGCTGGAAACCAGGCAGCATACATACTTGGTAAAGTAATAATAAAAATAATATAAATGTAAATTATGATGAATACATATACATTATTATAAAGAAATATAATAATATTAGTGGTATCATGGTGGGTCAGAGGTATGATTTTGATTTCACATTAATATGCTGAAAGGACAGATACCCATGCGGTATGCCTGTGAACAGATTCCAGGATTAGATATTGGTTGACTGCGTATAATAAACTAGACTAAAATTTGCCCAGTTTGTGGCTTCGTGTGCTTAGAGTTCAATAAACTATTGCTCAGTCAATTAAATATGAATATATTGGTGAGCTAAAGTGCTACTTGATATATCAATAGCACTTAGACTTATATACTGCTTTACAATACTTTACAGCCCTCTCTAAGCAGTTTACAGAGTCAGCATATTGCCCTCATTTTACCCACCTTGAAAGGATGAAAGGCTGAGTCAACCTTGAGCCTGGTGAGATTTGAACTGCAAAATTGCCGGCAGCCTGCTGTCAGCAAAGGTAGCCTGCAGTACAACACTCTAACCACTGCTGCGCCATGGCTGCGCTAGGTAAACCTTATTTTAACCAAGCATGCTATTCTAATGTCCTTGTAAACTCTTTCTTTTTGCCCACAAATAAACAAGCATCATCTGAAGAATTAGGTCAGTTCTGTGGCCTGATTTTTTTTAATTGTCAAGGCTTTTCTTTGATGCCTTAACCTCAACAGTGCCCACTGAATGGGAGGTGTAAATAAGAGACCTGTTTGTGTGTCAGGAAGGAGAATCTGGCAAACAGGGAGTGGTGTCAGTGAAAACTTGAGTGGATCTTGGGTGTAATTACTTATTTATTAATTAATATGTTTCCCTAGTCATTGGAAAATGGTATGCATCACAAGGAGTAACTTTGTCAGTCTATTTTGGCAAAACCCACAAAGAATGTTGGAGTATTTTAAATAGTTCCTACCTTTGAACTAAGCCTTTCATTTGAAGAGTTGATTAGAGCTATGCCATTATAAATGGACTCCTTTCTAAAGTCTGATGAAATTTTTTATTCCACTGTTTCACTACCTGAAATGGAGATAAGCACTGCCCCCTAAAGTTAACTACAACTAATCGAAGAAAATCTGCAAGGACATATTTACCTACCTGTTTCAACTTTCTCCTATTCTGTCATCATTTCCTGACAGCAATAATCAGTGGTGGGAATCAATTTTTTTTACTACCAGTTGTGTGGGCGTGGCTTGGTGGCCGTGGCAGGGGAGGGATATTGTAAAATCTCCCGTCAGAGGTGATATTTGCCAGTTCTCCGAACTACTCAAAATTTCCACTACCGGTTCTCCAGAACTGGTCAGAACCTGCTGAATACCTCTGGTGATAATCATTCTAGACCTGATGTATTTTTATATTCTGGCAAGCTTGGTGAATCCTAGATATTTTTTTTCTTGGTGAACCTCTTGTGCAGGACTGCAAACCATCATATTTTTTTTCCCTTAGATTAAAACCTGCAATTACGTAAGTGTGTAAGGCTGTTGAAACATGAGCAAGATTGTGAAAGCAATCATGTAAGAAAAATATTTTCTACTTCTGTAACCATAATACAATATGTGAAAGCAATGTAGTAGGAGCAATATAGTCTACAGTCAAGGTAGATGAAACTGAAGTATATCTTACCTGTCCAGCACAAAGTTGGAAATAAAAAGTTGTAAAATAAACCAAGTTATAATTTTAGAGGGCTTAGGGAACTCTTGGTAAAGCTGTTTCAATATCTTCATATCTTCATCCTTCAATATCTTATGTAAGTTTGTTGAAAATATTATATAGCGATCCATTGTAAGTTGGTTGAAAGTATTATATAATGACCATTTTTTCATAACAGGTCAGTGTGATTTTGGGGTATGAATTGACAGAAAGAGCAATACCTGAATCCAAAATGTAACCTCTGCATCTCTAATATGGTATTAACCAGCTCATTATTGCTTACCTCCTTAAATGTGCAAAAGTGTAACCAAATTGTTAGGTGTTTTACAATATATTACAATTGAGAACTATTGGCTGCAGTGTTTTGGGTAAAAGTTAAATATTTCCATTAAGTCCAGCTCAACTCTTAGTGATTACAGAATCTCATCAATACAGTTGATTTCTCCCCTGACATCTCTTTTCGTTGATTTCTCAGTCTAACCAACAGTTCTCAGGTTTCCTTGTAATATCCATCCAAATATTAATCAGGCTTCACCTGCGTAGCTCCTAATCATAGATATCAATCAGGTATTGTCATCTGCTGAGACCATCCTTGATGTAAAAGATTTCTTCTTCTTCTTCTTCTTCTTCTTCTTCTTCTTCTTCTTCTTCTTCTTCTTCTTCTTCTTCTTCTTCTTCTTCTTCTTCTTCTTCTTCTTCTTCTTCTTCTTCTTCTTCTTCTTCTTCTTCTTCTTCTTCTTCTTCTTCTTCTTCTTCTTCTTCTTCTTTTTCTTCAGCGTTTGTCTCGCGCTCTGGCGAGGTCCGCTAATGTCCTTGAGTACTGCTTCCACGCCTCTCTGTCTGCCACGTATGTCGGGTCTGCCTTCGCGATCTTTAGATCGGCCTTAGGTAATATCCATCCAAATATTAATCAGGCTTCACCCTGCGTAGCTCCTAATCATAGATATCAATCAGGTATTGTCATCTGCTGAGACCATCCTTGATGTAAAAAGATTTTATCTTTGTAAATAGGAATACTCCATTTCATATCATATTAGGGCATGGACACATTTTTTTTCCCTTTCTCCTTCTCCACTTCACTACAGATGCTTAGCAAAACGACAATAGAATGAAAAAGCTATAACAAGTTTTATATGTAAATGAGTCTAACTCAAGGGAATAAGGCCAATCAGATGTGCTGTTAAATAAGTATTAGAATTTAACTTCCATATTTGATAAGAGACACAGCAATCATGGGGAAGCGGATAATTATCAGAATTATAGGATGCAAAAAAAAAAGTGCTCGATTATGTCAGCTTTCTGAGAATTGCTAGAGAAGCACAAGTAGTCCCTGATTGACAGCAGTTCCTTTAGTGACCACTCAAAGTTACAACAGCACTAAAAAAAGTGAGTTATGCCTGTTTTCACACTTATGACCATTGCAGCATCCCTACAGTCAACATGATTAAAATTCAAAAACTTGGCAACTGACTTATATTTATGACAGTTACATGGTCCCGGGGTTCATATGCTCACCTTTTGTGGCCTTCTGAGAAGTAAGGTCAATGGGGAAGCCAGATTCACTTAACAGCTCTGTAACTAACTTAGACAGGGAGAAGTTCTGTGTGACCATCTATGTGTGACTCAAGAACAGTTCCCAGTATTATTCCCAAAGACTGATTTAAAGTGGCCCATATCTGCATATAGACATCCTGCACACCTACATTGTGAAAGGATTGATAGGTTAAGTATAGGTTGCAGAAGGTTGCAGAAAGGCCGACGCAAACACCTGCCAAATCCCAACGGTGCATTGTGCAGAGGTGCTCATCCTGCATGCTGATTGGTTGATTCAATTTCCTGTTTGTTGCTTTGCTGTTGAGTGCCTCCTAGACAGAACTTTACATTTGCAGAAATATAAATCAAACATCTATGCAACCATGCCTGAATGACAGACTCATATGTTCCCTGACATGCAGTGCTGGGAAAGTCTGCTAGACTCTTTATGGGCCAAGATCTCTAGGGCTGATGGGAATTGAAGTTCAACAGCTTATGAAACCACCACGCTGTATGCTTTGCCTTCATGAAGCATCTTATTAAAATTGCTGGGTTTTTGAACCATAAGCATTTGTACGAGCCACAAAATAACCAACCACATTTTTTTTAAAAAAAAGTCTTAGTTTAATGGTTGCTTGAAAGCACAAACAAGAAAAACAACAGGAAAAGAAATAAAAAAGAAAAAAAAGCGATTTACAAGCTGCCTAACTTTGAATAAACATTTCTGAAATAAGAGCCAACCATACTTTTTCTAGCAGAAGAGCAATAGATGACTTCTCTTGAATCAGCCAGGCCTATCTAATCTCATATTTTGTGGGCCAAAAGTATATAAGGAATTGCATAACCAGAGACAAGAAAGTGATAGCCAGCTGCCTCGGATTCTGGAGGGACTTGACAACCATCAATAGTGGTAGCCATAGGATCATTCTTCATGAATTTGTACAGGTTGGTCTTAAAACCAAAACTATGCCATTCTTACATGTGACGGCAGTACATACCACGGTCTAGCTATGCATTGCATTTTATTTATCCTGAATTTCCCCATGTGTAGCTTTAATGGAAAACTTCAAACTTATACACTGCAGGAGAGAAATGCAAGTATATACAGGGAGGTCCATTTTTGCATCAGTCCATTTTTGTTCCTTGTCTTTCCTTATCTATCCCCTGCCTTCTCTCACCCCTAAGGCCAAGATTTTATACACCTTGTTCATATTTCCCTTTACCCATCTAAACTTTCCTTAGTGGGGATCTGCTCTAACTCCTAATCATTTGGTTCCTTTCATTTTTTTTGTACATTTTCCAACTCTTATCATTTTCTTTTCCAGATATGATAACCAGAATTGTACAGAGTACTCCAAATGGGGCCCCGTCAGCTTTGTCTTTTATTCGCAATGGATCTTGATATTTTTATTGAGAAATTCAGATTCTTTTTTGATCAATTATTACCAGCTCAGATCATATGCATGTATCTATGGAGTGTGTGGAGTTTGCTTATACTGAACTTTATTAGCCATTTTGAAGCTTTTTCACCCAATATAGAGACTCAAGCCAGCCTAATGGGGTTCTCTATCTGGAATGGGCCAAGCTCTCTAGGGCTGATGGGAATTGAAGTTCAACAGCTTATAAAACCACCATGCTGTGGTTAAGCAGAAAATATATTGAGTTAGACCCCAAGGGGTGAGCATTTCCTTTCTTAGGACAAATCAGAATTGCCTCTGCCTACACTTATCGTAAATCTGTAGAAGAATCAGCAAAGGGCTGCATCTTTCTCAGCAATGCCTCCCTCTTTTAGCATATCTTTCCATGCATTTTGGTCTCTAGGACTTTCTGTTGTTATGTTTTGTCCCCAAATGATCCCAAACATTAATTAAAGTGAAACTTATGACACCCTATAATTACTATTCCGGTGGTTCATATAAATATGTAAGATTACTAGGTTATCATTGAATAGAAGATGGCTATGCTAGGTACTGTACAAACATACCAACACCATGGCTTGCATAATTCTTCTAGAAAGAACTGAACCAAACAGGATAGGAGTTTACAAAGACTGGTAAATTCACAGGCAGGGCAATATGTATGGTCCCAATATGCTAAGTGGCTATTGTTGCAGAGTTAATGCAGTCTTACATTCAGCCCCGTGGCAGAACCAGCTTCATTACAAGAGATGCAGAATTCATTGCTCACCTAAAAATACTGATGCCACATATGTAGAATCCTGAAAACATTGCACGGTGGGTGCCAATTAGCATATACTCATGGCCATGACTTCATAACAATACCCAGCCCTGCACATAACTCCACAGCCCTTGTTGTGCCAGCCTTTGCTGTGTCAACTCTGAAAATTTCCTCTCTTTGGTTCCTGCTAATCAACCTTGGTGAGTGATGTTCCAGAAATTTAAGAAATGTGGTTTCAGTTTTAATACCTTGTGTTTTCTGTATGGGCACTATTGGCACAAATTCTTGGGTAATATAGGAGAGTCGGTTTGATGTGGTAGTTAAGGCGCTGGCTAGAAACCAGGAGATTGTGAGTTCTACTCCCGCTTTAGGCATGAAAACCAGCTGGGTGACTTTGGGTCAGTCACTCTCTTTCTCTCTCTCTCTTAACCCAACTCAACTCATAGGGTTGTTGTTATTAGGAAAATAGGAAGTGGAAGCCGTTGTCATCTTTAATTATTTATAAAAGTAATAAAGGTGAGATAATGATAGATAGGCAGGCAGGCAACAGACAGACAGAGTATAAAGTTACCAGGGTGTTTTAAGTGTATCTTTTGCTCAAAACTCGGAGAGGGGGTTGGATTATTTTTTTTTGGCCTGGAAAACAGAAGGGTGAAGGAAATCAAATTCCATTCATATTGCCTTTCAGTTTTTCTTACTAACCCATCTTTATTTGCAGTCTTGGAATTGTGATTGCTTAAAGGTGCTTGCACCTTTTTAGGGCAAAGTATTTAAAATAGGGCTAAGAAAATTATTGATTTCACTTGGTCTTATAAATTGCTGGCACTATTCAACCAATGGGTTTCCTATGCTTTTGAGGCTCCCATTGATCGGAGGTTTATATTTGCATGGGCTGCATGTGCAATCACTGCTACGTTTTAGTGTAACATACAGTAAGTATAGGGACCCATCTGGCACGGTCTACTCTCCATCCTTGCAGAGTCAATAGAGGCATAGTAGCAGAGGTGACAACTCAAAGTTTACTTACAGTCCCAATTTTCTTTTCTGTATCTTCTGATCATAATTGTGAAAATCCGTGGTACAATTTCTTGCTGCTTTGAAATTTGCAAAATCTAAAATGAGTTTAATAACATTAAAAAAGAAGAAGCTGTCACTATCACCCATTTGTGATTCTACTACACCATTCTAGTCATGGTGACCAATGTTCTTCATATGGCAAGCTGGGTGGCAGTTTGCCCAAAGTTGCCTCCTCCTATCACAACTGTTGAACACCTGATTAGGAATCAAAAGGATGCTTTTGAGGAGAAGGTCCAGTTGGGACCAGTATCTTTTGCTCAATTTGAATGCCTTCCATGGCTCTTAGGGAAGAATTTCAAAGAGCAACACACTTTGATCTTGTCGAGTGGGTGCTTTCTATATTCATTTTATACAATAAAAATGTATTGGGCTATTAACATAAAATGTTTTTTCCGATAGGTTTGTCTTCATTGTCTAAGTTTTGTTACAGAAATATGATGATTCCTAGAAAAAACTAGCCATCCTGAACACAGTGATGTCTTGTTCAAGTGAACCTCAGCAAATCCAAAGGGACAATTCCTTTTAAAAAATTCCTATAATTTGAACAATGTCATGGATTTTAATGGGCTAAAAACATATATGGAGAGCCAGTATCAAAAGTAGTTTCCATCTGTCTCCTTCAACACTTAAAAGAAGCCCTCAATGATGGCCAAGAAAGCTTCTGAGAATAAAGTAGAAAAACAGAAGCCTCTTTCCCAAGAAGACAACTTTTGAGACATTGCAAGACAAATTGGCACAGCATTGGGTCAGATGTTTATCCAGATGTGCAAAGGAAATCTCACCTTTGGTTTTCAGAGTGAAATAGTAATTCTGTTTGGTTTGAAATTATTACATTGATAGCTCACCTGTACAAGTCTGGTTTCTTTTTCCTGGCTGCTGTTTCTCCCTTCTCACATAAATCAACCCAGTCATTTCATAAGCAGGAAGAACCTTATTCCTACTAGTTAATCCAATCTGTCTATGTATAATAGAACCTTTGGTTGAGTAAGATGAATTAAAAGGGATAGCATAAACCAAATATACAGATAGTCCTCGACTTATGACCACAATTGAGCCCAGAATTTATGTTGCTAAGTGAAAAATTTGCCAAGTGAGTTTTGCCCCATTTTATGACTTTTCTTGCCATATTCATTAAGTGAATCACTGCAATTGTTAAATTAGTAACTCGGTTGTTAATTGAATCTGGCTTCCCTATTGACTTTGCTCGTTAGAAGTTCGCAAAAGATGATCACATGACCCCGGGACACTGCAACTGTCATAAATATGAACTAAGAGTCAAACTTCTGAATGTAATAATTTTATGAAAAATGGCCGTAAGTCACTTTTTTCAGTGCTGTTGTAACTTTGAACGGTCATTAAATGAACTGTTGTAGGTCCAGGACTACTTTTATATAAAAAAATAATGTTTCTCCGAAAATATTGACTTTTTTTTCCAAATGCAATTTTATTTACATTTTTTAAATCATAAAACAACTGTTTCAGTGTAGTTGGAAACCATGTTGCAATTCATGGAATCGTGCCATGGAACAGGGTGACTTTAACTCAAGAGTTAACAATTGCAAGACTTGTTGGCTTGATGATGTTCTGAGAACAATGCAACCTTTGAAGGCATACCTCTTGTTGATCTAAAATGGTCTCTCCCTTTGCCTGCACTAATGGCATCAGTGTGGCAGAGGGAGAAAAATGAGATGAAAGCTACAGTGGGATGCCAGATCTGATATACTAATGCCTTGAAGAATCTGCCAGAGAATGTTGGGGTATTGCCCCTTCTGAACATGCCCACAAATCTGGGGTTAATTAATGTATGAACATCTGAAGCAATGTACCCTCGGCTCTGGATCAAGCGATAGTTTGCTTGACAATCAAAACACAAATCTGCTTAATGAGTTTGTTTATCTTTCAAAAGCACAGTTCACATACATTTTCAGTCCAAGTCTACATAATTTGTGACATTCGTGGTAATCCACTGGGGATTCAGGAAAGATATTTTGGCTTCCCCTGCTTTTCTAGTGGGTTGCATTAAGGAAGTGAAATCATACCATAGTAGTCTGTATCTTTATACACATTCCAGCTTCCTACACTCTTAAGATAAACTCTGCTGCAGGCATGTGGAGTCACATGGAAACCTGCAAAAACCAGTTCGGTTACCATTCCTCATTCATCTGACAAGACACTTGGGGTGGCAAAAAACATGGTTTGCCTTCCCTCTGGCAAAATCTGTGCCTTGTGGAATGACTTCAGCTTTGGTGCCTCACCAGTTTTAGGATGAGCCATCCAGCCATTAACTCTTCACCAAAGAGATGTTTGATATAAGAGTTTTCCATAAAGATTCACCTGATTCCATCTTTGCAGGAAAAAAAAAACTCTCATGGTATCACCTTTTCTATAACTCTACTGGGGTCTTCTAGTTTTTTTTTTTGTGGTTTCCCATATGTCTTAATTTTGGTTGTTATATTCTGTCCTTTATTCTGCACGCCATCTTAGGAAAGTGTTGCTTGTAAAATGATATCTAAATAAATGATGGATAGGTTCTTGCTTAATTAAAAATAAAAATTCAACTTTCTAAAAACTGAATTCAGAGAAACAAATTTGAGAGTTATCACTTCACCTTCTCTTTTTCTGCATGGGTGTTATCTAAATGAGGCAATGACCAGTTCTGATAGCAACAACCCGTTCCACCCGAAATGTTCCTCCTCCAGTTTGGCCAGTATGGTGGACTGTCATCCTGTATCTCACCCAATCGGGAACCAGACTAGCCTCATTCTTGAAGTGCAACAGTGTGCACACCTACCACTGGAGTCCATGGCTGCAGAGAGGGCAGTCAGTGTAGGGAATTGGCAGTGGGTGAGGTGTGGACAGGAACAAACAGCAAGCATACAGGAGTTAATAGGGAAAATCTGATGAAAAGAAGGATGGAACTGGTCCTGGGGATGTAAATTCTAGCTTTAATCTGAAGCTGTTGGGCTATTGCAGGGAGATGAAGAATTTAATAATCAGTTTGCAAGCACAGGACTCAGCCATTTATCTTTCTCTCACTTTCTCTTATTTTCTCTCACTTTCTCAAATTCACACAAGGAATTGTTTGTTGTTTTCTCTGGCTCCTATTTTCATATTATAACATTTACATCAGAGGTGGGCAGTGTAATGGATCTTGGATACCAGGATACCTGCAACATTGATCAATGGTTCTCTGTAAGCTCAAAGTATATTGAGGTTTGTGACATCTTTCAAAATGACCATGAGATTGTAGTATTTTTGTGAACCACTGAGAACCCATAAAACTTTTTGTTACACTTCAAAGATGTGGGCCCTTTTATTTTTAAAGACCATCTGTTCTAGATGCAATGGCAACACCTAACTTACCTTGGTTGACATTAGAATGCTAAGCAGTTTTGGGTTTGATAGTACTTGAAATGGAGACTTCCAGGAAACCCTAGGACTGTAATAAGAATGGGACCTTCACCCCATCCCATTCTTCCCAAAGAAACATTCCAGATAAAAACATTGTCAGGCAAACCATCTCTGTATGGTAATATCCAAGGAAATTACCTGGATGCACCTTGTTGCTACAAACCTGACTTGAGTTGATTTTACTTTTTATTACCATATACAAAAGCACACACCCATCTTAATGTGCAGGTGTATATTAAACTGCATATTTATGACATTCGTCAATTTATGGAATCTCTTAAAAAGATAGAAACATACATAGCAAGGCCAAAACTTTCACTTAAAAAAACCTTTCAACCCGAGTGCTTTCATAAAGTTTGATTGCAGATCTTTCTTCTGATTCATTTTTCTCCATACACGTTGTCTCTCATTAAATGCAAAATTTAAAAACAAATCAGTAAAACGTTGATTGATGTTCCTCATGAGCCCAATAAGAGAACAGTGGCATTGTGCAAGTTCAGAAATATGATTCCCCCAATGTAATTTTGCTGCACAGCAGACTTAGAGGGAGAAGGAAATTATGGAGATAACAATCATACTGCCTCATTATTCTTAAACTGCTCAACTTAAATAACCCCACACTCCCTGTGCTCATAAATTCTGAAATGCTGCTTTGCAGCCTATATAATAGTCAATCCTCCTTCCTTTTTAGTTCTCCTTGTATAACCTTGATTTTTACAAACTGCCTAGCAATCTGCAGCAACACAAGGAAAAAAAACAAGCTTCAGGATTTTTGTACAAATTGTGCAAGTTTCTTTTGAAGAACAAGTCTTCTTTCTTAGAACTGAAGGGATGTTGATTTAAAATAATAATAATTTCAAAAGTTTGTACATTGAGCTTTGGTGACTCAATGACTAGAATGTGGTATTGTAGGCTGTCTGTGTCCACTGCCAGGAGTTTGATCCTGATGGGCTCAAAGTTGACTCAGCCTTCCATCCTCCGGAAGTCAGTAAAATGAAGATCCAGATTGTTGGAGGCAATTAGGACTCCCATGTTGGGGGGCAATATTCTGATATTGTAAACCGCTTAGAGGGTGCTGTAATGTACTGTGGAGCGGTATATAAGTCTGAGCACTATAGCTATTGATTGCCTCAAATAATTTCTTTCAACAAGCATTTTATATGTAAGAGAGAAGGGATTCATTCTGAACCTAATCCAAAGTTTTATTTAAGTTATTGAGAACAATGTGAACTATCTAGACCTATAATCCTTGTTGGCTGCCCCCATTCTTTCATATTAATATTTAATGGCACTGGGGAAAGCTATACCCCAGAGGGCAGTCTGTGGTGAGTGATAGAACAGTTCCCAATACCACTTCCTGAACTGGCAGAAATGGCTAAATTGACCATTTTGATCAAAGAAAAGAATATAAGTACTTTTTTTTCTACATGGAGACAGCTTTGTGCTTGAGGTGGAAAAAAATGAATCTTTGATTTGGGGTTTTACTGATTAAATTGATTTGTTGTTATAGAAATAGCTAGTTTATGCTATTATGGAAGAGTAAAAAGTTGAGGTTTGATATTAATGCTTTATTCTAATGCAACAGAGGTAATTGGAAGTCAACACCTTTTTTTCTTTCCCCCCTCTCCTTCTCACCTTTTCCCCCTTCCCTTCCCCACTATGTCCTACTATTTGCTTTTATATCTTTGTATTTTATTCTATAACCTAATAAAATGTTATAAAACCTAATATCACTTTCTGAATTGAGCAAGCAAAACCACTGTTAGCACAGTGTCTAACACAGCCTGTGTTACCAAAAACCATTCAGAGATCAAGTAGGATCCATCAAGATATACTCTTTGCAGGAGGCCATCAATTAGAGCGAACATGGTTGGTTCTATGTCCAAATCAGGCCTTGCTCCAGACTGACAAGGGTAATGATAAGTGTTTCAAGAATATCTTCAGCTGCACAATTCTAACCCGCTCAGGTATTATATCCAGTAAAGAGGGATTTGTGTCTGGCCAAAAGCTGGAAAAACCTTCTAGATTTATTTAAAAATTGATATGCCATTCATTCATTTCAAAATGGCTCTGGGATGCTCAGAAAAATATAAAGTTCAAAACCACACAGCAGGTATTGCTTCTACATTTGCACTGATACCCAATAATGATAATTCAGGCAAAGCCATGTTCTTTTCTCTCTTTTTTAATGGTACATTTCCTATGTCTTTGTTTTGTTATTTTGCATTTGGGTTTGTTTGATGGCAGTGCACAAATAATGGCAACTGAGGAAGTGATAAATGTATTGTAATACCAGAGCTGGTATTCAGCAGATTCTGACCAGTTCTGGAGAACTGGTAGCGGAAATTTTGAGTAGTGCGGAGAACTGGCAAATACCACCTCTGACTTGAGATTTTACAGTATCCTTCCCCTGCCACACCCACCAAGCCATGCCCACAGAACCAGTAGTAAAAACATTTGAATCCCACCACTGTGTGATACAAACCTTTGTTGATTTCTCTGTATATTATTTTGTGGCTTTCCTAAATAAGACTTCGATAGTGCAGCATATGCCTTTGCGAACTAGAATCTACTTCATCAAATTAAGGTTTGGTTGGAGGCAGATTGTAAACAGTGGAATCAAGGAAAATTGAAAAAATAATTATTAAGAAAACTCATAGTTATTTGTTTAACTGTAGAACGATCCCTCTAGTCTAGTAGTTTATATTTAGAATCTATTTCTTTATAGCTTGTGTTCTTATTTCTCAAATTTCCAGAGTGGTATTGAGGTAGCCTAAGGTTTCCCTGTGGAAAGCCTGGCCAGAATAGACATACAGTCCATGTAGCTATTCTATGATGGAGTAACTGCCACTGCCACTGTCTCCATTATCAACACTTCTCTTTTTGCCTTACTGCATGGTATCATGGAAAGGCATAAAATAAAGAGAAGAGTGTTGGTTGCAGGAAATTGATAGTCCAATACGTCCCACTGTGGTGCTCAGAATGCACAGCACTTCCTCAGCTGAGCAAAGGAGAGAGTGAAATGGGAGACTCTCTCTGGAATTCAGCACCTTCAAAGCACAAAGTCTGATGTTTTGAGATGCTGGCAACTGAGCCAGCAGAAAATTAGCTCCACCACCCAAGTAGGGCAACATCATGCAAACATGATGATGCCAGTCAGACAGCAGCACCTACATCCAGGTAGAAGGTCTCCTGGCAGCCTTGAACATTAGGAATTTTGCATGTCATGTGGTGGAAAGAGAACTGGATAAAGCAGAACACTTTAAAGAACTTTGGGTTCCAACTTCTCCATAAGTTAAAAAAAATAGGCAGATTCCTCAGAGACAACGCCATTGTTTTTCTGGCCTAGATTTTTTAAAAATGTCATTAATTATTTCCCAGTATTTTCTGGTAAAATATATACACTTTCTAGTTAACAAGATTTGAGCAATCAGTCTGTACATGAAAAATCACTGTGGAATTTAGGACTCAGCAATATGTTTTGTTTCTTTCTCTGTTAGATACACTGTAAAAAAATTTATAGAACAGATTGCACCTGAATGTATGTACAGATTTAAGCTCTCACAACTTATATTTGGCAAGACTTTCTTTGAATTTTACTTCCTTTTCTTTGACTTTATTTTTTCCTCTGTCTCATGTTTCTTCAGCCTGCACCTCTGAGTTTGTTAATGCCTCTTTTTTTTAGTTGCCTTCTCAATATCCTGCCTTCCAAAGCAGATCCCAGTGGGTTATATTAGTTCTTGAATTTCAAACTGACATGTACCCATATTATTATGAGGTAGAAATTACCTTCTTTGTAGTAAGACTTACAAGTTCCTTTTGTTAACCTTTACTCCTTGTGTTTCTTTTTCAGCCCACACAATATTTTAGGACAGTGGCAATGTAGACATCACCCAGTTGGTCTTTACAGAAAATACATTAAAGATAATAGCTTTGAGAATTGCCAAATTTTGATTCTTTTATCCAAAATCTTGCAAGACTGAGAAAGTAACACCAAAATGTTATGACAAATTTGGGGCACTCTATTTTTTAAAAAAGTATTTTAATTGAGGTTCTCTGGAAATCCTATGGGGCACATACTTTGGTGCCCTGAAGGTGCTCCATTGATGACTCTGCGACACACAAGATTTAGATGACAACCCGGTTAGATATTGTCACTGCTATTACAGTCATCACAAGAACTCTAAGACGTGGGATTGTTGTTCATTAGGTCATGAAAGAAAAATTAGGGAGCATTATTTGAGTATAATAGATATACCTACTCCTTCCTTAGTCATTCTACCAAACATACAGTGAGCCTATCATATCGCAAATAGTTGGGGACAAGCCACTCCCCACAGTAGCCCGGGCCAGTTTGTTCTTCCAGTACATCATGTTCACCTCTTGCTGATTTTAATCTGTGGGTTTGAAAGGTAGATGACAGAGAATCATTCTCACAATATGAAGGTCATCTTCCTCAAAGAAAACAAAGGGTGAAAGAACATGTGAATTACATATTCCTCTTGTAGAGAAAATTCCCATCTTTTGGAGGAATTAAAAATGACATTTCCTATTTAGGGATTGTGGGGAAGAAAAGGGAGACAGTGAAGCTGCTTGTGAGCCCTGAAGCCCTGTAAAATATACCTGCTTCATATCTAGGATCATGGTGTGGCTGTGTTTGGATAAAGTGAATTGCTCCACTCAGTTGTTGCATTTGGAAACCAGCTTGTTTAAACAGGGATGTTGTTTTCTTGGTTGTTTTCTTCAGTGCTAGTTTTGGGTGAGTCTTGTTGAGACAAATAGAGCACACAATGGAACTATGAAATGACTCTTGGATGATGCACATAGCAAATGCTGTACCACCCCCTTCCCAGGTTGCTTTCCCTTATTTCACTACCTTCACCAAGACCTTTTTTTTTTAGTTTTGCTTCCCATCAAGGTTCTTCCTTCTATAACCCTCAACTGAGTGGTATTAAATTTGAATTTATCTTCCTGATTAAATTTAAAGGAAATAACTGCATTGATTAGACTGTAACTGGAAATCGCAAAAAGGCCTGTAGCCTTTTTCTTGAAGCATATTTCATCATCCTGAAAAGATCCAGCACCTGGATTCTGTGCCATAGTAATGGGGGAAAATATAATCTTGACACAATGCCACTACCCCTTGACATAGCAAATACCAGTTTAATGTTTTCCACCTGAAAGGAAAGCAGAGAAAAAGAATCTGGTGAATAGAAATAAAAACAATGGCTCAAATCCTGGCAATCAACTTCTGATAGAATTTACAAAGTGTGTAACTTTCTTGGATTATATGCACTACAGAGTGAAGAATCTTCCCAGAACAGGTGACGTTTATTTATAAAATGTATTGGCCACCTGCAGGGTAACTCTGGTCACATGACAGCAATTTCTAAAAAATATCCCAGGGAAAATCAAAAATGGTTACTCTTTCAAGATGAGAATGGGAACCTTATGTCATACTGTTGGCTTTGATAACATAAAGAGATGGCAATCAATTTTATAGTACCTGGTCATGAAACCATTCATAGGTAATTCTTCCTCGATGGGATTTATTAATTAAGAAGAATCCCAGTGATGTTGTCAGTGCTAAAACGTGAAAAGTCCCCACCATCATTTTACCTGGTCTCTTCCTTGATTGACTCGTCTCTTTCCCTATTCTCTGTTCATGTTTGTGGAGCTTTGCCAGGGGGCTGAGTCTCACACACAGATATGACAAGCTGCTGTGCTGGTATGGGATGGTTATTACATATCCATTCAGGTATGCAGCTGAGAAGGACCTTTGCCTCCAAGTGATGTTATCAGTTGCCTGAGCCTGTCACATGCTAACGTGATTGCATCCCATCAATTGGTGCAATTTAAATAAGCTGGCCCCTTATATTCGAGTTTGAGACCCCTGATCTAGTGCAAGGTTCCAACAACTAATTCAGGTACCCAATCAGAGCTCTCATGTCACACTTCTGTGACTTCCATGTGTGAAATGGAACATTTTAGTGAGATTTAGTGATTCTTAGTATTGGACTGAGTTCAAGTCCCACCTTAGTCAAGAAAACCAGCTGGGTGACTTTGGGCTGGTCATGCTCTCTCTCAGCCCAACCCATCTCACAGGGTGGTTGTTGTGGGGAAAATAGGAAGAGGAAGTTGTGTTGGATATATTCGCTGCCTTGAGGTTTTTTTTTAAATAAAAATAATAAAAGTAGGATATAAATAAATAGACATTATTTCATTTTTATCTTTTTTTTCCCATCTCCAGGAAAGTACACAAGCTGTGGAATCCTATCGTTTTCACATGCCTTGATTAGTTTCCTGGTAAAAGGCATGCCTTGGAAAAAAATAACTACCAAGCCACTATGCCAAAGGGAACCTTAAATATGACAACCAGTAGAGCTTTGAGGAAAGGCAGGTGGCACCCCAAAGCTTCAACAATGCTGCTGCAATGAACCACTTGCTTTGCATCACAGTGTCACGTACATGTTACTCTCCTTCCTTACACCTGCCCCCGATGCCTATGGATTATCTCTCAAATAGATCATCTGATTCTCATTCTCACCTTCCTTTGTTCAGGGAGAGAGCTGCTTATTTATTTAAATGCCAATATATGGCTGTTGATAATACCCATTCATTATTGTCAAAATAAAATCCGTAATTAAGGTCTGCTAAAACTTCACGTCTTCCAATGTGGGAAGCAAAACCATACTAAAAACAAGCAGTCCTGATCCCAAATCAGCAGGATGCAATAAAACAGAGAATGAAGTTGTAAATATTCAAAAACCCTAAAAAAGATTGAACGTCTTGCAAACACTCAAAAACCCTGGAAATTATTATACCAATTTTATAATTGCCTTTTCTCTCCTCTCTCTACCAAATAATTACAAGTACTGCCAGGCCTCAAAATTAATGAACCAAGTATGGTAATTTTATATAAATACAAAATGAGCTTTTCAGACACATCTCACAATTTGCACCATTTCTCAAATCCAAGCTTCCATAAAAATCCCAATTATATTCAATGGCACAGTCCTGCCCTCTTCGCATTAACACTTAATCAGTTCAGTTCAAGAACTTGTGAATTCTTTGGTTTAATATTAAACTAGAAGATTTTCGTGTCTTCCCTAACATATTGGTTACTTTGTGGTTTAGTGCATTTGATAAAACCAGAAAAATGGGTTGATTTGGTTATCAGGTCACATGTTGTGCAAATGCACTCTAAAGCTAATGCAAGAGGAATTCTGGAGAAAACTAGCAACACCCTAAGTTTCACCGATTCAGGTTTCATCTTCTATTGTGCATTCTTATTTGTACATCATTTAAGTTCCACTCTAAGCTGATCACAGCAACAGGTTTAGCCTTAATTGTTTATCTTGGATACCTTGAAATACAAAAGGCAGCTATAGGTTGCAGGTTTCTCTATTTTCTGCTGCCATCTAGCAGTTGTCTGGATTTTTGTTGCCAATTCTCATACTGTATCTAATATTGTATTTCTCTAACTTGGCCATTTTAACACCTGTGAACTTGAAACCCCAGGATTCCCCAGCCAGAGTGTTCAGTTCTGGGAATTGAAGTCCACATGCCTTAAAGCTGCCAAGTTTAAGAAACACTGCTCTAACACACACACACACACACAAACACACACACACACTTATTTAAATGTATTGGTGGCCAACTCCATTAACACCCCTTCTTCCATGCTTCTTGTGCTAGCAATTATATACAGAATTGTGAAGATCAAAAAGGAGACCAGGTTCGTGTGGTCAAACCTGGAGGATGATGTTACACCACAACAATCACAATGGCAATAAAATGAAAAGAAGAACCAGATGATATTTTGTTAGACTTTTAATACTGGAACAAAAAGTAACTGTGCACAACAGCTGACAGTAAGTGTAGTATTTGCCCAAAGGTAATAACAATCCACTCACTATTACTAATAAACCTAATTACTCCCACTATCAGAGAAATTAGTCAAGGGGAAAGATCCAGCATGAGTAAACAGGGTGATTGTCTATTGGTTTCACTTTTGCAAATACTTTTTGTTCAGGCTAAGACAGAGGTGTGGTGATAAGGTAGTATTTCTGGTGTTATGCGTGATTTATGAAATATTTTGATGTGAAGGATTTTTGTTTTGTTTTTTTTAAAAAATGGTTCCTCTTGAAAAATGCCCCACCAAATTATTCTTTTCCTGATCCAAATTCCTGAAAGCTTTTGGTTTCTGTTCTGAGAAATCATAATACCTGCATTTACATATCCTGCTCAGCCATACTTGCTAAGCAGTGTTGGGATTCAATTTTTTTTACTACCAGTTCTGTGGGCGTGGCTTGGTGGGCAGGGCAGGGGAAGGATACTGTAAAATCTCCAGTCAGAGGTGGCATTTGCTGGTTCTCTGAACTTCTCAAAATTTCTGCTACCGGTTCTCCAGAACTGGTCAGAACCTGCTGAATACCACCTCTGTTGCTAAGGGTACACATGTTCAGATGTAATTCAAGACTGTCAAACCTTGATAACTGGGTTCCCCCAAAGCTTTCAATTCAAACAAAGCAAAATGAATCCAGTTCCCTTTGCTTCAAATGTAAGGATTCTTTTGTAGGGCCAGTCCAGAAATATATCTAAGCAAGACAGTGTCTTACATCTCTCCAATCTCAGAGAGTAGGAAGCAAGGAAGATTATGTTGATAGGAATTTGCAGGAAACATTACCTAAACAAAAGGGGCTGAAGCATTTTGTGTAGATCAGAAGCTCCAGATAAAATTCAGAGGCAAAGATCTCTCTAATCCCCTGTAGTATAAGGAGGAGATGCAACACAGATTTGCATGTTTCTGTTATTCAATCTCAGTAAAAATAGTTTTAGTCTTTCTGTGAAGTTGATTTCCTTGTCTGGTCTACTTAGTGGGATTAAAGAGTAGCCCTTCCTTTCTTAAGATTTTCACCAGCAGCCAAACACTTGAAAATTCCAATTTTATGCCCTTTTATCCCAATGCTGCTATTGTTCTGCCTTAACTTCCCATGAAGCCATGTTGTTTAAACTTCATTCTGCTTCCCTGTTCATTTCAGGGAGTTTTATTTGCAAAATCAGCCAAATTTGGGTAATCTTTGATAAATGTCCATGCTTGGCTGAAGTAATGTCTACACTGTAGAAATGAGTATGGAAAGTTCCTGCAAATAGCTATTTGATGGCCAATCAACACTCCTAAATATTCATCCCTACTTATCTCATTTGGACCATGTCCATTTGCTAACTTATAGACAGGACTGAGAGGCAGGACAGCATATTATTATGCCATCAAGATGTTCTTATACAATTTTATGTACACATACCATCCAGTTTACCTGACTTGTAAAGATTTGAAAGTGGATAGAACATGCCACACTAATAGCCTTGCACCCATTCTGTCTGACCTCAAGCTATTCAACCAGGAAGTCTGAAAGCCTGCTTTATCTTTGTTTGAATGTGAGTACAACTCTCTGTACTACTTGGGGTGTGAAACATGATCCAGATTATATGGAGTATTATGCAGGATAATGTGAGTATAGTTTTCCTTTGGATGTCCCAGCTGCAGATATGAAGATTGGAGTAGATGGTAGGACTTACCCTCCACCCACTATCAAAACACTACTTGTGGCTTGATTCAATATGTGAAACAGCATCATCTTTTAATTAACTTTACAAGATTGCTACAATGATGAAATGACAGCCAGGGAGAATCGTACAGGAGAAGCTGCTTCAGTTTCTTGGGAGAGTAATAGAATAAAATCAGCTTGAATTGCAGGAATTAGGCACATCTACTTCACTTCAAAGCTAAAAGGCAGGAGGAAGCCAAGAGTAAGCTAAATGTTCCCTTCAACAAAGAGGCATTCAATTGACAATAGAAAACCATTAATAAAAGGGCAGATGTCAGAAAGCAGGAAATTCTACATTCTGTGGTATCCATATCAGCTGTTTCATCACCAATAGCAATAGCAATAGCACTTAGACTTATACATTGCTCCATATTGCTTTACAGCCTTCTCTAAGCAGTTTATAAAGTTAGCATATTGCCCACAACAATCTGGATCCTAATTTTACTGACTTTGGAAAGATGGAAGGCTGAGTCAACCTTGAGCATGGTGAGGATCGAACCCCTGGCAATCAGCAGAATTAGCTTGCATTCTAATCACTGCACCACCAGGGTTGACTTATACCCATGATGGCGAACCTATGGCACATGTGCATGTACATGCCTCTCTGCTGATTTTTGGCCCATTTGAGGCCTTTTTCAGCCTCCCTGAGGCTCGAGGGAAGCCTTTGCAACTTCGGGAGGCCAAAACAACTGGCCTTCCGGTAATACCGGAAGTATCCATTTTCAGCCTCTGGAGGGCTACTGGACCCAGGGGAGACCGTTTTTGCCCTCCCAGGGGGTTGAGGGAAGCCTCTGCAGCTTTTGGAGGCCAAAAAAAACTGGGCCTGTTCCATCGCTTCCGGTATTTTGAGTCCCTGGAGGGTGAAAACGGCCTCCCCCAGGCTCCAGCGGCCCTCCGGAGGCTTCATTGCATTGGGAAGTAAACTTCCACACTATCACACATTTTCATGCATATCCCTACACAACGATGACCCTTTTCAGTTAGGCTTGAAAAAAGCTCCTGGGGTACACAGGAAACTGCTTTTCAGATCTAATTCCAACTGTTTGAATATAAGATGGGCGGTAACAAGTGGGAAATGTAAAAGAAACTTAACTACAGGTACTAGATACCGGCTACAGAAAGCTATTCCAAGCTTCTGTATCTGTCTGCTGCTTTCTAGTGGTTATCTGAATGTTTGCAGCCCGGATAGCTCTAGTTTAATATTTCAATTGCATGCAGGAAAGAGTCTGAAAAACCTGTAAACTAGCTGCTGGGAAGGGATTCAGACTGGTCAGGCACATGGGCTGCATCTAACTTACTAATTTCCAGTTTCCATTCATCTGTTTTTAAAAAAGGAAAATCAAGTCTTTGAAGCATTCTTTTTGCTTTTCTAGCCTCAAAGATTCCCTGAGTCCCCACAAGCACCTCTTCCCTAATTTTTTTTGCAACATTTAATGAGATTCTTGAATTATTTATGCTGCATATGATTTCAGCAAATGGGAAGTGAGGGAAGGGGTTCCAGACAATTGCTAGATGGCTGAAAAGAATTAAGATGGTTTGTTATATTTTTGCTATTATCTAGCAGTCATCTGGACTTTGGTAGCTCTGATCGGATACCCCAGCATAAGAAATTTGAAGAAAATGGGAATTGCCAAGCTAATATGGTTGTTTTTATAATTAGTTTAGCAGGAAGTACGTACTGGGTACAGGAGAGATATTCTTGACTCTTGCAGTTTCATTAGTCATTCCCAGAGTCTTCAGTGTAACCAATGAACAAAATAGATGAATGCGGATATGAACAACTTTTAGTAGAATGTGTTTCATGTATGGTGTTCCAGCCTTCATCATAACGACAAAACATTCTTCTTCAGTTCCATGAATTCAGCGGATAGGAATGAAGGAAGCGGAGGGATATTTCTTTACAATCTTTCTCTGAGGATTTTATTATTCCAGTTTTAGTTTTCCCAATCCCATTTGCACATCCATAGAGCAAGATTGCAAAAGTCTCCCCCTCTTTTTTTTTATTTTTATCAAGAGGTACGCCACTTCTCGACACGCCTTGATAACAGAATGGGGGAAATTTTGTTTTTAAGTATTGACAGATAGCATTCATTCCACCATGTTGAAATGGCAGCACAACAACTTAAGGAACAACATTGGAGATTGCCAGCAGTCTTGCTCATTCTAGTGTAAGTTATACATTTGCATATAGTAAAACCTTGTCTGGTGATTGAACTGTCTATTACACAACATTTGTGGAGGGTTGATCTACTTCAGCAATTTATTTTCAGGTCTGACTAAGAAGCAGGGAGATTATTAAGCCCAGAATATGCTTCAATTGGAGTAGGACATGGGTCACAAAAGAGAGATGCCAAAAGAGAAAGAAACTGTTTGCTTAAGGAATGCATCAAGGCCTCAGTGTGCAAAACTCAGCTTTTTATTCTTCACTATAGCAAAAGAAAGGCCAAAAATGTATCCATAGTATCAGCAGAAAGATTCAACCATCTTAATGAGTCACTGTAAGATTCCAGAAAAGTCCTCCAGGAGAGCAGAATGACAAGATATAAATCACAGTATCTCTATACAACCCCCTACCTCACTTATATTCAATTTTGGAACACAAATACGAAAGGGTGGAACTTGCATTATGAAGTCACAAGGCACGTTTCATCCAGTTCGCCTTATGGCAACTAAGAACGGATCTCTACCTCCACAGCTCTTAGCCCTCTTTTTGCCCTTCCCAGATCCCCCTCCCCCTCAAACCTTACAGTTAAAATTGGAGGCAAACTTTTAAATTATGGTTGTAGGACTTTTTCCATTTCGAGGAAAATAGTTATAGAAAAATGGTGTTTTAAGCCTAGATTTCATATATCTCCTTAGTTAAAAAAAACTACCCACCCACCCCCAGTGAAAAAGTAGGTCAAAATTGCATCCTTTCCCCTCCAGTAAGGTCATTGCAACCTGATTATCAAGTAGCTCCATTTTTAAACAATAAAGAATTGGAGGCTTGGCCCCAACTCTCCAATCCTTTCATAAGGGCCTAAAGACATGGCTCTATCAGTTGGCAACAGCACAGTGGACATGGTTGATCGAGTAGCAATAGTTCCCGCCTCCCACATTCAGCCCCGCTCCCCCATGTGTCCTTAGGTTTTAATGTTTGATTTTAATTATTTTTTTTTACTGTATATATATATAGACATATTTTTATGACTGTAAGCCACCCAGAAGTACTCTATGGTAAGATGGGCAGCCAATAAAATTTATAAATAATAATAAAATAAAATAAAAGGTTATAGTTTTAACACTGATGAAATTGTATAAAGACTTTTGTTTAAAAACCCATGTTGTGTGTGGGGGTGGGGGTGTGAATGTGTTTGTATAGGTGTAAAATGGAAGGGATGATGTAGCTTTGACCTTGTCTATTAGCTTTGGAACATTGTCCACATGGTAACTAGGTGAAAGATAATAATACCTGAAACAACAATGTAAATGAATATCTTTGGTTTAATAACTCTTTATTTAATATATACATGACAAATTCTCCATCTGGTCCACTTTTAAAGGTCTGTGAATTAAACAAGATCCAGCAATTAACATTAAAAACATTGTGCAACATTGTGTTTCATTGTTTTTATTTTGAAAGAAAAATAGCTATTGTCCAATTAGAATTACAACTACTGGGGAGATTAAGCTTTCCCCTTTGGGGCTTCTGATGAAAAGCTGCCCCCCTCTCCAAACTTTCTAACTACTTTGAAAGCTTTTGTCTCCAGTTTAACAATGAAAAGGATCAGATAATTATAGGGATCACAAAGGAATCACATTCTGGTGAGAGAAGTTTCCTGAGGATGGGCTCCAACATTATTCTGAAGGCTCAGAAGACTAAACCTCTGGTGCCGATGACCAACCCTAATTGGATTCTGCAACATTATCCCTGGACACATACATTTGCCTTCATTTATGAATCACATAGACCAAGGGTCTTCAAACTTGGCAAGTTTAAGACTTGTGGACTTCAACTCCCTGAATTCCTGAGCTAACATGACTGGAGGAGGAATTCTGAGAGTTGAAGACACAAGTCTTAAAGCTATCAGGTTTGAAGACCCCTGAAATAGACTCGTGTAGAAAAGTTAGCCTCATTTCCATCTGTTATAATCCTTACTCTTATGACGATCCCTCAAGGGAAAATTTTTAATTTTCAATGGCCAGGTTAGCTGAGAATTCTGAAAGATGCCTTCAACACACCTGGAACACAGCAGGTTAGGGAAAGTTGCTCCAGACAGAAGGAGCAACATCACAATGAAGGTCACAGAAGACTGTGCCTGCCTTGTCTCTTGTTGAGACAAGAGGGCCCAGGCTCTCTTTGTTTACAGCATGCCCAGGATCTTTGTCATAGCCTACCTGCCTTTTGAGATTGTGCAATTAGACTCATGACTAGGTCATTGTGAACCTAATAATAGACATTCTGCAAATTACCTGTACTTATAGTGAAACCCATGAGGTGATTACTCTAGCACAACAGTGGCTGTTGTAAATATCCACACCCTTCCTTACCTGCATACAAATGTATTATTAAGGATGAAAACAATCTGCCTCATGCTAATTATCTTCCCTCAGAATGGGTTTGGCAACTGACTGCAGCTTTATTCACTGGAATGAATGAAAGTGTTTTTCTTGCAATTGTCATGTCCTTGAAATTTGGCAGGAACACCTTGCATCAGAGAATAAGAAGATTGATCATTACATCATCCTGAATCATGTTTGGCAACATGTCTCTGTCAGTTCATCAACATACTTTATTTCAGGCTAGAAAGCCAGTTTCTACTTATGAAGGCTGGCTGTTACCATATCTAAATTGGTAGTTGCCGGATGTAAATCACAGTTTGTAGGAACTAGTCATTCATTGATTGAGTACATACCACCAAGTGGAGGGCTTGTGAGGGAACAGGAAGAACCTTGTTAGATCTGAATAAACATCCATTTAATGGACCATCAAAGTTAATAGGTTTGAAGAATCTGTGGTCTTCCAGATTCAACTAACCCCAACTTCCATCATTTTCAACCAGCATCCCCTATTGATGGAACATCTGGGAGGCCAAAGATATCTGCCTCTTTAAGATTGGTTGATTATGTGACATCAAATTAGTGGCTATTTTAGTGATCACACAAGTAGATTTCCTCCATGGCAATCTAGTCCTAACGTGGTCCTTCAGGCTTCTAATGGTGAACTGATTACCACTGCAACCATGCCCACCCACCTTGTTGCTGGTTGTTTTCTTGGTTTCTTCTCCAGAGAGCTGGGTCTTTGCATAAAGTGTCTGAAATAGAATAGTTTGAATCTGGTCATTTGTGCCTTGAGTGAGGACTCTGGGTTGATTTCTTCAGTGATTTGTTCATTTTTTGGATGCTCATTATTTTCTCCATCAAAAGCATCAATATATTTCCTGTTCTGTTTCTTCATCATAATCTGGTATTAGAAAAATGTTACCTTTAGCAAGAAGAGATGGGTAATGGCAATTGATAAAAATATTGCTGATCAAGTGAAATCATATTCATTCTATTCATTTCAGATGTGAACACCTAACGTTGTCCCTGTACTGGCACACTATTTCTTAATAGTGTCATTTAAAAGATTCATCATAATTACAGAACTACCTGGTTAATGAACTTTGAACATGCTTATTTATAATATTTATATGTTTATTTTGGAAATTTTATATTGCCACCTACTCACTCATGGTGACTCAAGGCAGCTTACACAAATATAAAAACATCATATAAAAATAATAAAAGAAAATAATAAAACAATAAATTAATAAAATCAATCTATATGTCAGAGTTCAGACCGATGCCCTAATTAAATCATGAGCCTCAGGCCAGGCTTCAAAAGAAATCCAGTTATTTATTTGGAGCTTCATGTCAGCACAGACCAAGGGAAGCCAATTCTGACCTCACTTAATTCGCGCCTTAGCTCTGTCCCTGTTTCCCCCTCTTCCCAAGGTGTGTCCAGTCACATTTCCCAATGAAGCAATTTTGCAGGTTGTAGAAGTCACTCCCTCCAGCCACTGTGGATCTCCATGGAGATGACCTTGATGTTGCCACCTAGAACGTGCTTTGTTTTGACTGAAATACAAGTTCCTTGATGCAGCTGCGAGTCTCGATTTCCCATCGCCCTGCCTATGGCAACTCAAGAGCAGGTCATGAATGCTTCACGAGTTGACAATATACATATTTTCAGTGGTGGGATTGAAATTTTTTAACAACCTGTTCTCTGCACTAATGACTGGCTGGATGGGTGTGGCTAGGCGGGCGTGGCTGGGCATGTGGCTGAGTGGGCAGGGCTGCGGGGTCAGATGGCTGGGTGGGCATGGCTGGGTGGGCATGTGACTGGGTGGATGTGGCCAACTCAACATCACTTTGTTGTCATGTCATGTTTATATCTGAGCTATGCCAAAAACATCTCCCTTCTACAGTTATGTAGATAAAATCTCCTGCCACCCAAGTGGTAATCTTGCCTTAATATTAATTTTTATAAGAAACCCTATAACATTGTTTGTTCCCTTTCCCACAAAAGAAAAAATAAACAAATGATAAAGTGCATTGTGGTTGGTCTTTCTTGTACAAACATGCCAATCCTGAATTTATTGGATAACTTTTTGAAAAATTAACAATTGAAAAAAGATGCCTAGCACCCTTCTCAGCCCTTAGGAAGAAGAAGGGAATGACATACTGTACGGACAGTCCACTCGCCCCTGGCAACAGCAGCAGGCACATTGGAGAGCGGGTCGCATGTCTAACTCTGAGCAACTGAGACAAGCAAGCCCAGCACCAACAAGGGCTGGAAGAAGCACCTGTGAGATTGGAGAGGCACCAAAGATTCAACCTGAGTGCTTCTCTCTGATTCTGAAATGGCCAATATAATGCACGGGAAATGGCGGGATGCTACTGCCAGCCTTTGTTGGTGCTGGACGCTGAGCATTGCTTGGGGAGGCACACATCCTGCTCTCCTTTGACCCAACAGCCACCATTGCTGTTGCCAGGGGTGAGTGGACTGTCCATGTTGCGCTGAGCTCATAATGGGCTCCATAAGACGCTGTGAGAGCAGCATGCAGGGCAGGCCATGGAGGCAGCAACAGAAGCAATGGAGACAAGCAGCTGGACCAGGCTAGTGTCTCAGTTGCGTGTCTCCCTGAGCAATTGAGGCAAGCAAGCCCAGCAGCACCAACGAGGGAAGTGTCTAGGGGCTCCAGCAAGGAGATTCAACCCAGACACTTCTCTCTGCTGCAGTGCACAAAGGAGGAAGGCAATAGTGCAAAAAAAGGCAAATACACCCTCCTGCACTGAGCACCATCACCAATGCCACCTGCACTGCCCAACCTTGCCACAATAGCACCATTACCTCACTCCTCTCAGTGGGGGCTGTGCTACTCCTTGTACCAGCTGTTTGGCTGGTCCCCAAAAGAGGTTCCTGGATGTGCCTGGACATGCTTTGTTTTGGGCTTCCTGGCTGGAGGCCACACAGAACCCAAGAGCTGGGCTAGGCCTGAAAGGTGGCTGAGCCTCATCGTGTTCTCCCCCCACACCGCCCGGCCCTTCAGCTAAGTGCAGCAGGCCATAGATTGTCCTAACCATGGGCAAAGCAACAGCCCTGGGGCAATGTAAAAAACCCCCAGCAACTTACCTATCTAGCGGTGAAGGCTTGGGAGCAAAGAAACCAGAAAGCAGCTTGGCTGCAGGAATCACATGGTGTCCAGGAAAGCTGGCGGGGGAACCAAAGTGCAGCTGGGTCACGCAGGCGTGAGTCACTCTAGCCTACTGACAAAGACTGGCAAGTAAGGCAAGGGAGCAAGGGAGCCAGAGAGTCTGTCAGCCTTCAAGATTTTCTTCCTTTGCTTTGCATCTTTCGGCTGTCATAAGTAACGGGGGGAGGAGGGGGATAAAGTATGGGAAGTGAGCTGGAGGTGTTGCAAACTAGTACTGTATAAACTGAGGAGGGGGGAGAGTACATTTTTGCTTAGGTTTCTGTTTCTTGCTTAGCTTTCTCTTCTCTGCGCAACTGCAAACCTTTATCAAACTATGCCAAGGTCAATGGACAGAAGCCTCATCACCACCTGAAGATGTCCACATGATGACATTCACAACTTTTAATTGGAAGAACCATTTGAACTATTGGGGGTGGGAACATTGCCATCACTTTGTATATGTGATTTATGCGCCTATTTCCTCAGATTCAGAATTCTTTTGTTGCTACCACTTGACTTCCAGTAAAAGATATCTTTTCTCTAATTAAAAGAGTCTAAGTATTTCTTTCTTGGATTTTGAATGGAGCACCAGCTGACAGAGTCTAACATGAGAGACCAAAGCAGACAAGGTAAGAAAAGGAGTGGATGTAAGAGGCGGGGCAGAGTGGGGTGGAGCATGGCAGGGCAGGGCAGGGCAGAGCCAGCCAGTGGTAGGATTTTCCGGTTCGCCAAATTGTGCAGAAAATTAATAACTGGTTTACCCAAACTGATGTGAACTGGCTGAAGCCCATCTCTGCATAGTTTCTGTTAGGGATAACATTGTTTACCCTAACTGTTTTGGGTAAAAATAATAAATATGGTATCATGGTTTGTTAGTTAAAGTGTGTGTAACTTTAACAGCAGGAATGTAATTAAGGGTGTGGTTGTAAAAGCACTATATATGAAGCGAGGCAAATGCAGCTCTCTCTCTCTCTGGCTTACTGATCCCTAATTACTGAATGGATTGATGACTGCGTTCTTGCTGGAACGGGGAGAGATAAAGGAATGTTTATTTTCTCAACAGAGAGAAGATAAAGTTTGGACTGATTTATTGTAAGTGTACTGACATTGGCTATTCAACACGGATTTTGCAAATAGAGTATCCCTGACAAGACTTGACTGAAATTGATATATGACTAATGGACTGTTACATTTGACTATGCTATAATTCTTAAATGGAATAAACTATATTTTTGATAGCACAAGCGTATCTGTATTTTTACTGCGTGTTAACTAGAAAACTTATCTCACACATTTACCTGTCTTCCTATCTGACTTCGCTGCACATTCTGTTTTAGTTTGTTTTTCCTTAACACCCGTTGGGGAATCCAGGTTTAACAGTTTCCCTTCCACTGATAAAGGAATAAGTTATTGAAGTTACTGTAGTGTTTTTATAACCAGTTAGATGTTCACTCTTGGATATTAAACATATTTTGTTGAGGTATTCAATTTTTAAAAAATGTTCAATATTCAAAATATGTTATATTTTGGTATTGATTGACCACAGGCTTGTGAGATGATGCTGAAATACATATCCCTTGTTCCTGACTCTTGGCACAGTTATTAAGTTGGAGTATAACATCTGGAGAAACATCTTGCTTTCAACACCTGGCTTAGGCATATGTACTCAGATTTTTCAAAAACAAAACAAAACAAAGTGGAGATGGATCAGGTTGCAAACATAAATGTGTTTTTTCTAAAACACATTTATGATGCTTTTGTAATTCCCTATTTCTGTTTATTTTCATCTTGATGGTGTTCAGACTGCATTAAATACATTTTTATTTTCTCTGGGTTTTAGTGGGACCTGATATTTATTGTACTGCTGCTAACTTGTCTTGCTTTTATTGCCTTGGGACTTTTATCTTTTAAAGTTTTCATCTGATTTTATTTTGTTTCGTGTTTTTAAAACATTGTTGGCTGTCTCAAGACACGATGACTGAAAAGTGAGATAAGAATGAAGTTGGCTTGTCTTTTCTGATGGAGGACGGGCCCAACCTCACTTCATTTAAAGCCTTCTTCTGTATTCAAGAGAGCAACTTCTTTGAAGCTGATGCATTCCAGATATAGTCAGCAATAAAACATTTCCTCAGTTAAAATACCTTTTTGAATGAACTGATATCTGCTTCTAGAATGCAGTATGGTTTTACTATTTTTGCAATCCTACTTTGTACCCACCTCCTGTGAAATTGCAACTTTCTGGAAAAGGCTCTGGTGCTGGGAAAGAGGAAGGAAAGACAAGAAGAAGACAACCAGTTGCAAGATAAATGGACTCAGTAATAGTGATGATGAGTGCACCATTGGGAGATTTGAAACAACAGGTTAGGGATAGAACATCAAGGAGAAACTCTTATCTCTGTGCTCACAAGGGGGTTGAAAATGACTTCATGGCACTTAGTAAATCAATCAATCAATCAAAGCTACTACTCAAGGTATCCCCTAACCAGTGGTGGTATGCTACCAGTTTGGACCAGTTCACCCGAACCTGTAGTAAAAAAAAAAAGCCTCCGGAAACCCACCCCTGCGCTTTTCTCTCCTTTATCCTCTCAGCTGATTGGCACTGCAGGCCTCAGCTGGTGTGGGGAAAGCTGCACACGCACGCATGTGCACTTGATCACCGAACTGTTAGTGGAACAGATAGGATCCCACTGCTGCCCTTGTCTTAGAGCAAGAAGTGAGACCACAATTTCCAGTGCTAAGCAAGGCAGTTGTTAAGTGAAATGGCCTGATTTTATGACTTTTTTTAAAAACAAATTTTATTAATTTTCAAAAACAATACACAAACCAACAAAACATAAAACATAAGAACATAGAACATCTTTTAAGAAAGCAAATGAAACATCTTATTTAAGTATAGCAAAGTTCCAAATTATCCCATTTCCATACAAACACAATTTAATATGCATCTTATATATTCAACTTCATATCTTATTACTCTTTTTCCAATTTCTCACTATTTCTCCCTTTACTTCTATTCAATTTTATTCATTAAACTTATACTTTCATCTATCTTATTTACACTTTCATATGTTCTCATCCAACAATCTTAATTCTCAATAAGTAAACATAAATAAACAAAACACGTAACATGAAAACATAAAACTTCTTTTTAGAAAGCGGCTTAACCCCAGGTTACATCTTTTTGTACAGACATAAATCAAATTCATGCTCCCCTTATATACTATTTCAATCTTATTTAACATTCTATACTTTCTATATGTCTTCTCCCCTCTTTTCACTCTCTTAATTTTATTATTATTTACTTCATCTCAATTTAAACCATTATACTTGTATCTTTTGTCCGTTCTTTTTCAATTGTCTATTTATCTTTTCTCTTTAATACAAAATTTTTCCTGTAATCAGTGGTTGAAGTATGACGCCTTTCTATCTTTCCCCCAATTTAACACTTAAAATACTACATAGTTTCCATTCTGATTCTGCTTAGTACATTCTAAATAACATTTTAAAATAAGAAAAAAACATAATAAGCTTATAATATAGTAAAAAACAATGTTCCATAACAAATTAATTAGTTGGACTCTATTATTAGATCTTAGATATTTTACACATAGATATTATTTATTTTAGATTATATTATTTTACACATAGGTATTATTAAATCTTAGATATTTTACACATTCCCTACAATATTCTGTTAACACATATAATATTCAAGTTTTTTAACTCTATTTCAAATACAAATACTACAATACAATCTTGTGTACTTTTGCAGAATCTCTTTAAATCATATTTTACCCTTTATCACTGAAAAAAACCTGCTTTTTAGCATCTTGTTTTAAGCCTTTATAACTTCTTTTTCCTTTTTCCCTTCCTTTCTTGTCAAATCTAATCTTTTTACCCCCCCCCCCCATCTCTCAATCTCCACCCTTTTAGTCTCCCCTCTCTGTTGTATTTCTCTTTTCTGTTGCTTTCTGACATTATATCGATTTTTCACCTTATTTTTCCCTTTCTTGGTTGTTTTTTTAAATCTTGAATTCTCCATTTTCTTTCTGCCTTTTCCCTTTTCTTCATCAACTAAAATAGTTTGTCCATTAAAGATGGCTTCTCCTTCTTCCTCCCAACTTTCTGATTGCTGTATTTCCTGATAGGTAGAAATCGCCATTTCTAAAAAGTGGAAAACAGATCCAAAAGAGCACTTGCCTTCTTGTTCCTCTTCTTTTAGCTTTTTAAATTCAATTTTCAGTTCTTCCACAGATAATGCCAAGTGTTTTTAAACTTTCAAAAAATAGTTTGCAAAAATTCCAAAGTCATCAAGCAATCCAAATCAGCACAAACTGTTTCATTTAGCGCTTTCTTCTTTTAATACTTTCTCTTCCTGAGGTAGAATTCAATTACACAGTTCCAAATTAATTTTTTGAAGTTTTATTGCAGTTTAATCTCTGATCTTATAAACTCCAAGCAGTCTTCTTCAAGAAATCTTGGTATAAATCATTTACCTCTCTTCCTTCCCACCTATAGCAAAAAGATTTTAATTTTTAAATTTCAGTGTTTAGAAATCTAATGTCCCCTTGGCTTTAATTTTCAAAGTTAGTTACCTTCTGCTGCCAAAGCGGGTATTTCCGATTTCCATCTGCTATCTCCGTAGGGAAGGAAAGTGAGGAGAAAAAAAAAATTTCCCTTTCACTTTCAACCGCAGCTTTGCAATCCTTTTGGGAACAATGTATCACTTAAGAAGCCAAAGTTCCAGGGTATTCAGATGTTGATTGTCGTCCCGGTTCAGCCAAAAGCTTTCACTTTCTTCACTTCCTCCTGCACAAAACTTGTCCGGCTGAGAGGTTCTTTGTGGCGGCCATTGCTGACCGCCGCTCCACCGCCTTTGGAAAAGGGAGTTTAGCCAGCTGAGGGAGGGGATTGCGATGTCCCCAGACCCCTGTCCGGATCTCCCCTGTCTTCAGTTATCCCTACAGGATAACTATAGCCTCCAGATCCAACTGGATCAGAGGCACTCCAGCAGCGAGCCCGGCAGGGATCGCGCACAAACACGAATTCCTACCGCCGCCGAAGCCTGACAAACCGGAACTCCTGATTTTATGACTTTTTGTGCCACAGTTGTTAAGGGAATCCAGTTGTTAAGTAAATCATCCAGTTGTTAAGTAAATCATCTGGTTGTTAAGCAAATCCCATTGCCCATTGACTTTCCTTGTCAGAAGCCAGAGGGAAAGTCACAAATGGTGATCACACAACTCCAGGACACTGCAACCATCGTAAATAAATGCCAGTTGCCAAGCTTTTGAATTTGATGATGTGACCATAACAATGCCACAACAGTTGTAAGAGCGAGAACCAATCACGAGTCACTTTTGTCAATGCCGTTGTAACTTTGAACAGTCACTAAAGAAATAGTTGTAAGTCGAGACCACCTGTAGCTGGTTTTCTTGCCAACAGAAAATATGGAGGAAAGAGAAACAAAGCTGGGGGAATTCACCAAAAGCTTTCTTAAATTGCAAAGATATGAGCATTGACTGGTTTAAGTACTGAATCAGAATAGGCTTCAGCAATGATAGCAGAACAACATGTGACAACATACTTTTCTGCTGGCTCATGGATTGGAGAAAATCACTTTAACACAGCAGCCTGGTTTTGCCCTGTATGAAAGTATGTCCTTGGATCTATGACGCTTCCATTGATTTCTCAACAAGTGATACTCCGTAATCAAGTTAGTGAGCCAATTCCATTGCCCCAAACCAGGAGACAGATTATGTGAATCTATTACTTGTGATTTTTAACTTGTGATGGCTTATTCAGAGACAAGTCAGCAGTCAATGAAACAATCATCCACATATGATGTCCATACACCTGCAAGTTACATGCCAAGATTTTCCTTTATTCTAATAGTACAGCTGAAGTCTCAAATGCTTGGCTTATATGAATTTACATTGACTGTTAGGTGCCAAATAATGTCATGCAGGGTTACGTTTTAGCAGGTGGCAATGCTTGATTTTGTCTGACCTGAGCAATTAAGAAGAATCAGAATAGTTTCAGTGATATATTGTGTAAGTCTTTTTTGAATCAGCAGCATGCTAGCAGAATCAGTAAATAAACTGATGCTATGTTTGTCAGTAAATGAGGGTAGACCAGGAAGCTAAAATCATCCTGGAATGAAGAGTGAAAACCACCTCCATATTACTGTCAAGATAATGTCACACTGAAATTAATGTCACATTGACATGTCTGAAAAGTCATCATTTGGCTTTCACTCAAAGAAGATTTTACTTTTGGTAATGTTATAAATCTAGATTCTTGAAATAAATTTAAATAATAATTTGAGATGTGCAGCTAGACAAAGAAGGCCTTTGTGAAGCAGCATAGTTAATATGAATGTTTTTTTTCACCTTCCTATCCAACTGCCACTAGTTATCTACCCATAAAAGCAATTTTTTCCTGCTATGTTATATAAAAATGCAGATGTCTACCTTCACTTTGATGAAACTAGAGGTAGGCCTAAATGGCTTTTCAAAATGTTTGCTCCAGGCTCATGGGCAGAGAATTTGGGCAGATGTTGTTGCCCTTCAGCGAAGAAAAATTAACCAGCAATTTTTGTGGAGGATTTCTATATTTAATACATTCATAAGACTGCCCATATCATAGTATATGACTCTGGGTTGCTAACAGTTAAAAACAATAAAAAGTGTAATAAAAACAAGTTGAAAAATAATAAATTATAATGGTACAATGAAAGGACATTTACTCATACCTTTTGGCCATCTCATTAGAAATTAGTGCAAGAATGTCACACTCACTTTGAAAGAATGTCTTGATTCCAATATTTTTTTTTCCTGGACCACTTGAATGAGAACTGTAGGGAAGAGTGCAGGGTTGTTGTTGTTTTCCCTGTGCAGCATTAGCTCAAACTTGCATCTGATTTATGAATGAAGTAAGTATGATTGGCTGCTCTCCACAAATCACATATACAGTAGATGCCACTTTCCAGTAAAATTAGTTGTTCTGGCTTGAGCCATTCTAAAGCTGCTCTGCTTTGCTTTCCTACTGAAAACATATTTCTCTAGTGTTCTCACATATGTAAAAGCAGAACATTTAGTGCAAGATTCTGATTTATATACCTGTACTTGGGTACATTGATGGGGTTGTAGATATCAGCATGTGGAGAATGTGGAGTAGGACCAACTGCCACTTGTCATCTGTTTTTGTTCATTTACTAGACAACCCATGCCCCATTGGATCATCATTTCTGAGATTTTCAAAAAAGAAAAGAAAAGAAATGGGAGCAGGAACAACTTCTACTTCCTACAAACCTTTCTCTTGATTTCCCTTGTAAAGAACCCTTCCCTTCTTTTTCCATCCTTCCCCTCCCCTCCTCTTTCCCTTTCCCTTTCCCTCCTCTCCCTTTCCCTCACATCTCCTCTCCCTCCCCTTCTCTTCTTTCCCTGGAAACTGGTAAGTGCCTGCTGTTGGGTGTGGAAGGGAGTGAAGGATTGTGTAGAAAATTGTCACAGAACATTGAAAATGAAGATCACATGAGGTCAATTGCAGCCAATAGCAAATGAAATAGCCACAAGTTTCCTGAATATCATTTCTTTGGAAGTCATGGGTCCTGGATTTTGAAGACATTCTATAAGTTAGCCCATTTGAAGTACCTTGGTTCAAAAATTCTTACTCTACGATGCACCATTTTGCCCAATGATTATTAGGTCACAACAACAAGAATTTTAGTAATATAGATTTGAAACTCCATCTTTGAGCATTTGAGGCATCTAACAAGAGTAGTCATATTGAAATTAACAGTTAAGCTATAAACCCACTGACGTTCATTTTGCTGCTTGGAAAGGGATTTTACCTCATTGAGTTTTGCCTATACTGTGAATCTTTATATTA
Source organism: Notechis scutatus (assembly GCF_049901735.1). Lineage (NCBI taxonomy): Eukaryota > Metazoa > Chordata > Lepidosauria > Squamata > Elapidae > Notechis > Notechis scutatus. The sequence goes on from NC_142009.1 coordinate 106,989,567, forward strand.
GACAAACACTGATGAGATGCATGAAGCAGTTGCCTTTTCTTATGGCAGTCAGCACATCCCAGAGCTTCACACATGTACATCACAACACATAGCTCCAGATGGTTCTTGTGAACATACCATCAACATCTGCAGGAGGCAACACCACAGAACATGGCAGTTCAATGAATCCCACACAAAGGGTGAAAGTTGCCTTTGTTTGCCTGTGATACAGAGATATAACATACTGCAAACATATGCCAGACATAATAAAGGGACAGGGTGCTTGAGAGATTGTGGAAAATAAAAAAGTATGCAAGACATCTGCTTCTAATCACCTATTAAAAATGGTACAGAACTCCATGTCCATGGTGTTTGTAAACCGGATTTTAGAACAATAGTCCATATAATACAGTGATCTGTTGTTAAGAATTTTTCCCAACTGCTCTGATTGTCATGAAGTATCACTATATGATTTTTTTTTGCAACTCTTAGCCCAAACTTTCTTACAAGGTTGTTGGGGGGATAAAATTCTTGGAACTCCTGGAGAAAAGGAGCACTTAGCTTAGCAAACATCATCACTGTTGCCACTATCTTCATCATTGCTATAGCAATATTAATACGTAGCCTCATGGGGAAAAACTGTTCTAAAGATATCCCTATGAGCTGGTTTTAAAATGTGCGATTTCCTATCTGAGAAACAAGTAGAGTGAAAATATGAAACGATCTGTTTATGAGACTAAGCATAAGCAGTGCTGGGTTGATTGCCAGGAACTTTAGAATTAATAGTTATGCTACTGGTTACCACAGGAGATCAAAGATAAAATAAAGAAGTTCCTAATTTGTGCACCAACCCTGCTTGGTTGTATGGTGGATGAAGAAGAGCAGAAACCAGGTGTGATAAATTGTATCCGGCCGGCGGGGGGGGGCGCGGGGGCGCGCCGGCCGCCCGCCCGGCGGGGTTCCCCCCCCCCTCCCCCGGGGTCCCGCCCCCCCCCCCCGCCCCCCCCCCCGGCCCCCCCCCCCCGGGGCGCCCCCCCCCGCGCCCCCCCCCCCCCCGCTCGGGGCGCGCCCCCTCCCGCGTCCCGCGCCCCCCCGGGGTTTTTTTCCGGCCTCCCCGTCCCGCCGGGGCGGCTCGCTTCCCGGCGGGGGGTGCCTTCCGGTTCTCGCGGGGGGCGGGCCGCGGCCTCGCCCCTGCCCCCCCGGCGGCGCCGGCGCGCCCCCCCCGCTCTCTCCCGTCGCGGTCCGTGGGTTTTGGGGGGGGGGGGTTCCGCGCCCGCCCCCCCCCCCCCCCCCGCCGGGGGGGGGCCCGGCGCCGGGGCGGCGCCGGGGGGGGGGGGGGGGGGGGGGGGGGGGGGGCCCCCTATGCAGAAGTTTTGACTGTTTGACTAAATAAGGCAAGATAACAAGTACAAGTTATGTTATTGTTCTAGAGAATTCTGTAGACCAACTGCCATATGGGACTGGGTGCCTCGGTCCAACTCTAACTTGCAATTAAAGATATATCTGAATCAGCTTATACGTAGAGAGCTACCTATATATTACATTTCAGAGATTCTTTCTGCTTCTTTCAAAATATGACAGGCTGATGTTACTGGATTCAGCTGCAGTTAATCCTATGCAAATCAGAAATGAGCTTCAACAACTTTTATGTCTTATTCTGTGACCACAGTTAAGTATCGAATGGATTCTCACCAAAACAACTAACTTACATTTTAAAAGGAAAAATAAGAGGACACTATACTCATTAAATATACTCTAATGGTATGTAACCCTTGCTTTTAGCTCTGAAAGTGCTTTAGAACAAACCTGCACCCCGGAAGTGTGTGTGTGTGTGTGTGTGTGTGTGTGTAGTGTTTGTATGTGTATTATATATGGTTGGTTTAATGGACTTTGATTGCTATGAATCAAAGGCTTTCTGTGCCCTAGTTATGCACTTTTCAGAGATAGGAAGATTAGCACTTAGACATATATAGCACTTCACAGTGTTTTACAACCCTCTCTAAGCAGTTTACAGAGTCAGCATATCACCCCCAACAACCTGGGTCCTCATTTTACCGATGTCGGAATGATGGAAGGCTGAATCAACCTTGAGCCGGTGAGGATCGAACCTCTGCCAGTCAGCAGAGTCAGCCTGCCATACTGCACTCTAACCACTGCGCCACCATGGCTCAGTCAAGATATTTAAGAAGCTGGATTAGGTAGGTTTTTGTCTTGGTACTGATGATTCTCTGTATTTGCTATAAGTTGAAATTGATGCCTTTCAGAGGCACTGAGCAATGGGAGAAACAATGATGTCAGATTGGGAAAAGAGGATTTTTCTGGACATTTTGTAGTGCTGTGAATGAGGGAGTGACATTAAAAAAAAACAGCTACCCATTTTTGCACTGCTTATAATCTGGATATCTGCATAGCAGATTAGCGAACTGTAAATCTATCTCAGATAGGCAAGTTTACTGTGTGCAAATTAGTTTTCTTTCTGCTTTATAAGTGGTTTAAAAATGGTGTCCATTACACTGTACAGTATTCCAAAATGCTACAGCCCAACATTTTCCCATTAAGGGTTTACAAACAATTGAAAATCCAAACAAGGCATATTAATAAATTTGGATTATCTAACAGGTCAATATACTTAGGTGGAAGAAATTGTCTTCTTATGCCTGATGAACGTGGGACTCATTAATACAGTGTGTCTGGAGCAATCTGTGTGGGCCTTCAACAAGCCATGCTTAATTTGCACAAACACGCAGATCACCCGCTGTCCCAGCATCTGTGAAGTTTTTATCTGGAATACATTTAACACTTATGATGAGCACTTCTTCATTGTCAGTGTATTATGCATGCAGGCAACAATGTGGTTATTGGGTATTGTTTCAAAATATTAGTTTAGCTTTCAAAATATTATTTTGGCTGGACAGGTGCATTCACTGAAACAGCTACGAGGTGAAGTTTTACCCATGGATTAGTTGAGCATCCCTTGGACTGTATTCATCCTTGAAAGTATACTGGGACTTATACAATGCACTTCCACTATTGTCTTCTTTTTTAACCTCTTCTTGAGAGGCTTCCTTATCAACTTTCCAGAGTAGGAAAGTGAGTATTAGGATTAATGTTAATATTAGAAGGAAAGAAAAGTAAAAAGTCCTCAGCTGATTAAAAAATTATCCTAGAGATTTCTTGAACTTACAGTTTTGGACACAGGACATTAGAGATAGTTTGCTGTTGCACCCCCTCTAGGATGTTTTTTTTTTTTTTTTTTGGCATCCCAATCTCATCTGTAACTCTGGAGTTCCCTGTTAGCTGCCCCACCTTCACACTCACTTTTGTCTATTTTCTGTCAAAGTATAAAGACGACTTTGAAGAAAGAATTAAAATTTCATTATATAAACATGGATTTACACCAGGTAGACAAGAGAGGGTGAGATTCTTTGTAGTATATAAGAGGAGAGAAAAAATATTTGTCAGGCATTCTAGAGTCCTTTATGTAAAGAATAGTTCACATCAGAGGTGGTATTCAGCAGGTTCTGACCAGTTCTGGAAAACTGGTAGCGGAAATTTTGAGTCGTTCGGAGAACTGGCAAATACCACTTCTGACTGGAGATTTTACAGTATCCTTCCCCTGCCACGCCTACCAAGCCACGCCCACAGAACCGGTAGTTAAAAAATTTGAATCCCATCACGTGATCTGTTTCCTCTCCTGGTCTATCTCAAAGGGCTGGCAGTTTCTGCATTTAGAATAGATGAGGCAGGTGTTACCACTTGCTATGGCTTTTCTCCATTGATAGATATAGAAAGCAACACAAAGGATTTCATCCTACAGGCAGCCTAATCACATTCATATTTCTCAGTATATTTGGATTCTAGATTATCCAGAGGTGATACATTCTGGAGCATGGTACCTTAGTGCTCCTATTAATTTTTCCTACACACATGTGGAAGGCAAAACCAGTTCAATATATGATATCCAGATTTGGATCCAACTTGTAACTTCCAATGACTCATGATAATCATCCAGCACTATCTCTGTTTAATGACCCCAGATTGTATATGGCACAATGAAGTGAGGTCCAAATAAGTTTGATTTCTGATTAATTCAACATTCCATTCTAGATAGAGGATCTAAGCAGGCATGATCAGACTCCATGCATTAGATTCCTGGTGATTATGCTGTATAAACATTGTTAGTGTGTGTGTGTGTGTGTGTGTGTGTGTGTGTGTGTGTGTGTGTGTGTGTAGGTATGAGTATGGATGTATGTATCTGTTTTTATACATGTTGATAAAGGAAAAATAAGTGAACAAAGCAAGTTTTGCAAATTTGAAATATTAAAATACAATTAAATACTAAAAAACTAAAAAGACAAAAAGGAATAAAAATTGACAGAAGAAAAATAAAAGAAATAAACTTGATTTCTGACACATTTCAACTGCAGCATTTAATTGTGAAATACAAAAAAGTACAAGCACAGAAGGATAACTAATTTCCCCCCCACATGTTAATTTGATGTTTATATCTGATAAAGCACTATCTGCACTGAAATCAATAAATTGGATCCCAGGTAGTTTTGAAGGACTAGACCACTGCCAATGACTGTTGGGTTGTTGCTTCAGAGATATTGCCTTACCTAAACAGAGAAACAGGATGACCATGGGCAGGCAAAAAATATCAGTGGGAGAGGAAACAGCTTCTGACTTTAAGTCAACTTCTCCATTGAGTTTCCTTGTAGGAAGCTTGCAGTAAGCATCAAATTCTTCCTTCCTTCCTTCCTCCCTTCCCTCCCTACACAAAGGGTTACAAAGTATCAAACAGATACAGGTTTTTTAATAGTTTACCTCTTGACAACATCAAATACATTTTCTTATTGCTTTTACTGCAGGGTATAGAGATACATGCCATATGGAACTCTCCTAATCTCTTTAATGTTGAAAAAGCTTGTTAGACAGAACTCCAGCTAAATCAATCTCTCCAATTCTATGAAATTCTTGTTTATTTTATGAACAAGACATTAGCTTTAAGTCATGTCTTGTTGGCTGGGCAATCCTAGGAGTTAAAGTTCACATATCCTAAAGTTCCCAAGTTTGGAAAAGACTGGTTTTGTGTATTCAGGGTATTTAAGATGGTTTCTACTCTGAATACAATATTATGTTTATGGCCCGGATATGACCCAAAATATAAGTCCTAATTCAAATTTTATCAGTTTGATGACCCTTAAATAATGCCAGCCATACTAAGAAGATATTTATGTCATCCTATATCCTGTTTATCACAAGCTATTTAGGCCACTTGGTGCTCTCCAGATATTTTGGATTGTCATTTCCTTATCCTTAACCCATGGTCAGAGTGATTCGAGACATAGAAGAATCTTTTTTCCAGAATCTGTGTCACCCCCTCCCTCTCTTTTAAACAGCCAACAGCATTTCCTTTTTAATAAGAACAATAAAAGAACCTCCTTTTTAAATATGTGATGTCATCCTTTCTTTCAAAGGGGTTTAATTACAGGATCAAGAAGGTTTGAAAAGTTTGAACTCCGAGAACACAAGAATAGTGAGTGAAGTTTTCAAAACCACAAACTCTGTGAGGTTCTCCCACCCTTAGTCTGGAACAACAAAAAGATGAATGTACAAGAAATGTCTGTTAAGGGTTTTTGGTCATCTGCAACTGGTTATTCCATAATATAGCCCTCTAATAAATGTCATTGCCCCCAGAAGCCTGCTTTGTTAAAAGGGCTGTATTTGCTACATCTGCTGCATCTATTTCAATACATCTTTGCATCAGTTTTCGAAAGGGCTGTTGTATAAAACATTATCCAAATCTTAAAACTAAATATGTTTCTGGTGACCAATTCTTCTTTGTATATTCTTCCAACTTTTCAGCAAAAACGGAGCTGAAAAGATTGTCTCCAAGATTATTCCACAATACATGGGTTCCCTCGTTGACCTAGTTATGTGTGATGGGAGAAGAAAGTCAACCCAATTTATTCCAATTTATTGGCTGCAATGCTCACAAGCAATTTGAGAAAGAGTTCTCATCTCTCTCTTGCAGGATGTTTGTGTGTTGAAACAGGACTGTCTACTAAGAATTTAAACGCTGAACCAGTCTGATCTTATGTTTTTAATCTACAAAAATTAGCAACATAAATTTTCCATGGCTGGAGCCAAACATATTTATATACTTCACCCACAAGGCACACTGTTGATCTCCCATGCCTACTTACAGAGGCACTTGAAGGCTGCCAATCCTTTCATTAAATGTTAAATGTAGTGTTCCCGCCATGTGCTTCAAACTCTATGTCTTTTATGCATACATGTGATGATGCAATGCATGAAGAAAAGGGAGGGGCTTGTGTTGCAATGGCACAACACCACTTGTCATCACCCTATCTCTCTTTGTCCCTCTGCAGATGTTGCTGCCTACCTGGCCAATAAATCCAGTACTTATCTGAAAGATGGATGCAGAACATCCAACATTCTTAAACCCAGTTCAGAACATCCAGAGAATCACCTTTGGGGTAAGTGGACATGGAAGAAAAGAGTTCTCAAAACTTGATTCGGTGCCAGGTTTTGCTTGCTATGGACTCGAATGAAGGGAGATGAGCAAGCAGGAAGAAGCTGGTTTTGATAATGACATATTTATAAACACCCTTCTCAGAAAGAGAATGTCATGCTGTCATCTTTATGACCTTTTCAGCACTGACTATAAAATTGTACCTGTTCAGACCATTTACAGTACATATGTCTCCTAGCCTGAGTTTCTCTTTAGAGAAACTTGTGTTTTAGTTTGAATAATTTTCTTTACTGAAGTTGAGTTTTCATTGTTGAATTGATAGATTGCTGCTGTTTTGTTTGCAGAAGCAGCAATTTAAGTATAGTGAAGTATAGGAGAAGAAAATTATCCAAAAAAAAAAAGTTTTTTAAAGAACTTCAGAGGCAGGTTAAATGCTGATCAGGTATCATTTAATAAATCTGAACTCAGACTCATTAAGTTAATTATTTATGGTTTGTTTTCCTTTTTAGTGGACCTTGCAGTGAATCATTAGATTACATTTCACAATGTAACTAAAGAGCTAGTATAACAGCTTAAAGAAAAAGTTGTGATCTGTACTGTCTCAGTCAGAATTTCTGTAGACCAGCTTTAGCAAGTGACCAATAGCTCTTATCTACAAAAATGGACAATAATTCTGGCTTACCTGATAAGATTGATGTTATCCTGTCGAGACAAAAGTAAATGAATCCATCACAATAGGTGTCACTGATCCTATTATTCATGTGCATAGTTTGCTAAATAGACACTGTTTTTTTTACTTTTCTTCCAGATAGCATCTTGAGTGACTAGAGATGTATCTAATATTTTTGAAAGTATCTCCAAGCATCAGTTGCATTATTTCAGTCAGGGAATAATGTTGTAAAGTATTAATAGTTAGCTGTAAAAAATCATACCCAAGCAATGAACGTCCAAAATAACAACAAAATACAGAATCTCAAATGAAGGGAGTTAATCTCTTTTCAAAGAAAACTAATGATTTCATGCTGTGCCTAGAAGCAGCATGAAATTCATTAAGAAGAAGTCCTTTATGATTTCATCCATGCAAGACCCACTGAATATATGGTGTCGAAGTTCTAAGGTCGTAATGCACTCTAATCTTAGAGCAACTAAAATTACTGATCAGCAGCCATGTTTATTAAAGCTGCTTAAAACGAAACACAGCAAAAACAACCAGTTTTTAACACTAAAAGTTAACTTTGCCAAATCATAGAAAGTGTGATACATTTCAAAGCTGATGAAATGGGGTCAAACAATTCCATTTTATTTACTTACTTGAATTACTTTTTGATTGCCACCTTACAGCTGAAATTCTTTGGACAATTCACAAAATTGAGGTTGAAATCACCACCCCCAAGAATAAAACATGTTAAAAACAACCTCAAAAAGACAATCTGAGAAAACCAAACAGTGAAAAACAACAGCTGCAGGAGTAACTTAGAAAAATATAAACATATTTTAAAACCAAAGTAACCTCCTCTATCCAAGTAACACAATATTGCTTAACATTGCCAAATCAGTCAAGGTTGGTTAGATAGAATAGAATTCTTTATTCTGATCACAGTCACAGTAAAAATATATTCCTAATAATCATAAGATACAACACTTAATGATAGTCATAGGATACTAAATAAGCAATCAACATAAATCATACTAGGATACTCAATAAAACAATACAAATCATAAGATACAAGCAACAAAGTTATATTATAAGAAGATAAGGAGATAGACAATAAGAAAGATAAGAATAATAGAAATACATCCTTACTAGATAGTTCCACAATATTGTGGTATTAGTTGTTTAGCAGAGTGATTGCATAATGCCCCTACTGTAAAGCCCACCTAAATATTACACTTTTTAAAATTAGCACTCAATTCTGGATCCTCATTTGCCCAAACAGTCTGGAATTGACCCTGTGCCATTTTTGGATTACTGATCACATTTGGATATGAGCACACTTCTCTGCTGTTCTTGCTCTTTCTAATTATCCATTCAGAAGTATACCAGAAGATATTGCAATTATAGTAAATTATTGTAATATGGTTACAGTACTAAGATAGGCCAGGATACAAATAGTAAAACAGTTGAATACTTACAAACTGTGTCATTGGTACCAACAACTTTGATGGGAGTTTGTTTTGCATTAGAAATATAACGACACATATGCTTTGTTACTCTAGGTGGATTTCCATAGTTAGTTGTTCTTTTAAGATGATTTTAAGTATCTATATTATACTTGGTTGATTAATATGGTTTTTTTTTGGTCTATGAGTATATTTTAATTCATTAAGTCTTAATTATAGCCTCCTTGTATCAGTTATCAATATATTGTAATTGTTTAATTGTGTGTATTTTTAAAGTTATTCTGTAACTTCCAAAGGAAGCTCTTCTCATTGGGTAGCTTAGAAATATTACAAAGAAATAACCTTTATTGGAACCTCTCTTTCTTATGGCAGTCCTCAGTTCTGAAGCACAGGAAGCAGTTCTTCACATAGTGCAGGGGTGTCAAACTCAAGGCCCAGGTGCTAGATCAGGCCTGTGGAGTGCTTAGATCTGGCCCAGGGTGCTGCCCTGGAAACAGGGAAGGACCGGACTGCGGTGCCTCTGCCAGTGAAAACAGAGCTCAGGAGGGCCATCTGCGGCCCTTCCAAGCTCTGTTTTCAATGGCAGAGAGTTGCAGAAGGCCAACACAGCTGAAAACAGAACTCAAGAGCCTGTTTTTGTTGGCAGGGTGCTTGGGCCATCACAGATGCCCCCGACACGAGTGATGTTGAGCTGGCTATGCCCCCCCCCCGGCCATGTCTCTCCTGCCCCCTCAAGGTCAAAACACAACCCTGATGTGGCTCTCAGTGAAATAGAGTTTGACACCCCTGACATAGAGTTTGAAGCTGTTGGGCCAAACTTGATACCTACTTTGCAGGACTCTGCTTAGAAATCAGACTTATTTCACCTCTGATGGTCTATTGTTTCATATTGAAAACTCCTCTAGAACAATGATATAATCACATTCCACCCAGCACAAATGGAAACTGTCTTATAGGACAGCTAAAACCTATGGTGTTCCCCAATGATTGGGGATGATATAAACATGAATCAGCACAAAGATTAGGGATACATTTTTAGCCAATTAAATCATCAGCACACTCTTTATAAGTTTCCAGGTAGGGAAGAGATTGTCCTGAAAATCAACAACAGAGACTTGAGGGAATAATATTACAGTGTTTTTAAATAGAAGCTGTGGTTTCTCTTAACATCAGCAGGCATTGTATTTATGAGTCAAAGAAACAACTCTGTATGTTGTGAATCAATAAAAAGTAACTAGGCCCAAATGCAAAGCAGGTTTGGAAAGCCTGCACACCTGATTGGTCCTTAAACAACGAACAGGGATTGGTCCATAACAAGCCCCTGATTGGCCAATATTAGGACACTTCTTATTGGGTATTAGTTGAACTTGTTTGCACATATTATTGGTTAATAGGGTAGCAGCCAACCCTATAAAGGGTTACTGCTGCCCATAGCCTTGCTCTGTTCTGTTCTATCTACTGTTATTAAAGAGTTTGAAGTCACTGGTCAGATGTCTGGTCTCCATTATTCTCCAAACTTAACACTGGCGACGAGGATGGGATCCGGAGACCGAAGAGCTGACTGATCTACAGAGCAACCAACAGAGCACGTGGTCAAACACGCACTATCAACGGCAACATGGCCAGCGGTGCCGTACCACCAGCTCCATTCGACCCAGAAATTGAAGAATGGGAGTCGTACATGGATAGGTTCCAGATGTTTCTGGAGACCAACAACTTGAAAGATGCAACAGCCAGCAAAAAGAGCTGTATTTCTAACCCACTGCGGGCCTACCGTGTTTAAAATGGCAAAATCACTTGCCAAGCCAGCCAAGTAAAGCGATGGACTGGGACGTCCTCGAGCCTTTGCTACAGGCCCATTACGCGCCCACCGTGCCAACCTTAGTCAGAAGGCACGAATATTACCAGAGGGTCCAGTGGAAAGGCAAAAGTCTTGCCAACTACATCGCAGACCTCCGAAACCTTGGAGGCCTCTGCGGATTCTCTAACTTAGAAGAAGCCCTCCGAGATCGCCTAGTTCTGGGCCTAGAAGACTGCACAATCCAGAGCAAAATCATGGCTAAGGGGGACATCAGCCTCACCGATGCCATTAAAGAAGCCACGGCAGCAGAAGCAACCAAGAAGTCGGCAGCCCGAATACGCCGCACCAGCGCACCGCTACGTAAACTCGCCAATGATACCTCGCCTGCCGCTCAGAGAGACACCGGTATCGACTCACCATGAAGACCTAGAATCCCCGTCAGAAAGTGATGAGGAAGAGGTCAACCGACTCCGAACTGAGCGAGACCAGTTCACACAACGCTCACTTCGACCTTGTGCAGGATGTGGAGCGAATCACCCACGATCCAGCTGTAAATTCCTCGAGCGCACTCTGCTGCAGCGTTTGCGGAAAAGAGGTCACATCGCAAAGGTTTGCAGAAGCAAACAAAACTCCAACTCCAAACCCCGACAGGCCAAATGCCAGTTTTCAGGATTTGTCGGCACACCCCGAGACAAACTGAATCACCAATGGGGAAGCCACTCCTACAGAAACAAACCGTCCACCACTTCCACCAGGCGGAAGAGACCCACCAGACAATTGCAATAGGCCACGCTACATCCCTAGATGCCAGGAAAATCAAAGTGAAGGTCGCTATCGAAAACAAACCTTGTGTGATAGAGGTGGACTCAGGATCATCCTCTCGATGGTGTCCTGGAAGACGCTCCAACAGCTCATTCCGACGATTCGCCGCCAAGACCTCAACCCTCAAGGGTTATACTCAAAGATTACCAGGGTAACCGAATTCCCGTTGTCGGGTCCCGCCGATTCCAGGTCTCTTTCAAGGACCGCACCGTCCGCACTGCCACTGACTGTCGTTGACCATGACCGGCCTAGTCTTTTAGGCCTGCAATGGTTCGGACCGCTCGGGATCACTGTAGCGGAGTCCACCGCGCTGAGAGCAACGATTGGGAGGAAGCCCTCGTGCAAGAATTCCAAGAGCGTTTTCACGACGGACTAGGCAAGTACAAGGGGACCCGATCTCATTTAACTTGAACCCTGAAGTAGCACCCATCTGCCTTAAGCGCGGCCGGTGCCGTTCCCCTGAAACCTAAAATCGACGAACAACTCAATAAGCTAATAGCACAGGGCGTGCTGGAACCCACCGACCACGCCCGTTGGGAAACCCCAATAGTGACGCCTATCAAGCCTGATGGGTCACTGAGAATTTGCGGAGACTACCGGCCCACCTAAACCACGCACTTCAGCAAAGTGCATATCCAGTGCCGGTAGTAACACCTGCTCCATTCCTGGGGGCGGGAAAGTTTTGCTAAATTAGACCTAGCGCAGGCGTATCAACATTGCCTGTAGATCCGGCCACCGCGGAGGTGCAAACTATAAATCACGCATAGGCGCATTTAAATGCAACTGGCTCCAGTTCGGGTGAGCGTCGCTCCAGGAATCTTTCAGAGCTTAATGGAAAGGCTGTTACAAGGAATAAGAGGGTCGTACCGTATTTCGACGATGTACTCATCACCGCCCCTAACAGAGACATTCTAGAAAAACGACTCCGAATGGTCTTACAAAGGTTCCAAGACGCCGGCCTCAAAGTCAAAAAAATAAATGCCAGTTATGTACCGAAAGGGTGGAGTTCTTGGGATACCTCCTGGACAGTCAAGGAATCCATCCCACTGAGAACAAATTAAAAGCAATTAATAAGGCCCCCACTCCAAGGAACAAGGCAGATCTACAGGCGTTCCTTGGACTTATCAATTTTTATAACGTCTTTTTACCCAATAAAGCAACGGTAGCTGAACCATTACATAGACTCTTAGACAAAAAAGCAACGTGGGTTTGGGGACAACGTGAACAATACGCTTTCCAACAAGTAAAGAAATTGCTGACTTCTGATTCTGTACTTATGCAGTACAACGAGACTCTGCCGTTAACTATTACCTGTGATGCCTCACCTTTTGGGGTTGGAGCAATCCTGGCCCACGTACCGAACACGGAGCAGAAGCTCCCGTCGCATTTTTTCGCGAACTTTAGCTAAAGCCGAAAGAAATTATAGTCAGCTTGATAAAGAAGCTTTAGCCATTGTGGCTGCAGTTAAACGATTTCATGAATATGTGTATGGGCATGCGTTTACAATAATTACTGATCATAAACCACTACTGGGGATTATTGCGGGTAATAAACCAACCCCGTATATATTGTCCCCCAGAATGACCCGCTGGTCTGAATTCTTGGCGCGTACAACTACACCTTGCAACACCGCCCGGGAAATCAATTCTCCACGCTGATGCATTGAGCAGAACACCACTCCCAGAATCGGTTGAAGATCCAGCCCCAACCATCACAACGCTACAAATTGAGGCTCTACATGCGCCGCCATTGACAGCGAGAGACATTGCCCTCGAAACAAAACGAGATCCAGTCCTGCAACACATCCTACGCTGGGTGGAACGTGGTTGGCCAACAGAACAACTATCACCTGAATGGGCGCCTTTCAAAACCCGCCAAACTGAACTGTTTTCCCAAAAGGGCTGCATCTTGTGGGCGATAGAGTCGTAATCCCGGACAAACTGCAACGAACTGTGTTAGCGGTATTGCACGACGGACATCCGGGCATCGTGCGAATGAAAGCACTCGCATGGAGCTACGCCTGGTGGCCGGGAATCGACAAAGAATCGAGGCCTGGGTCGCTACTTGTCAACGTTGTCAGGATGTCAGCAACGCCCCACCTAAAGCAAGCCCAACCGAATGGGAAACTCCGAGGGGACCATGGTCCCGTATTCATATTGACTTTGCGGGGCCTACAAAGGGCACACTTTCCTTATTACAGTCGACGCCTATTCAAATTGGCTCGAGATCCATCGGATGAACACAACTACAACGGACTTAGTTATCAACAAATTAAACAGGCTATTTGCCACACATGGTTTTCCGTACGTTCTGGTCTCAGATAACGGCCCACAGTTCACAGCATTACCATTTGAACAATATCTTGCTGACGGGCATCCGCCATGCGCTAACCTCGCCCGCGCACCCTGTGGCGAACGGACGTGCAGAGCGCATGGTACAGTTTGTAAAAAGACCCTCCACAAAATGGAATTAGCGACATTGATGAAAAAATCAATCGAATTTTATTGTTGCAGCACATCACGCCCCACAGCGTTACCAACAAAACGCATCGCCGAACTTCTCATGGGGCGGAAACTACGATCACACCTTGACTGGCTCCACCCGCATACGCACCGAAAAGCCTTTCGGCTCCAGCAGCAAATGCCGGGAATTTAAGGTAGGCGATTTAATCTTTGCCAAAAACTTCTCCGGCGACCCTTTATGGATACCCGCAACCGTCACCCACCTCACAGGACCTAGATCTTACCGCCTGCTAACAGACGATGGGAGGGTGTGGAAACGCCACATAGACCAACTCCAATCGAGATTACCACCCAGCGCCCATGGCTCCCCGGTTCACCAACTGAGGGGAGGAAATATCGAGGAAATTGACTTCGATATGACAGATAGCAGGCCAACGGAAACCCTACAGCCCAGCGACGTACCGGGAATCAAGCGGGAGGGAGTTGACTTTCCCATGGGACTTGAACACAGGGGAAACCGAACTGCGAAACCCCGAAGAAACACTGAGTGGCGGGGACACCCACAGAAAGCAGCACGGAATCACCGTGCAGCGAAACGGAACTTAACAGAGATCATCCAAACGCTCCACCGAACCGGACTTTAGGCCAAACCCGGTGGAGCCATGGATCATCCAGACAGACCAAACGGCCTGTCTATCTTGAGGATTTTGTTACAGCTCCCCTCAAACGGAGCCCAAGGGGAGGGGTGTTGTGAATCAATAAAAGTAACTAGGCCCAAATGCAAAGCAGGTTTGGAAAGCCTGCACACCTGATTGGTCCTTAAACAACGAACAGGGATTGGTCCATAACAAGCCCTTGATTTGCCAATATTAGGACACTTCTTATTGGGTATTAGTTGAACTTGTTTGCACATATTATTGGTTAATAGGGTAGCAGCCAAACCTATAAAGGGTTACTGCTGCCCATAGCCTTGCTTTCTCTTCTGTTCTATCTACTGTTATTAAAGAGTTTGAAGTCACTGGTCAGATGTCTGGTCTCCATTATTCTCCAAACTTAACACTGTAGATCTTAGAATTAAAAATGAAAAGGCTTGAGAAGTTATCATTGATCTAATTATACCCCAGCCAGATTGTACAGATGGGGGTGTATCTCTTTGTCGAAATTCACAAATATATAAATACCAGGAAGCTTTGAAAGACTTTCAGGAGACACTCATTTAACTTTAAACTGTCTGAAGAAGGAAAGATCAAACAAAGCCTTGAAAAATAGAAATGGTAGGCCAGAGAGTTATAAACAAGAGGTTTATAAATAGTCATGGTATAGAAAGCCATGTTCCCATTTTCAGAAGAGTTTCACAATATGCAATATTTAACATTCTTCATAATTCTTATGGGATTATGGAACTTCTAATTGGAGGCAAAAATTATAATCTATGCAAAAAACTATTCCTCACTGATTGTGTTTTTAATGCTTTACATTTAAGTACTTGCCCATCAACTCCAAGATACAAGACAGGAATACAGCAGCTAACCACTAGAACATTATTATTTGGCTTTAGGGAACCATTTGTAAATTATAGTTAAATGTACATGGATTTACAGTCCAAATGTAGTGATTCTGGAAATGTTTCAGGGTAGCAGAGCTTGGATAGTAGGACTTAATGATGTGGGCAATTGTAAATCCATGATGTGGATCCAATTGTTACTACTCCTATTGTTACTATTCCTTTCCTTGTGAGTCAGAACTCATGCAGTTTCCATGCACTTTGCAAAATATTCACCACAGGTGATTTCAAGTCAACATCCTATGAGGTAAATATTAGCACCACTCATTGGACTGTGAATAAATGTTAGCATTTAAAAATATCTATATGGAAAATGCCTTCATTTCCTCTTCATAATAGCCTTTTTAAAGTTTTTTTTTAATGTTTCTTTTTAGTACATTGACTCTAACCAAAGCAGCACAGAAACAATTTGCATGTGTTTCAGTATCAACAGGCAATGTTTAATGATGATATACTCTTGGTAGAAATGGTCAAGATATGTCTTTTCTGTTTTAATGACTTTTCTAGATAAGGAAAGGACTGAGAAAACACAAGAAGGTTATGAAAATTGGAAATCCGGTAGCACCATTTCAGTCTAACAAATTATTATTATTCATAATTTTATAATTATTTTTATTACTAGCACATGCTTTTGGTGAGCTATAGCTCCCTTCATCAGGTGCATAGAGTGATTAAAACAATATAAAATTTACACTACTATGTAGTGAGAGGGAGACAGGGGAACATGGGATAGTGATGTATATTAATACTAATCCCATAAGTCTGCGTATTGTTCCATCATTTCTATTATGTTGATTTACACTTCAATGTTCCAGTATTTAAATCTGAGTTTTGAAAACCATGAACATTCTGTCAAATTACAATGATTGCAGACAGTGGTGGGATTCAATTTTTTTCACTACCGGTTCTGTGGGTGTGACTTGGTGAGCATGGCAGAGGAAGGATACTGTAAATCTCCAGTCAGAGGTGGTGTTTGCCAGTTCTCCGAACTACTCAAAATTTCCACTACCGGTTCTCCAGAACTGGTCAGAATCTGCTGAATACCACCTCTGATTACAGAACATTTTCTTACTGATGTTTTTGAATGGGATTGTGATGTTAGGAGGCTTGGTGATATGGCACATATGTTGCTATATTTAAATCCTCTATGTAGAAATCTATCAATCCTTTACTGTAGCTGTCATAACATTTGAATTATAATAAATCACTATAGACAATCTATAAACAGAAATTGGTTTGATTATTTGACAGCACTAATAGAAACATTAATAATTTAAGACATTGGGTTTAACATATCATGATTCATATCATGATATGAATCATGAGATATAAAAGGAAACAATAATCTATGAAATGCATTACATAAAATTCATCATATAGATTGTACTCAACTCTACTTCCTGGCATCTCTTTCCTCTCTTACCTAGTTGAGCACTGTACTACTTTAGACTCTAACTATTAAATATTTTCATTTGCTACTGATATGTCCCAAAATTAACAGAAATCTTATGGGGAAGTAAAAGCTGTCTGAGTTAAAATAATTTTCTTTATGTTCAACTAAATGGGTTTGTGGTTGTTGGGTCTTTTTCTTTTTTTTAAGCTATCTAATAAGATTACAGTTACTGCATCATTATATATTTGGTCCTCAGAAATTACTCATAATTTTCAAGAATAGTAAGACTGGACTGCTGACTCTTTTGAATCCTTCTGTTAAGGGTGTAGTGATACTGTGACATAAAACCACACCCAACAGGTGTTGCCTAAGTTTGCTTATGAAATACCTTGAGAGATTCAGCAAAATATTGTGACACTAGGAGCTGGTTTCTATAGAATCCTTTTGAGTAAAACACAGAGCAATGAATTAATCAAAATTCTACAATGAAGCCAAAACCCGAAACAATTGATAAAATTCACAAATTTAATTTTGAAGAATTAAGAAATAATTTTGGGAATTATACATAACCATAATAAAATAATGTGCATGGAAACAGGCTTTCTTAAGACTCTGAGAGATGTCTAAGGAAAAGTTCTGCTGAGACTTTTGCCCTTCATTCAAAGGCAGTTTTGCAAGTAGTTTATCCATTAAATGTAATGGTTTTTCAGTGTATTCAATGACATAAATTCATGTCTAATAGTCTTTGAGATGTGGAGTGTTTTTTTTCCTCTCAGAGTGATCAATTAACCAATCATTCTTATTTCTGAACTAGAAGTGTTGGACAACAGTGGCGTCCCCCAAGTCAGTGTTCTAGGACCAACTCTTTTCATACTCTACATAAATGACCTCTGTGATCATATCAAGAGCAACTGTGTTCTCTTCGCTGATGATGTAAAGCTATTCAACACCACAGACAATACTGCTACCCTTCAAAAAGACCTTGACTATGTATCAGAATGGTCAAACAAATGGCAACTTCAAATCTCAACAAATAAATGCTCTGTCCTACATATTGGCAAAAAAAATCAGAAAATAAAATACAGGCTGAATAGTTAAGACCTTGCTGATGATCCAAACTCTGTCAAGGATCTTGGAATACTCATCTCAAATGACCTAAGTGCTAGAGCCCACTGTAACTACATAGCCAAAAAGGCATTAAGAGTTGTTAACCTAATCTTACGTAGCTTTTTCTCTGGTAATATTACACTACTAACTAGAGCATACAAAACATTTGCTAGACCAATACTCGAATACAGCTCATCAGTCTGGAACCCACATTACGTATCTGATATTAACACAATTGAGAAAGTCCGGAAATATTTCACAAGAAGAGTTCTCCACTCCTCTACTCGTTGCAGAATACCTTACACCACAAGACTCGAAATTCTAGATCTAGAAAACCTAGAACTACGCCGCCTTTGGTCCGATCTAAGTATGGTATATAAAATCATACATTGCAATGTCCTACCTGTCAATGAATACTTCAGCTTCAACCATAACAACACAAGAGCACACAATAGATACAAACTCAAGGTTAATCACACCAAACTTGATTGCAGGAAATACGACTTCAGCAACAAAGTGGTCAATGTCTGGAATACTTTACCTGACTCTGTGGTTTCTTCCCCAAACCCTAAAAACTTTAACCTTAGACTTTCTACTGTTGACCTCACCCCTTTCCTAAAAGGTGTGTAGGGGGCATGCATAAGCGCACCAACGTGCCTACCGTCCCTGTCCTATTGTTTCTTTTATATATATTTTTATTTTTCTTATATGTATCCATGTATTCATAACTATGTTTTTACTTATACCTATTATCTTGTAAGCAATTGACAAAAAAAAATAAAATAAAATAATAAAATAAAATAAAATAAAATAAAATAAAATAAAATAAAATAAAATAATAAAATAAAATAAAATAAAAAATAAAATAAAATAAAATAAAATAATAATAAAATAAAATAAAATAATAATAAAATAAAATAAATAAAATAAATAAAATAAAATAAAATAAAATAAAAATAAAATAAAATAAAATAAAATAAAATAAAATAAAATAAAATAAAATAAAATAAAATAAAATAAAATAAAATAAAATAAAATAAAATAAAATATAAAATAAAATAAATTGGGGGAAGGGGAGAAATAGGCCTGTATGGAGTTTGGCTCACAATCACTGGCAATTCATAGAAAATGAGCCAGACGCTAATATACAGCAAATACAAAAGCAATGACTTTAAACAAATAGCATCACCTCTCAGACATTGTAGCCCAACTGTTACTATTTAATATTAGTGCCAAGGCATCAGAGGAACGAACTCTAATTCCAAATTAGGAGATTAAGTTGAAATTTAAATTCTAAGGTGCTTAAATTAATTAATTCATGATAAAAATATACTTCCTGGAAATATCTTCACTGTATGTAAGCTTCCTAGAGTCATTGGGAGACAACCAGTCTATAAATCGTATAAACAAATGCAATTGATTTAGAATAATTTATAGACTTGTTATTTAATAATCTCACTCAAAAGTTTCTGCTGAATAACAGAATGCTAGAAAAGTCTTCACAGGATAAGAGAAGTCTTAAGTTCTGTTCTTTATTTTGATATAACACCCTGCTATTCTTGATAATATCACAGTTTACAACTTTCAGGTTTGTTGTTTATGGAGCATATTTGCCAGTACCTGTGATTAACAATCACAATTTCCTAATTACTTAGGAAACTGCTATAGCTTATGGGTGATAATTATGAATGCTTTTGTGTCACTTCAGTTGTAAGAATTTACAAGTGACAATATATATGTAAGCATCAAAATTATGAAAATATATAAACATAAAAGGTACAATCAGACAGTATATTCTGATATAAATAAATATAAAATTCTAAAAGACAATGCAAGTAAAGATTAATTTATGAAATGTGACCCCAAAGCCTAAATAAATAAAGGCAATATATTTTTTTAAAAAGTTAAATTATGCATGTGTTGATATTAATGGACAAACTTAGATTTTACACAGCTACACAACTTGCCTCTCAAAAGTCCATCATTTTGTATTGATGTAGTAGAAAAGGCTGCTTGACAAGTAATTCAAGAGTTGTCATTAGGAGTTGAGTTTACAATACTTTCTCCTTTTTAATCTGATCATGTTAACTGATACTGTATTTCACAATACCCAATGCCAAGTCATCAATTCACTTGATGCTGTCAGTAACATGTTCTGTAAAAAATGTGGGTGGATGGGAGTGGAGCAGTGGAGTGAAGTAATCCAAGCTTTGCTTTTCACATATTATCAATCTGAACAATTTCTGAAAATTCCTGATGAACATAGTTGACTAATCTAATGAATTGGGTTTCTTGTAATCCATTTGTTAGCAAATGCTTGTCATTCAGTTATTCTAGAAATTCCCAGATGATGCAGTTTCATCGTTTTTAAAAATGTCAATGCTTTCCTTTCTCATACCCATGGATTTGTTTGAAAGTCTTCTATTTAATAGTTAAAGGTCTAGTATGCTTGTGAGGATCAGTTGAGGAATTGGTTTATGACTGTCTGTTCCCAGAAATATTATACAGATAATTTTATGTTTTCACCAATGTTTGTACTCATGGGCTCTTTCTTAGAAGATAGCACATCTATTAATATATATTGGGTCCTCTAGATATTAATCTATAAATACATGATACACATGACATAGCCATTATTTTTACAAAATAAAATTATAATATCTGAAGCATCTATGAAAATTAAATGCATAGTAACTCTTAAAAGGGCCCTTTTCTATGCTTTCAGAATAATTGGAATCCCATCAGAGTTAAACAATTATCTGACCTACCAAAACTTGTTATTCCTTCATAAAACTCCATCATACAACAAACTAATTCTGTAACATACGACAACATTCATATTTCTGTCATATGAAGTTGGTTCCTTGCTTCCTCCCTCCCTGTATCTTTTATTACACCACCAGAATTTTGTCAGTGACAGAAGCTGTTGTTATTTTATTTTTGGACTTTTACTTTTCCAAGCTCTGTTTTTTTTTAAAAAAATTTTTTTTGATTTTGGCTTCTTTATCAAGCATGGAGTTGTTGCTTGAACCCTTTTGAAGTTTCTCTAGTGTGGTGTTTGCCACCCCAATTCAGAAATTGCTTGCGTTAAAAGTTCAAAACAAACTCGCAACAATAGCAGATGAATATTGTAACCATCTAACATCTGCAAGAAGGAGAGGGTCCTGAAGAAAAACTATTAAAGTTACTATATATGGCAAACAGAGAAAAGTAATACACTGTCAAGGGGAGAAAGCCAATGTTTTCTAAAATCATTGTTTTGATACAAAATTTTATATTAAAAATTGAACTTTACTTTGTCTCTCAGATATGTACAGGAGATGAACATGGTGAAGGACGGATGCATATGAAGTCTTTGGCTCACATCAGAAAAAGAACTTAGTTTGAAGGCATAAAATAGAGTTACCAAAAATTCATTGGTGGTACCTGTGCCTTTTTGTTGGCATCTAGTAAGTGCCCTGATTTGTGCAGCCTAGATTCCCTACAGGTCTCTCAGATGCTGGCATATTATTTAAATGAAACAAGATGTCCTCTTCTTCTGAATATGAGACCACAAGAGGAAGGGTAGTCTACCTGGTGCTTTGCAGATGATTTGGGGTATAATGCTCAAAATCCCAACCATTGACTGGCTCAGCTAGAACTGATTCATTTGGAAATTTAAAACACATTATGTGAATTTTTATTTCTTAGTTTTGTTTGCTTGAAGATATCATAACCAGCTTATGGAAGCAGGTATAAATGAAGAGTATAGTGATTCCACACCAGAAAAGTTGATCAAATTGGAGAACATCAAATACTTATCTTTACCAAATGATATCATGTAATGGATTTTGTAACCAGCAATGAACATTTTTGACAGAGAAAAAGAAAGAAAGAATTGCACACGAACCTAACAAACTATGTTGTATCCATATTTTTCATCTATAGAAATTTTTAAAGTGCTTCAGAATTTCCATGCTACCTCAGAAAAGTTAAGGTCAAAAATCATTGTCTTCTAGGTTTATCTGAATTTGACTCCTGCATTATTTTCCATAAGATAAAACTGCTGATTTTGCATCCAATGTGGCAAGCAAAATTGGAGGGAATAATTTTTACCAATTGCAAAGTCTTGGACGTTCTTATCAGATCTACAAAAATTAAATCATACTGTAATTTCTTGAGAGTTCAATATACTTGCACAAATAAAGAAATAACAATTTATGAGAGCAAATATTTTCTAGGGTTCAGACGTATTTTGTCATTTTTTTCTATAGTGGGATTCTAATGAACTGATAGTTTATTGGTTTTCTGTTGGCATAGATTTGTAAACCTCTGTGGCATAATTGTATTTGAACGAAAGCGTGCGAATAATTTTAGTAAAAAAAATGTATTATTTGTGCATGTGTCGAGTACAGTTTTATTTCCGATGATTTTTTCCTTGGGAAAAAATGTTTTGCTGCAATGATTGTTTATGTGTATATGTTTATGACACTTGTTGCCTGATGATTAACCTCTTAGGCCTTCTCTAGTAATAGTAGAAAATGATACCTGTCAACATGTGCCACAAGTAAGTTAATTGCTAAATTTAGATTTATGGCCATTCTGATTAGATATTGGAATACCAAGTCAAGCTCTTGGAATTCTGACATGTGAATGTAGGTGACATCCTATCCAAATGCATCTATTATTTAGTGACATTTCCTTGAGCATAAATTGTGTAGTTTGGATTGCCCCATAGAAATATTAGCATATTCATAAACTAAAGCCAGGAAGTAGAGGGATGTATTTCCAAATTTTGAATTTTTTAATATTTTGTATTTGGGAAATTATTCCGTATTTAGCATATCAATAGGAGGAATGAGTTATGGGAAGGACAGTTTCTGCTTAGGGTAAAGTGGAAGTATTGTACGTCTAGGAATATCTTTAGGGCACTTTAAAAAATTACAGTAGTGGCTGTTACACATTTTAAAAATGGTGGAGTTTTGACCATATGGCTATAACTGCCATAATGAATTATTTTAACCACATTGTACGAATAAGCTGATATATTTCTGAATGTTAAAGCCTTTTTTTCCCCTTTCCTTTGACCATTCTTACCATCACAACTCTCCAATGGAAAAGTTGAACTTATTCAAATCTACAGGATGCCTAAAGGGACACATGTTTAGTTCTTGACAGCATATGTTAGTCTATGCTATTCTGGGTAAGAATAAACATATCTTTTAAAGTTAAATTAACATTGGATCCACCTTGCATATGCACTGGGGTCTATGTTCAGCCTTGTTAGAATTATTAAGAAAAAAAGATGACTTACACCACAGGTGTACCCATAACTCCACATGCAACCTCCAGAAAACTTAGTTAGGTAGGGTCTATGGTGATCTCAACTTGTTACCAAACTGAAGATATTAATGTGGCCATGGATGAAACTTCTTAAATACACAACTGGAAAGAATAGTGGTAATTACATTTAAATAATTAAGTGTAAACTTTAGTTGTCTGCCCCTTACAATTTTGAAATTGCCTCAGTGAACCACTTAGAGACCAAGAGCAATCCCAACTCAAAATAAATTGCCCACCTCTGATTTGGATTAACAGTTTTTGAGGGGGGTGGGGGAATAACTGGCTTTTAAATAGTTAGAGCTCTTTCATGGAGTGTCTTTTCACAAGAGGAAGAGAGTTCTGGAATGTATCCAAATTCATCTGGTCCAAAGGATGCATTGCTGTAGTGCTTCCTGCTAAAACTAGGCAATCAGCATTTAATCCAGTAACCATTGGGAACCTGTATAAAATGCTGAATTGTCTAGGACATAAAAGGATATATACCAACATGATAAGAAGGTATTGGAGGGGAAATGCTAGGTAGTCAGTGGTTTATGGCCTTTAAACTTGTTTGCTGCCTTCAAATGCACTGGAAGATGCTGTCCTTTATAACGGGGGTCCCCTGGGCTGTAGCCAACTTCTGGGCCATGGTCTATTTTGAACTGGGCCATCTGAGTGGCAGGCCAGCGTGCATGTGGATACATGCATCTCAATTTGCACGAGCGGTGGGCTAGCATGCATCCACATGCACATACAGCTCAATTTACAGAAGTTGAGCTGCACGCGCATGCGCACCAGCCTGCCACTTCCACAAGTTGCGATGTGCATGTGTGCTCATGTGCCGGCACACCACTCAGGTGCCCCAGTTCCCATCTCCCCCCTCAGCCAGGGACCGCTGGTTATAGACATCAATCAACTATTCAAGGAATTTGTATCTGTGTGTCCCAGACAGTGGGGACATGATTGAATCCTTTACGAGAAGCTGTAAGATGTCTTGGGCTAATCCTTTCTGAAATTGTTGCCCCTGTGTAGCTTTTTAATATTTCTTTTCACTTTGGGCACTTATTTTTTTTCAGTCCAAGCTCAGCCTCTTCATGAAGTAGGACTTTTTTTTTTTTCAGTCCAAGCTCAGCCTCTTCATGAAGATGTCTCTCCACCGACAGTCCCATATCTCCATAAAGGAAATGCTAGGGCGACTCTTTTTAGCACCAGTCCTGATCCCCCCATTTGAGGGGCCTAAGCCAAGCCATCACAACAGGCAGGCATTGTGGAGAACGGTGGGGTCTTCCACAGCTTCTGGAACATGTGTCTCTCCTGGAGCAGTGCTTTGAGCTTTTAAAAATGCACCACAAAATTTTAATGGATTAAAATTTAGAACAAATTTAGAGTTTATTCAGAATGCGGAATAAATTTTAATAGCATTTTAATAGAAATACCAATCAAAACAGGAAGATCCCAAATATTGTTATGGAAGTGGGGTCTTGAATGCATAAGATTGTTGTTCCAAAAATGTTTTTCACAAATCCTTTGTACAAGATGAAAATAAAAGTGTAAGGAAGAGCAGCATCAGAAAAAGGCTATATTTCTGATCTATATTTTTATAGCCAAGTATTACAGCAGTTCATAGACTGCCTTTCTCCAAATGATCAGGTTCCCTGGCCTTTCACAATCCCAGCTGAAACTTTCTACAGAGAAATGGCTATCTACTGGCTATCTGCTCAAGGTTTTGGACTACATCTCTCCTAATTCCTGATATTTAGTTGCGTGATAGGAGTTTATATGAATTATAATACAGAATATCCAGGAAACACAAGGTTGTCTATCCCAGTTGTAGTTATCAGAATAAACTTTTTATAAGATGAGGGTGGGGTTGGGGATAAGGAGAAGCTAACTGATGCAGGGCTACCCATTCATATATATGTATATTTAGCCTTTTTGAAATTCTGAAAAAGGGCAACCGTTTATATCTCATGTAATACATTAATGTTTTTTTTCCCCCTAGCAATGTTTGACTATCCTGTTGGGACAATATACTGTTTTGTCACAGATGCAGAAGATAAAGTGCTAGGACTAATGTTATTAATTAATGTTTTAATGTTAAAGGATGTAGTCTGCTGCAGGGAGATTCTCTCCACCGCCCCCACTGGAAGGATATTTTTCCTTTTTGTTGTTAGACCTAATTGAAGTCTTTGTTGAAACTGTGGGAATCAAAGAGGTCTGGCTAAAAGAACAAGAGATTTGGGTTCTGGGATTGGTTCTGCCATTTATTTACTATGTGACTTTTACTGTTAATTGAATCTCTCTGCATCATTAACAAAAGTCTGTGTTCTCAAGACAATGTGTTTGTTTACAGTCTTCTGTTATACGAAAGCAAGGACAAAATGCCTTCTTTGTTCTCTGCAGCAAAAGCCTCAATGGTGATAGTTCAAGTACAAATAAGTATAGTTTCTGAAGTCTTCTCTAGCGTCTGCAATTAACCCATAAAAAAAAAAAAGAACAGAGAGGTGAGGCCTCCCATATGACTGATATATTTGCAGTTCCCTTTCCCAGTTAGTATAATGTCTAGTGTTAATTCTCATAGTACGAGAACCGGTGGTGGGATTCAAATTGTATTACCACCGGTTTAGATGTGCTTTGCCTAACGCTGGCGCACAGCTTTCCCCAAACCAGCTGAGGCCTGCAGCGTGAATCAGCTGAGGGGATAAAAAAGAGAAAAGCGCAGGGCAGGTGGGAGGGCCAATCCTGCGTTTTTCTCTTCTTTTTCCTGTCAGCTGATTCGTGCTGGAGGCCTCAATTGGTGTGGGATAGTTGCGCGCCAGCATTAGGCAAAGCACATCCACCAAGCCGTGCCCACCAAGCCATGCCCACCAAACTGGTGGTAAAACAGTGTCTGAGGATTTTTTTCCTCCTCTCAGCTGATCGCAGGCTTTTTTTTTTTTTTTTTACTACCAGTTTGGCTGAACGGGTCCGAACCGGTAGCATATCACCACCGATGAGAACATAGTATGAACTAAACATAGTATGAACTAAAAACATAAGGGGCATAAGGCACTGGTAGGGTTCTTCTATGGCTGAGCTAGATGAAGCAGGTTGTATTTTGATGCCAGTGGTATGGAAGATGAGTTCTAGAAAGTGACTAAAAACACAAAGGATGGGAGATTAATTAGAATTAGAAATATTTTGCACAACTGGTGGCCTCGGGTTAAGTGAAAGGTGAAGCTGCAATTTGTCATCAAGTACTAACTAGACTATAAAAGTTGACAGGGATGTCCAAGGTATGCATGTGTCAAAATCTTCAAGATGGTGAACATGGTGCTATGAACAGAGCTTTACCACTTTTGTACTTGTAGTAGTATATCAGTTTTGAAATGGATAGCTACCCTGCTTCTCCAACAATACGGCCTCCCCCAATAGGAAGTCCCAGCATGTTTTATAGGCATGAAATGAAATTAAGCCCCTCCCCCCCCAAATTAAGGTCTATATTAAAACATGCGAAATGGGGGGAATGGTGGGGGAGTTTGCCGTTAGGAAGTACTTTTGTTACACACCCGGATATGGTGCTGCCTGCGTTGACCCCGATACGAAGTGCCCCACCAACACCGAGGTCAATATCCAAGCC
Organism: Notechis scutatus; assembly: GCF_049901735.1. Lineage (NCBI taxonomy): Eukaryota > Metazoa > Chordata > Lepidosauria > Squamata > Elapidae > Notechis > Notechis scutatus. The sequence continues at coordinate 107,016,235 of NC_142009.1, forward strand.
GTCACCGCCCACCCGAAGATGCAAGGGGGGGAAATTAAGTCACCCCCGAAAAGATGGCCTAGTCATTTTTTCGGGGCTCAAAAAAAAATAAGACCCGGCCTTATTATATGAGAAACACGGTATATAAATTGAATCAAATAAATAAATATAGTGGGGCTGCAGTTATGACATTGCACCTAAGTTCTTTCTCAGATATCCATGACAATTCAAAGAAAAAAATCACCATTGGTGGTAGCAATGGTGTGTGTGAAAGAGAAGGGGGGTAGGAGGGAGGGAGAGGGAGATGGGGAGGGGGAGGGAGGGAGGGAGGGAGGGAGAGAGAGAGAGAGAGAGAGAGAGAGAGAGAGAGAGAGAGAGAGAGAGAGAGATTTGTATTCCAATAATACTTATCTAAATTTATGGCACAATTGTACGAACCCATGCTATTCTGGGTAACTTCTACAAAAATAAAAGAAGTTTCATCATATGCCAGCATCACCAAGCTGCTGTGCCGCTCCAATAATGAAATAACTAGGCCCGCCCATTTCCTATGAATAAGAAATCAACGAAATTAAAACAAAACAGAAACAGGACTTTATTTTTGTTTTGTTTTTGTTTTGCAATCCTGGCATGGCTAAATCCATCCAAAACCTCCAGAAACTTTGTAGCACTGAATAAAGTTACATAACTGATAATTTCTCCATGCTTCTGACTGTTTTTTTAATATAAAAAAAATCACTACTAAATATCATCTTATTTAAGTTGTGTAAACTAGCTTATGGTTCTGGATTGTTCCTAAGCTGCCAAAATTATCCTGTGTGTGGTAGAACATGACACAGAAATAGACCAAAGATAGGATTTGTTCACCCTAGAACAAATATTTGAAGTATCTGTCAAAATCAGTGCAAGTTCTACAATAGTTGGCTGGAAAATCCAGATGTATGCCATATGTATGTTTTATTGTTTTTTTAACATACATATTTGATTAAGATAACAACCATATTGCAAATAAATAAATGAACAAACAAACAAACAAGCAGGTGCATCTGACAGATTAACATTCTGGTCACCATATTTCCTTTTATTGTCACGCTATTTTATAAATAAGTTTTTTTTAATCCACAGATAAATAAACACATAAGGTGTCATCTGTTCTGGAATCCAAATACTGTTATCACACTAATTGCAGAGAATCTAATTCTATAGTGGGGCTTTCAGCTTTTATGCCATTCTGTTATTGAAGAATTAAAGTACAATTAGTGTCACAAAACAATAGTTTGCCTCTTTTAATTATGCTTTGGTTTCTTCTTAGCATAATGTTTTAATTACATCTTTCTTTCTCTCTCTCTCTCTCTCTCTCTCTCTCTCTCTTCTGTTTTTATTGATTTGATGCCAGTACAATTGTGTCACCAAGACCTCCCAGTACTCAGTTAATTACCTCGGGGGATTCTGTCTCTTTCACTCTTTTAAAGTAAACCAGATCCCCAACTACCTACAAAACAAAATCCAAAGAGGAGATGAAAAGAAAAAGAAAAAGTGTGCTTGTTTGTTTGCAAGACATCCATGCTGTTTCTTGCAAATTCATCAAGTGAAGGTCAGCGAGCACATGCCATTTCTCCAACAAGGAGACGATTATCTGTGCAATCTCATCCGATCCAGCTGCCCCACCAAGTTACCATGGCAAAGTAAACACTTTAGTTGCCTTCCGTAGGTGACAAGACAGCACAGGTGAGAGCAATGTACAGATAGAGACTTCTGGAACAGCAAGAGAATTTTAGAGGAAAACAAACAAACAAAAACCATAATCATTTAAGAGAACTTCACAACAATTCTATTACACTATGTAATGTGTTCCCATCAGATATGCACACGTTACTGGTTTTCTTCATAGAGGTCACCCTTATGTAGAACAACATTTCGATAGCCTATCCTCCTCTACATAAGAGCTTTAAGATCGATAGCTGTGATGGCACCTACACAGGTTTTTGCCAGAAAGATGCATGGACAGGATACTCCATTCCTGCAAACCCCTATTCATATTTTTCCACAGAAGGAAAAAGAATTGCAGCCCTGGCATGTTGTGCTTTCCACATGCTTGAGAATGATTCCTAACATGTTTCCCCTTGAGGAAAAATTAAGATTCAAATCCATTGTAGGCTTTTTACCAGATGGAGTTAAAGAAAGCACAGTGTACTTATGGAGAAACATCTCCCTCATGTGAGCCCAAGATAAGTTATGACATCCTGAACTAGCTTTGTCCTCATTCTCTGAAAGGAAAGCCAGGTTCTCCCCTCTAGATCTTGCCCTCTCTTATCTCCTGCAGCTTCTGTGTGTGTGTGTGTGTGTGTGTGTGTGTGTGTGTGTGTGTGTGTGTGTGTGTGTGTGTGTTTACTAGTGCAAAAAGATCATTTGGGTCTAAATCTGTTGTTCTAGCATTTTACCTTCTATTCTTATCAGCTTACTGAGAAATATAGAAAGAATTCAAAGGTCGATGACAGAGTCTTGCATTGTATATCTAAACCCTGGAGTAATCTCTGACCTCCTTGTGTAAGGCTAGAAAAAAAAGGCCCTTTTTGAGAATCTTGAAGTTCTGTATTGAAAATGATCCTTCAATTTCTTCAGGGAAAAACTACAGTATTCTTTCAAGATTACTTTGGGTGATATTTTTGAAGCTACTTTACTGCTGTGAAGTGAGGGAGGGCTGTAATTATTTTCAGTTACAATCTTCCTACTGCTCTGTGGCTTCTCTTGATGGCTATACTTCCTCCTCTGAAGAAATCCTCACAGTAGGAGTCCCTGAATAATTTTCTCTGGAGTCTTCTGAAGCATAAGAAGCTAGAGAGGCTGCAGAATGCAGTGGAGAAGATTGTGCAGTAAAATGGAAAGCACACAGAAAAACACACATACTACTCAGTTACTTGTCATCCTGAAATTGGATTGTGAGGTGGGGGGTGGGAATGAAAGTCTGTAGTGGAACAATAGCTTTATAGCAAGTAAGACAAGAGAATGATAGAAAACTCAAACCGTGCCCTCACTTTGTGCCATTTTCATTTATTTTCTATACTTTGAATATAACTGAATCCCGCACTTCACTCATGTGATATATTCTACACCAGGCATGTCAAACGCACATTGTCACAGCGGTATTACATGACATATCGGGACTTTTTTCCCCCTTCGCTGAACCAGGTGTGGGTGTGGCCAGCACGTGATGTATCTGGCCCATGGACCAGGAGTTTGACAACCCTGTTCTGCACACACACACACACACACACACACACACACATGCTTCTTCACTGAGATGTGACACTCTTCTTCATTTCTCAGCAGACACTTTATGCGCTTTCCATGAATATAAGCCTAAATAACAACTGCATTTGCAGGTGCATTGGCTCAGTGGCTTAATGATGCTGGAGATGGTCTTTGCTCCAACGGTTCATGTCCTAACATTGCGTGGCAGGGTGAGCTCCCATCACTTGCCTCAGCTTCTACTCACCTAGCAGTTTGAAAGCATCAGGGGTGGGATTCTACCAGTTCGCACCTATTCACTAGAACCGGTTGTTAACATTCTAAGCAGTTCAGAGAAACAGTTGTTAGAAGAAATTACTGGCCTAATCCTGTAAGGAAGGCAGGAAGGAAACATTCTGGTGTTGCTTACAGAAACTGCCTCTCCATTAACCCTTATTACATTCTTGGCAGGACTAGACATCCTATCTCAGGAACGTCTCTGGAGTTTTTTTCCCCCTCCTTTGCTGGTACTTTGCTTGTGTGGAGTGACCATTCAAAGTTACAATGGCACTAAAAACAGTGACTTATGATCATTTTTCACACTTACGACTGTTGCAGCATCCCCATAGTCATGAGAGGCCAGGCAAGGAGATGCATGCCTCGATGTGAGTGATATTGAGTTGGCCACACCCAGCCAATAACATGACCACCAAGCCACGCCCACCAACCAAGCCATGCCCACAGAACCGGTTGTTAAAAAATTTGAATCCCACCCCTGCAAAGCATGTTGTATGTGAATAGATAAATAGGTGCCATTTCACTGAGAAAATGAGCGGATGGGAAAATGAGCGTATTTCAGATGGGTGGTGAGAATTCCGCTAGCACTGGACTTTCCCAGCTGCAATTGGGAAGTGGCTTTGGTGGAGGGAGAAGGCCCTGGATGATGCTGCAGGAAGCCATTTGTCTTTCTTTCTGGTGCACCTTGGAAAGCATGCGAGTGTGAACTGAATGGGCTAGCAGTCTTAGGCAGCCAAATTACTACTATGCATTAGTATTGTAGTCTACTGGCTAATGTAACATTGCCATACATTAAAAATAAACAAATAGCCAAAGTTGAACCTATGAAGTGAATACATTTATTTTAAACTAATTATAACTGCAGTCTAACTGTATTTGAAGCTTCCACTGTGTCAACAACAACTGCTTGAAAAGCCCCCAGGTTAGCTTGCTTGCTTGTTTATTTGTTTGTTTATTATTTGTTTTTTTTTAATCCTGCCTTTATTATTTTACAGGTAACTCAAGGTAGCAAACATATATAATACTCTTACCTCCTTCTATTTTCCTTGCAACTTCCTGTGAGATGGGTTGGGGTGCTAAAGCATGACTGGTCCAAAGTCACCCATCATTTAAATAAATTCCCAACACAGGATAGCAAGACAAGGTATTCTTTGGCACCTGCTAAAGTTTCAGCGAGAACACATTGCAGGTGCTTTGCTGGTCTTATGCCTTATTTATTTCTCAGAAAAGCGTTCTACTTACCTACTACCCTTTTAATTATGTACCAAGCCAGCTTCAGAGATGAAACTGTCACCTAAGATGGCTCTGAGGTACTATAGGTTTTTAACAAGGTGTCCCAGATCCCAGTTGCTCAATTCATATCTGTAAATTGCTGCCACAGGCTATTCAGTTATGCTGGCTTAGATGAGGCACACAGAGAACTCTCTTAAACTCAGATTGTATGATTAGCTTGTATCAGGGAGGCACAGTTTGTTTCTTTTATAATAGCTCTTAATTGATAAGCCAGAACTTCAGGTCTACGCGATATAACAATATATAGAAAAGCACTGGAAAAGTTAAAGTAATTTTCAGGCAGAAAATAGTTTCTGTTTCTCATATCAAATGGTTTAATCCTTGACATGTTTGTCTTTGTAACCATTCCTTGAATAGAAGTGCACCTTTACCAGTTGCCTGTGAGTCAATGATTAAGTGAATAAGCTATATACTTTGAGGAAAACCAAATAACCCTAGATATTTGTCTAAATGCTTTCCAATGGTCTTCTGACCAAGGCTTTATTGCACATTTCCCCCTTTCTTTCTCTCTTTCAGCTTGAGAAACCCAGACACAGATTAAAGGATTTAACTCTAAATGCCTATGAAGAAAACAACATGAACCATCCAAACTAGCTGATGACTGGTCTCGGGATAACAAACAACAAGAATGATTTGGAAAAAAAAGTAATCACTTCAGACTCCCTACAGTTTGGAGATGGAAGAGAATTGCAAGAGAAATTACTCACTTTCCCTAGAGTGAACATAAAGCTGTTTAGCCATTCAGTTTATAATTAAAATACTGAACAAGACTGCTGTCATTTGTCCCCAGTTAGTATTCTGATACAATATAAGTGAGCTAGGGTTGGGAAAGTACTTTTTAAGGGCATGAAAAAATAATATTGTAGAGGTTTGGCCTTTGGTTCAGACTAGCAACAGAAGCAAGCATTGTTAGACATCTGCCCAGATTCTACAGGATACAATAATCAAGTTCCAAAAGGCCTGTCACCTTGTTTCTTTCCCTTGCTGTCTTATTCATCTGCCTTTTCTGAATATAATGAAGACTGAAAAAAAGGAGCCAGTTTGATGTAGTGGACAAAGCATCAGGTTATAAACTGGGAGACCCTGAGTTCTTCCCCCACCTTAGGCATGAATTCACCTGAATGACCTTGGGTCACTCACTCTCATTCTCTCAGTTCTAGGAAGGAGGCAAGGGCAAAATATTTATGGAGGGGAAAATGCTAAGAAAACTGCAGGGACTAGTCCAGGCAATCACAGGGATTCAACAATGACTGGAAGGCAGAAACAACAACAAGAAGAAAACCTTCTACGCACCAATTCCACCCGCGCTTTCTACAATTTTGTAAACAACAAACTAAAAGACTCAAGGTCCATCCCACCCCTGAAAGGACCTAATGGTAAAGACTGCAGCAATGACACTATTAAAGCCAACCTCTTTAACGCAATCTAAAACTATCTCTATCTATTGGACCGGACGGAATATGTGCCTACTTCTTAAAAAAGCTACCCACTGCCATAGCTGAACCTCTAAGCATAATCTTTGAAAAATCTTTCAGGACCAGCTCCTTGCCAAAACTATGGTCACAAGCCACGGTCATCCGGATCTTCAAAAAGGGAGACCCCAGCCTAGTTGAAAATTACAGACCAATCTCTTTATGCTGCGTCACCTGTAAAGTCATGGAATCAAATATTAACCAATCCATCATCCTCCACTTAGAAACAACCAACCTACTCTCTAATAAACAATTTGCTTTTAGGGAAAAAAACTATCATGTAATCTGCAACTCTTACACTGCAAAAACATATGGACTACACAACTCGATCAGAGCAAAGCAATAGACGCAATCTACATAGACTTCTGTAAAGCCTTTGATTCAGTGGTACACGACAAACTACTCCTAAAACTAAAATCTTATGGTATCTCTGGACACCTGCATAACTGGATAGAAGCATTCCTGTCAAAAAGAAAACAAATGGTCAAAATCGGGAGCGTCCTATCAAATTCTGTACCTGTCAACAGTGGTGTCCCCCAAGGCAGTGTTCTAGGACCAACTCTTTTCATACTCTACGTAAATGACCTCTGTGATCATATCAAGAGCAACTGTGTTCTCTTCGCTGATGATGTAAAGCTGTTCAATACCACAGACAATACTGCTACCCTTCAAAAAGACCTTGACTATGTATCAGAATGGTCAAACAAATGGCAACTTCAAATCTCAACAAATAAATGCTCTGTCCTACATATTGACAAAAAAAAATCAGAAAATAAAATACAGGCTGAATAGTCAAGACCTTGTTGATGATCCAAATTCTGTCAAGGATATTGGAGTACTCATCTCAAATAACCTAAGTGCTAGAGCCCACTGTAACTACATAGCCAAAAAGGCATTAAGAGTTGTTAACCTAATCTTATGTAGCTTTTTCTCTGGTAATATTACACTAATAACTAGAGCATACAAAACATTTGCTAGACCAATACTCGAATACAGCTCACCAGTCTGGAACCCACATTACGTATCTGATATTAACACAGTTGAGAAAGTCCAGAAATATTTCACAAGAAGAGTTCTCCACTCCTCTACTCATTGCAGAATGCCACCAGAGTCAAAATTCTAGAATTCTTATGCCATCAGACTCGAAATTCTAGACCTAGAAAACCTAGAACTACACCGCCTTTGGTCCGATCTAAGTATGGTATATAAAATCATACATTTCAATGTCCTACCTGTCAATGAATACTTCAGCTTCAACCATAACAACACAAGAGCAAACAATAGATACAAACTCAAGGTTAATTGCACCAAACTTGATTGCAGGAAATACAACTTCAGCAACAGAGTGGTCAATGTCTGGAATACTCTACCTGACTGTGGGTTTTTTCCCCAAACCCCAAAAACATTAACCTTAGACTTTCTACTGTTGACCTCACCCCTTTCCTAAAAGGTGTGTAGGGGGCATGCATAAGCGCACCAACGTGCCTACCATCCCTATTCTATTGTTTCTTTTATATATTTTTTATTTTTCTTATATGTATCCATGTATTCATAACTATGTTTTTACTTATACCCATTATCTTGTAAGCAATTGACAAAAATAAATAAATAAAGAAACAACAAGAGAATCACCACTCCATAGCTGCTTTGCTCACTTCTTCTGGGATCTGGGTATGGGCCAAAAGAAGAAAGCAAGTGAAAGATTAGTGCCAGCAATGGAGACACATCAAGGAGGTGTTCTGGGGAGGGCTTCAGAAAAACCAGTGGTTGGAGCTGCTTGATGTGGATATATTTGAAGACTTGCCAACTGAACTCTGCTGGTGTTTGAAACAAAAGGCAACAGCCTGCAGTGCATATTTCTGAGAAATGTGTGTGTGTGTGTGTGTGTGTGCGCGCACACACACACACACTATTAGTAACAAGTATGTAACGTTTGATGAGGTTTTGTGCTGCCAGAGTTGTTTGCCAAAGTATAGTATTTCTTCCCCAACCTGATTACAACACATACTAGCAATGGTACCAAGTTGAAGAAGGCTGCAGGTAAGTTTTTAAAGCACAGTCAAGCACAAATGGGCTTTCCACCAAATTTGTGGATTAAAAACATGAGTGAAACATTCTTTCAAATTTCTCCAGGGAAAGGATAAATGCTCCAAACATTTCTCAAGGATCAATTTATCCTTTAGCTGCTACTGGAAACAGAGGGAGGGGGGAGAGAGGAGAGGAGAGGAGGGAGGGAGGGAGAGAGAGGGAGAGGGAGAGGGAGAGATATTTCCTTTGCAAGTTAAATTCCATTGATGATCACTTGTCTCCCCTGAAAGAATTCTTTTAAAAAAAATTCTCCACCATGCATTTGATTGAGAACTGATAGAACAATGCAGATGTTTTTCCGCCTGGCACTAATTTAAAGCTCATCCAGAACTTCATCCATCTTTCTATTTATTTCAGTAATATTTTCTGGTGAAGACAGAGCACAGAACAGAGAACATAAAACAAAGGAGAGAAATTAGATTTAACCAGGTTCAAAAGGCTTAAAATTAGCAATGCTACCAAAATAAGCTAAAGATTTAAGCATCTTTTAGATCTGTTGGGTAAAATGGAAATAACCCAGTAGAGAAATGGGTTTAACAACCAGGGAGCTCTCAGTACGAAATTATGTCATGATGTGAAAAACGAGTTGAAGTACAACATCTGGAAGCCCTCCTGTTAGCATTGCTAAATACCACCATCACTTTGGGGCCTCTTTTCAAAAGCTTTACAATCCCAATTTGCATAAAACCTCACACTTTGCAACATTTGGTAGAGTGGGACAAGCAAGATAAAAACAAATGGCAGAGAAAGCATCTTAAACTAATCCCTGGTTTTAATTGTAGAAATGCAAACTTACTGTGGGGCAGGGAGGTGTATGAGACTTCAGCCATTGTATTGCATTTCCCATCAGCTGTAGCTAACATGACAGTAACATCTGGAGTGCCACATGTTACCCATCCCTGTTACACACATTATCAAGTTAATTGTTCTTCCAACATTTCAATGTTTTCTTCCAGTGAAGAGTAGACCATTCAGCTGCCAGCATCAATACTAACTGGAAATGTTTACTTTTCCATGCCAGGTAGGCAATGTGGATATTGAGAAAGATGTGTGCAATGAGTTTTCATGTAATCACTGGGTTTTCTTAATTGATTTATTGGACATTCGTAGAGCTAGCTAACATTGGGAGAAAATGAACATGCGAACAGTCTGCTTTTGGAAAATTTTACTTAAGATTGCTTCCTTTACCAGTTCATTGAATAAACATAGAACATAGAATATCAGAATTGGAAGGGATCTTGGAGGTCTTCTAGTCCAACCCGCTGCTCAAGTAGGAGTCCCTATACCATTTCACACCAGTGGCTGTCCAATCTCTTCTTAAAAGCCTCCAGTGAGGAAGCACTCACAGCTTCTGAAGGCAAACTGTTCCATTGTTGATTGTTCTCGCTGTCAGGAAATTTCTCCTTAGTTCTAGGTTGGATTTTCTCTTTCATTATTTCCATCTGTTGTCTTGCCTTTGGGTCCTTTGGAAAATAGGTTGACCCCCTTTTTCTTTGTGGCAGCCCTTCAAATATTGGAACACTGCTATCACAAGGTTTACTTTTATTCCTTTGTGTTTTTTTTAATTGGACATCAAAGTCAAAATGAAGAACAAAGCAGAGAACAGAGCTAAACTATAAAATAACATTGTAGAACATTAACCCTAAGTTTGCTTTCTCCTACATTTTAAATAGTTTGACAAAGCAGTATTACATTGGTGGATTCAGCCAGACTCAAATTCTTATACAGCAATGGCAGGAGGTGAGGGACAGCCAATTTTCCATTTCACCTTTTCGTGAGGAAATGTATTTATTTATTGAATGTATAGGTTTCCTCTCTCACCAATAAGGTTATTCTATCTGAAAAATCCTAAATGATTTTAGATTTTGTAGAATTATATTTTCTCACAGCATAGCCCCAGAAGGCCCTTTTTGTCTCCCTGCTAACAGCAATCAAACTATTTAACCCCGCAATTCCCTCTCCAGCAGCGAGACTCCTTTGGCCATAACTAATGACCTCCCAGCTAATAGAGTACAGATTCCAATAGAGTACAGATTGTTCCTTGGAACTACAATCCAGACAAATTACCTGGGAATAAAGTAATTTGGGAATAAAATGTGTAGGATTGAATAAATTGTCTTTAATTCAGAATAACCATAGCTAAGGGTCTAATTTGCTTGTCGTGTTCAAATAAGTCTTGATCAAATAAACATTTCTCTTCTGTTCCTAAGTGGAAAGAAACAGGAGTGGGGGAAAGAGTGGGAACCATTGTTACATTCAAATGTTCAAAACAAAACTACTTTAAAAGCCTCCATGCTTCTAGAATCATTCTTTGGTCTAGTACAAACATGTCAAATGCAAGGCCTGCGGGCCAGATTTGGCCCACTATGTGGTTAGTTCTGGCCCACAGGGCCACCCTAGAAACAAGAGGGGATGGCCTGCATTGCCTCAGCACTGGCCCATTCCGAGCAGCTGGGCGCTCCCCCTGGGCATGCATACAGGAGGCAACAAGCGTGCAGGGGCTGGCAGTGCCCAGCAGCAGCTGCAGCTTCTTGGCCTCACCACATGTCACCCCACCTCACCAAGGAGAAGCAGAGCCAGGAGCAACAGCTGCCAGGAGCAGGTACACTTGCCCATTTCCCCACGGTTTTATTGGAGCGGTGTGAAGCAGCTCCACAGGTGGTAGGGCAGAAAAATTTAGGCTCTGGGTATGCTTTTTGTTGCCTCTTTCTACTGTCTACTGTCACAAGGTAACAGTCCAGCTCCACTGCATCCAGAGGTAGTATTCAGCAAGTTCTGACCAGTTCTGGAGAACTGGTAGTGGAAATTTTGAGTAGTTCTGAGAACCAGCAAATATCATCTCTGACTGGCTCCGCCCCCATCTATTCTCTGCCTCCTGAGTCCCAGCTAATCGGCTGGGTCTTCTTTGGTTGCCCTGCACAGGAGAAGGGAGCTGGAAAGCAAGTTAGTGGGGTGGGGAGGGAATGAAGATTTTGCAGTATCCTTCCACTGCCATGCCCACCAAGCCACACCCACAGAATCAGTAGTAAAAAAAATTGAATCCCACCACTGCCTGCACTCACCCCTTCTGTCACCTGTCCTTATCTCTGCTGCCCTCTGCAGTACATGAGGCTTTCAGTCCTGGCAAGCTGCAACATGGAGGAAACCATTGCCACAAACATGGGGTTCTTCCCTAGGGCTTGGATGTTCCAGGGTATAATCCCAGTGTCCTATAGGAACCCCCCACAAAGTGTGTCTCAGTTTAAAGATGTCAGGGACAATCTTCTGGCTCCTGAGACCCTGCCCAGGAATGAAGTATTTCAATGAAATTGAGTTTGACACATGTTATATCTAGTAGATCAAAATACCATTCTTCTTCTTCTTCTTCTTCTTCTTCTTCTTCTTCTTCTTCTTCTTCTTCTTCTTCTTCTTCTTCTTCTTCTTCTTCTTCTTCTTCTTCTTCTTCTTCTTCTTCTTCTTCTTCTTCTTCTTCTTCTTCTTCTGCTTCTGCTTCTGCTTCTGCTTCTGCTTCTGCTTCTGCTTCTGCTTCTGCTTCTCCTCCTCCTCCTGCTATCACATATTTTTTAAAATAAATTAGGGTCTGACCACACATGTTGGCCTGTGTATTTCTCCCACATGGGTTTTATTGATATAACATTTTATTTTCTCTTCAGCACTATAATCTTAAAACAGGACAGTTCTTTACCTTGATGACATATTAGAGTTGCTTTTTGAAAGAATGTGTTGATATTTTTGCTTAATGGCTCTTTTCAAGTTAGAAACAAAACAGAACACATATTTCCTTTAACTTTTTCTCCCCATTCAACCTATTTATGGCTCTATTATTATTCACATGTTTACACTTAGTGGACTAATCCATATTTAGGTGTACCCTTCTTGTTTTACATACACTTGCCATTGGGTAGCAACCTTAAGCAGTGTTAAAATGTGCAACATGTGGATCAGAGAAATAGTGAAAATGGCTATTCATGGGGGACCCTGAAAGTTCAACTAGTTACATATCATACCTGTATCCTCAAGGCAGGCTGGTTTTAAGATAGACATAATCAGGAAAGAATGACTTCAACACATGACTGATATTTGATGTATTTCACTCTTTTGTTTGGCCCATCCAGTTTTCAGCTTCATACTCCAGGAAAGATGCATTTACTAATGTAGTTTCTCCATTATATTCTTCAGAATGAAAAACCTATGGATGTTTTAAGATACAACCTAGGTGGGAGAGATCTATCTTTTTCTCTGCTGCTTCATGATTTAACTCTCCCCATACCTGTTAGCTGCTCTTAAGGCTGCTTTTGAGCATAGGTTTAGTTCTACTCATTTAGTACTAGTAGAATAGTTAATAGTCACACACACACACACATCCCACAATATGTGGCTATAGGAGTTATTCCCAAATAGCAATTTTGTGGAGTAACCCATAAACCATGTTCAAAAGCTATCAAACACTTGTATCAGCTCCCTTTGACTGTAGTCATGCAAAATGCTTGTACAGAGCACATGAAGATTATCAAATGGTTAAACCTGTTGGTCTGGCCACCTGTAAAAATTTCTCTTCTCCTGTCTCATATGAAGGAGCGGAATGGGTGGCTGGCTTTCTCTGGATGAAAAAGGAGATGGAGGGAGGGAAGGGAAATAAAATCAACCAATGCTTATCTTTAATGAGCTCTATAGACTACAGCTAAGAGCATTTGCTAGCACCCTGCTGGTAACAGGAAATAGATTATCAGAGAGACCAAAGATGCTATGCCAATAGCATTTCCTGCCACCTGAAGGATTGGTATCTTCACCTGCTAAGAGGACTAATTACCCTAGGCTGGTAATAGTCATGTAATAAGGTTAAAACAATTCTATGGATTCTGTAGTTCCAGAATTCAGTGAGTAGAAACAAAGATTATTAAATGTTGTACCCAAGAATGAACATTATAGTTTCACCCATTCCGCCTTTTGTTTTTCTCAACAATGATGCATTACAGAAAAATCAAGCCAGTTCACTCCAGCTGGCCTGCTGAACCAACAAATGCAGGTTTTTGTTCTTTAACCAGCTGCAGCTGATTGCATCAGTGCTGTACATGAAAAGGAAACCTGTAATTTATTGTAACAGACCACACCATTTCTGCTGTATATCTTGTCTCTTCTGTCATCTCAATGGGTGTATTTTTCATGGCATGTTGCAAACTGGCAAATGGAAATCAATGGCATTTAACAGAAACTCCTCCATATGTTGCAGCCAGATATTGATAAAAGGACAGACCAAAAACATGTTTATTTGTAACACTGGGATTTTTACATCAAGCCAAAAAAATGTGGAACCATATCCAGATTTTGTGTAAATTGGCTTGCTTGTTATATAAAGGGTTTGTTCTGTACCAACATGATGTGGGGCAAACAATTCCACAGAGAAGAATAAACATGTACAGTAGGAATGAGCTATTTTTATTGGTCTACTTTAGAAGGGGATAGGTTCAGGCAAGGGTACAAAATAGGAAGGGCCATATCAAATACATGGGCAAAGCCAGGAGTTTCATAACTTTCTTTTGGAGAGATTTTGGAAATTTATTTATTCTGCTACATGAAATCTATTTCTGAACCTATATTCCTGTCTCAAAATCTTGGTAGTGCTTCTAGAACTCTTGGTGACATATTCTGACTATATAGATTCTAGTGGGATTAAGCATTGAGGCAACGGTGGGATTCACATTTTTTTACTACCAGTTCTGTGGGTGTGGCTTGGTGGGCGTGGCAGGAGAAGGATACTGTAAAATCTCCATTCCCACCCCACTCCAGGATACTGGATACTGCAAAATTCCCATTCCCGTCCCACTCCTGGGGAAAAGTTACTGCAAAATCCCCATTCCCTCCCCACCCCACTAACCTGCTTTCCAGCTCTGTTCTCCTATGCAGAGCAACAAAAGAAGACCCAGTTGATCAGCTGGGACTTGGGAGGCAGAGAATAGATGGAATAGTCAGAGGTGGTATTTGCCGGTTTTCTGAACTGCTCAAAATTTCCGCTACCAGTTCTCCAGAACTGGTCAGAACCTGCTGAATACCACCTCTGCATTGAGGGCATAATTTTACAGTGGTTCTGATCCTTCTGCTCTGGATTTAACCAGAAGATGATGCATGGAGTATTACAGTTTGACACATGGCCCATTAGGTATGTGCCTTATAGGGCTCCTCTTTGTTCCCCATTCTATTCAATATCAACTTGAAATTGCTGAGGAAAGTTGCTAGGATTTTGGACAAGGGGATCATCTATATGATGAGGTCAGTTGGCTCTTTTGTTCTTAGCTATCCAAATCCATGCAACCTTGCCTAAGTTCAATTAAAAAAACTGGATGAACGAGAACAAGTTCAAATCTAACCCAGAAAAAGATGGAGGTGCTATTTGCCAATAGGAAATTAGATTCAGCAATTAAAATCCAGCCAGTGTTGGATGAGGTTGATCTCATTCTAGAGGACAAGGTCTGTTGTCAGGAAGTGCTCCCTGATCCTCAGCTGTCAGTAGTTTTGCAGTTGGGAGTTTTGGCAAGAGCACATTTATATAATTATCGTCACTGGATTGGTTGCAACTTTTCTTGAACCAATTGGATTTGGGTAGATTTTTCTTTTACATATTAAAAGGATCTTTTGTACATATTGAGAAAACAGCCTTCCGGAAAACATAAACACAACGGCATCCCTGCAGTAACTATTGAAAGACATATTGTTTAAAGATGCCGTTTGAAAAATAGTGTTAGATCGCGGGAAGGAGAGACTCAAGACCAGCGTGACAGTTCAGCTCTTTATTTCCATGTATAGATCTGTACAAGATCTTGGAGCTGCGGCAGCCCTTCATATAGGAATTGCTCGCGGCTCGCCGGCCAATGACAGGTCTTTGAATCTCCCGCGATCGGCTCGGCCAATCGCGGTTGATTCTTAGCGGACCAATCACTGCCATTCAGTGGACCAATCGTAATGCAGTTTGTGTGGACCAATCAGAAGTTAGCATTTGGAGTATGTTAATACAGAACAAATAGGTAGTGTCTTTTTTTCCTAAACTCTCTGCTAAAACATCACCATTACATTCATCATTCTTTTGCTCTACCATCCTGTTCCTCAAACCAGAAGAGAACCAGGCATGGTGGTCTTAAAGCTGAAAAGAAGATAGCATGAAGCTATATAGCAGGGGTGTCAAACTGAAGGCCTGTGTGCTGGATTTGATCCACGGGTACTTAGATCTGGCCTATGGGGCCATCCTGGAAACATCGTAGGACCAGCCCGCAGTGCCTCTGCCAGCAAAAATGGAGCTCGGAAAGGCTTTGTGTGGTGGTCCTTTTCACTGGCAGAGAACTGCAGGAGGTTGTCACAGCATAAAATGGAGTCTGGGTGAGCCACAAGCCCCAGCTCCATTTTCGTTGGCAGAATGTTAGCAAAACAAACTACTAGCAAAACTGAATACTCCCAGCCCCACCTGGCCCACTACAGGTACCCCCGACATGAGTGATGTCGAGCTGGACACGCCCACCTACACACACCCATCCGGCCCCCTGAAGTCAAATACAACCCTGATGCAGCCCTCAATGAAATCAAATTTGACACCCCTGCTATATAAGGAGACTGATAGATATAAGAATTATTTTTAAAATAAAAATATTTTTGAAGTAGCCTGCGGGCTAGAGGAAATGAGAAAACTGGATTAAATAAGACAATGAATCAAATTAGTATGAGATATAGGATTATTTAAAGAAAGGAGCTAGAGCAAGCCAAATTTGGATATCATGGGAGCCAGGAACAGAAGAAAATAGTAATGTATGATGCATATAAGTTACAATTCTGAAAGCAACACTTGTGGGCTATTTTCTCGCTTATCAGTAATTTTTTGCAGCAACAGGGTCTCTTGTCTTCAACCCATGAGTGAAACAGGTTTAGGTCATTTTAGCTATCAGCTTCATTAAGCAAGATCTTCTCTATATAGAGATACTGCCCAAGGCCACCTTCAGATGGGTTAAGTGATTTTGGTAGATGAAGAAGCAGAATAGAAATTGGCAATAAGAACAGCAAACAGCCAGTAGATGTTTTTTGTTGGCTCAGAGAAGAATAGTTTTTTTAAAATTTTGGGGAAAGTTAGAGAACCTCTACAATGTTTCAAATATGAAATTAATTCAGAATCTCATGCACAGCTTGCTAAGTTCTATTAGAAAAACCTTTGCTTTTCCTTCATGATGTTTGCAGTGGATCTGCTATCCTACTGGTGGCAGACTGATGCAATTCAATTCCCCACAGTTGGCTCACAGTCTGAATTCATCATGCGAAATATCTTGTAAATACACTTGAAAATGGTTTTGCCATAACTTTCCCACAGATGAACAATGTATTTCCTTTCTCTTTCTACTTTAAAAGCCTCAAACACAGCATGTAATAAAATGCCCTCATTCCACTTTATCTTCACAACAATCCTGTCAGGTATATTAGCTTGTAAATTAGTCTGTCGCTCAAGGCCATCCAAAAATCCTTCCTGATGGAGGAATGATATCTTTGGGTGTCCTGTTTCCAAATCCAATACTCTACTGATGGCATCTTTTTTCTAGATAGGAATGGATGACATTTTTTATTTATCCAGTTAATTGGTTAAATATGTCCCACAAGTCTAAGAACCATGTATAAAGCCAGTCTTTGGTCATTCAAACAAGGAGGGCTACGTTATTTGTTCCATCTCTGCATTACTACAATATTTTTTCCACCTTCTTTCTTTAAAAAATATTTTAGGAAGCATAATTTGTATACTTCTTTCTACAATACAAATATATTTGCACACTCAGTCAATGGAGTCAAGCAGTTTATCAATCTGGTTAGCCACAAATAAGAACTCCTAAATTCCTAAATAGAAAAGTACACAACCTGCTTATGTTTAATCTCCTTTTTTTCTCCTCTGCACAATAGGATGATATTTTAGAGATCCAGTGTCAGCCCCAACAAGAAAAACATAAGAAATATCTGGGAGACTTTTCACCAAACCTAATGTATCTTTTTTTAATTGAGAACAACGTTTGGTCTTGGATGTATGAACACCCAATTTTGATATGCACGAATGTATTCCAGACCTTTTGTGTATATGTGTGGTGCATATGAGAAATGTACATTTCTCCAACTGCATTCTCTCCTTTTTGATTATACTGGAGAGCTTCTGACACTGAAACTGACTAGAAAATCTCAGGAAGTGGATCCCCTGTGAAAGTTGCTTCTTCTTTCCTTCCTCACAGTAAAGAAAGGGACAGCATTAAATGCAGAAGATTCCCTAGGCATCTGGGCCACAGAACCATGTGGTTATTATTTTAAAAAAATGTCTTTATCTCTTCCTTCCACCCATTTGGCACATGGGCTGAATTGTTTTCCTCAGCATTTCTTTTCATTCTGTACATTCCAGACTGATTTTTGAATAAAGGAAGAGATAACTCGGGTGGGTTTTGCAATGATCTGGTGTGAATCAATCCTCTTTAGAATTCGAATTCGAATTCTTTTATTGGCCAAGTGTGATTGGACACACAAGGAATTTGTCTTGGTGCAAATGCTCTCTGTATACATAAAAGAAAAGATACTTCCCGAAATGTTCTATTCAGCAGCCTCCAAGATGGCAATATGAAGCTTTCTGGGCTGTCCTCACGATATTAATCGTAATAATACATACATTGCCTGATTCCCAGCAACTCTGCATGGTTGCATTACCATACTATCTCCCAGTGCTTGAGTCAGAAGAAAAGATTGCCAGAAGAAACTGAATGTTGAACCTCATTCGAGGGAGCAATACTTTTCTTACCATTTGAATGTGGGACAAATTAAGGAAAGCAATTTTTGGATTTCCTGACTTCATTGCCTCTTTCACCTAATGGGGAAAAAGAACCACCAATAGTTCACTTTAACCTGACATTAAGTGGGAGGTGGAGAGGATGCTGTTTTAAAGTTTGCCCAAGGGTCAGGCTGCGGGCAGAGAGGTGGGTTTTTTTAAAGAATGCCAACCAAAATAGCCCAGGAAGCTGTTGGCAGACAAGCATAAGGGACATGGAGTAGAGTGGGAGAAAGCTCTTCTGATGCAGAAGGAAATCTCTCTTCAGCTTCCTGTAATTCTTTTGCACCTGCAACTTGGCACCTGGCCTATTTCTGGAGATGTGCCTAGTATCCTTTTGAAACAAGAGTGCTTGCTGAAAAGGAGCAAAGTGCTTGCTGCAAAGCCTGGCCTCCTTCAGGTCTTATTCAAGTGCCTTTCTGTCTCCCAGCATCCTTAATGAAGGATGAAGCTACAGTCCTTATCTCTTTTACTCCAGTAGACTTAACCAAGCAACTGTGACCTGATCCTTCTTCAATGTACCTTGTGCATTATCTCATCACCCTCTATGGTCACAACGTTCAATTTTATCAATTTTTTTAAAAAGGGACTTCCATGAGCCTTCTTCGGCTCATCCCTGAGCCCTCCACCACTTCATTATCTTGCTTTACATACACTGTTTCATATTTTCTAAAATTATTTCTGTTTCTAATATAACAATACTATCTTATGTACCTTTGCAGAATCCCCTTTTCCATTAAATTTTCACCCATTATCTCTAAATAGGCCCTGTTTCTCTATATTTTGTTTCTGTCCTTTATAACTTCTTTTCCTTTCTTTCTTCCCTCTCATCTTCTCCCTCCCCTTTATACCCCCTTGTCTCTCTACTTCTAATCCTCTCTTCTGCATTTCCCTCTTCTGTTGCTTTCTGATTTTATACTTATTTTTCACTATTTTTTTTTTTGGAATTGTTTTTCCCAATCTTAAACTTTCCATTCTCTTTCCCCCTTTCCTTTTTTCCCCCAGTTAAGATTACTTGTTCATTAAAGATGGCTTCTTCTTTGTTGCAATCTTCTTGTTCTGCAGGCATTTCTTGTTGTTTCTCATAATTCCAAATCTCCATTTCCAAAAACTGAAATACGAAGCCAAAAGAACCACTCCCTTCTTGTGCATCTTCTTTGTACTTTTTAAGTTCCATTTTCAGTTCTTCTAAAAGTGGAGCCATTTTAAACAGTTTTATACAACCACCCAATTGATTTTAGTCATTCAAATACAATAACCAAAAATCCAGAAATCATCAAGTAATCCAAATAGTCCCAAGTTATTTCTTCTTATTTCTTTTTCCACTTTCTCTTCCTGGGGTTTTTGTTGCGATATTTCAGTTAAAATGTATCTTTTGGAAGTCTTGTCGAGAATTTGCTGTAAGTTCTGTTTAATTCCAGGCAGTCTCCTCCCTTCCAGATCCTGTCCTTTTATTCTTTTTCTCTCCTTTCCTGTTTTCAAAAGCAATCTTTATTATCCCTTTGACTTTTTATTTTCAGCATTAAATGCCTATTAATGTCAAAGTGGATTTTTTTCCAATTTCTTGCTTAAGTCTCTTAGCTGTCAGTATAGGAAAAGGAGAAAAAAAAACCCAAATCTTTTCCCTTTTCTCTCTCCTTCGCAGCTTAAAAATCTTCTTAGGGAACAATGTTATTGTTTTTTTTAATAGTTTCAATTCCAGGGTACCTTATTTGTTGCTTTTGCTGTTTGACCCAGTCAACCAAAACTTTCTCTTCTTATCTTCCTCCTGCACATTCTTTTCCAGTTGAGTTCTTCTTTGTGGTGGCCATTTCTGACCACCGCTACAACTGCCTTCGGGAAAGGGAATAATGGCCAGCTGGGGAGGAGAGATGTGGCTCTCCTCAACCCTGCAGGCAGTCTCCCCCTTCTTCACCACCTCTATGGGGTGGCTTAGCCCTGAAACCAGCCAGCTCGGGGCGCTCCAGCAGTGAGCATGGATCGAAGCCTAGCAGAGACAAGGTTTCGGTCTGTTGCCGAAGAAGCTCAAACCGAAAGTTTGTCTTATGTCCTCTTAAGGGTCCTGACATTGGTAAGTCTATTTACCAACTCAGCTGAACATGGGATCTTCTGCACATCATATATGCATGTTCCTTGTCAATTACCAATTTCATATATTTCTTACTTATGAAATTTATATCCCATTTTTCTTCCAGGGTGGTATACATACCAATCCCGTCTATTGCTCCACAATAGCAACCTAGGTCAATTTGGCTTAGAAAGAATGACCAACACAAAGACAACCAGGAAACTTACATGGCTGAAGGAAGGCTTATATCTGGATCTTCTCAATTTAAGTTGAACACAATGAGTTTGTCTTCACTAAAACTTACTTATTTTTTGTAATATATCTGCTGTTATTATTGATTGATTGGATTGATCAATGGATTGATTGATAATGTGCCATCAAGCTGTTGTTGACTAGGTGGCACATAAACAAAATCATCTCCATGTCTGCCCCTAACCTGGTCTTTCGTTTTTGAATTGTCTTTTAACAACGTATTTATGGCTGAGTCTATCCACCTTACTGCTCTTCTCTCTCCTTTCACCTTTCCCGCATTAGAGCATTTTTCAGACAGTAGATCTGAATAGATAATTTATCCAAATTATCCAGTAAAATAATTTGAGGGCAGTCTTTTGTGCCTTGAGTGAGAACTGATTTGTTTGATAGTCCATTTATTTATTTTCTTTCTTGATAGTCCAGACCCCCACCCCCCGTCCCCCCGCACCACCACCCGCCCCCAAAAAAACCCCCCCCCGGGGTTGGGGGGCCCCGCCGGGGGGGGGGGGGGGCCCCCGTGGCTTCCGGCAGAAAGCGACCGAAAGCCCCCAAAAAAAAAAAAAAAAAGGCACCCAAAGCATCAAAAGGAAAAAAAAAAAACAAAAACAACACAAAATAAAAAGGGAAACCCGGGGCAAACCAAAAAAAAAAAAACAAAAAAAAAAAAAAAAAAAAAAAAAAAAAAAGAAAAAAAACCCGGTATTCTCATGAGACTATTCCAACACCAAACTTCAAAAGCATCAATACTCTTTCTAATTTTTGCTTCCATAAAAGAAAAATTGTTGCCTACACAATTCTGATCTGTATATCGTAGCATTTTAATATCTTAATGTTATTTAATGTACTTTAAGAAATAATGAAACAGGATTAGGGTTAGAGTTGGGTTTTTTTTTTATGGGAACAATACTTAGTAAGAAATGATCACTGGGGCGTCAACAGCTGGTAACAATTTTGTCTCAGTTGCAAAGAAAAGCTTTTGCATGTTAAATCTGGTCCATTTTGACAGCAACTTAATTGGCAACCGTATTGTATTCTATTTGAAGCAACTCTGATTTTCTTAGCAGTGGTGAACTTTCAGTACAGTCAATATAACTGGGGTTTGTAATAAAGATAACATTTCCATTTCTTTGGGAAGGACTGCTAGTTCCCAAGAGCCTCCAGCTAGAAACTGATGATTGTATTGCAAACCTAGCTTTGTGATTTTATAACCTAACAATTGATGACAATTTGTAGCATGTTAAATTTAAAAAAAAAAAAAAACTTCCAAACTTGATTTGTAAAATGACAGCTAAAATATGGAATAACCACACTGTGGGAAAATTCCAGATATTTACATTTTATTCTCCAAGGATGTTCCATGCAAAAGTTAATATCTTTCTAGAAAGTGCTAGCAGTCATTCTCAATTTTTTAAAAAAATTGGACAGAACATTGCTGTAGGAGATTCCTGTGGACATAATAAGGTGTGCTTCTTATGCTACAGACCCCACAAACCTGTATCTTGCTGAATTATGCTTTCTGACAATGAAACACGTTTGACACTTAAACCATTCCCACCCACCCTGCCAGGGGTACGATTCAAAAATTTTAACAACCGGTTCTGTGGGTGTGACTTAGGTGGTAGGCGTGGCTTGGCGGTCATATTATTAGCTGGGTGTGGCCAACTCAATATCACTGACATCAAGGCACGCATCTCCTCTCCTGGCTTCTTATGACTGTGTGGGGATGCTGCAACAGTTGTAAGTGTGAAAGATGGTCATAAGTCACTTTTTTCAGTGCCATTGTAACTTTGAATGGTCACTACACACAAGCAAAGTACCAGCAAAAAAACTCCAGAGAAGTTCCAGAGACAGGAAGTCTAGTCCTGCCAAGAATGTAATAAAGATTAACAGAGAGGCAGTTTCTGTAAGCAACACCAGAATGTTTCCTTCCTGCCTTCCTTACAGGATTAGGCCAGTAATTTCTTCTATCAACTGATTCTCCGAACTGCTTAGAATGTTAATAATCGGTTCAAGCGAATAGGTCCGAACTGGTAGAATTCTACCCCTGCACCCTGCCCTGTTCCATGGAAGACAATTTTTCTTCAGAAACCCATCCTTGAAGCCAGAAAGATTGGAGACAGTGGTGCTATTCTACCGGTTCGGCCCAGTTCTGGTGTACTGGTAGCACCGAAGATCAGCAGAGACTGAACCGGTTCTCTCTGACGAGCTGCTGTTGGGCCCGTCCACCCACCCGGGCTCCCATACTGATCTTTATTCCCTGCTTTTGAAGCGCAGCTGCTTTGCATGGCACAGCAGATTGCCGCACGTCAGCTACTGAAGCTACAGAGAGAGTGCAGGATGGCAGGAGGTGAGTCGGAAAGCCTCTGTGTGTGCTCAAAGTGTGCACACGCATGCAAAACATGCCCGCTGAACCAGTGGTAAACTAGTTTGAAACCCACCACTGGTTGGAGACCTTGTTTTAAAGTACAAAATTACACGTTGGCAGATCTGTTGAACCAATCAAGACATGAAATTCAGATATAGTATATCTTGATTGAACAATACCGGAACATTTCAAAACCACACCATTTAATAACAGGCACATTAGTAAGTTAGACATGTGAGCAAGGATATTGTGGGGTTGCTTTATCCCTGACATTTCTTTCTATAAACAGACACATAAATAACTTTGCCATTTCTAGCATTCAGCCTAATTATTTGGTGCATCGGTCTTGCCAGCACATGGAAATATTGTATTATGCTTCTCCCACAGGGCAGGATAGATCTTTGTACATTTGATCGTCAGAGAGAAAAGCATTTGCCAAATGTGAAACAACTCCTTCTGTTTTATAGTCTAGCGTGAATTATGGAAACAACATCTCTGATGCAAACGATCTTCCCTACTGATTCTATGTCCATGTAATAGTGTAACTTCATCCATACCTTTTGTTTACCTTACTACTCATGGGAATATGGGTACCCCCAAAAATGTGACAGAATGTCTCATATCCAGCCACAATCGACAGCAGAACTGCATCTACTAAGGCTGCATATTATCTTCAACCTTATTCAGAAGCCTTCTGCAAGTGATTGCAGGTGTGATTCAGATGTCCAAACAGAGGGGAAGGTGTCAGAAAGAGAGAGGAAATAAATAATCTGACCTTAGGCAGATTAGCTTTAAAGGAACACTGCTTCAAGTAAAAAATGCTCATAGTCTAGTTTTAGCTTCGATGTTTACATTATTGGAAAATGTCAATAGCTAAATGTTGGTGATATTCCAGGTCATTCGGTACCCATAGTTTCCCTCTGAAATTCACTTTCCCCCATCTCAATAGGAACACTTGTAACAAAATGGGAACTCCTACAACAGTAATTCTTTGAGGCTGCCCAACAAAACAAGGAAAAAACAGAGATGCTTACATCACTACATCCCATGAAAAGAACCAAGCAAAGCTAATTATATGACAAGGAATGTCAGAAACCAGATCCATTTGTCCCAACCGCTCTACACATGCTTCTTTAGGAAAGGAAGTAAACAAACATCTGAAATGCATCCAGTAATATGGAGTTATTTTATCAATCTTTAAAAAAAAAAAAACACCTTAGGACCACAATTATATATTTTAAAGCATTACACTGAATCTGACAGATGTGTGACCACTTTTGGCTTCCAGCTTTTTTTTTTTTTTTTTTTTGACTAGAGCCTTTTGAGACTCAAAGACAACATTTTAATTCCTTTGCTCTTTATTTTCATAACTTTAAAATCTCATTCTCAGTTATATTTTTTTATCTTATTGAAACGATAACAGGAAATGTTTTCAGTAAATGTGTACAGGAGAAAGACAAATCTTCTGTAATCAATAAGAAAATTGGATCATACTGGATGTCTTATTTTGGTAGGTATCTTGTGAAGTGCTATTCAGTCAGGCTCAGATCCAGGACAATATTCACATCACAAGCTGTCCTTAGCAGTAATTTGTAATTCTTCCAAGAACAGTCATATACTTTCTTTGATCCCTCCCATCCATCCATCCATCCATCCATCCATCCATCCATCCATCCATCCATCCATTCATCATCTCCCCATTCTACTTCCCTCAATAATGCCAAAGCATAATTATTTTTTTCAAATTCATCTTTTGTATCACATATTGAAGTCATAATTCTAACTTGCTGATCCTTGCTTCAACTATTGTTTGTAGATTGCATATCCAGTCTTTTTAACTATGTACTCCACCATTTCTTCAACTTCTTTGCAGAGGTGGCATTTGCTGACTGTTGCTGCCTTTTCAAGGAGCAGTGAAAAATCTGTAATGAAGCAATAAACAGCCCCAGACAGCATTTATCATTCTAAACAGCTTTCTATGTATACAGAAATCCTGTTTTTTTTTTAAACACAAGTTTTAGCAAATGCCTCTATGGAAGTCAAGCATCCAATCTTTTCTTCATCCTCAGCTAAACAGTTATTTGTTTGTTTGTTAAATTTTTATAGCCACTCATCTCATAAAAACTGTAGTGTACAGCAATTGAATAAAAATTAAATATAATTTAAAGACATAAAAATCCATATTAAAAGATGAATATTATAGAAACAAGTACACAAATCATTGACAAAGAGAGGATAAAGAGAGGCCATCTCAGGAATGGAGAAAGCATGTTCTGATTCCCTGGGAGCCCCAAGATTGATAACATAACCGGCTCTTGAGAATATCAAAAAGAAGGAAACTAATCTTGGAAGTAACAATATTCTATAAGGTGGCTGCCATGGAAGAGAAAGTTTGACTCTTGTGACACATTAAAAGTAGATCCCTAGCTGAAGGTACCCAAAGCATATCTTTTCTGCCGGATTAAATGGAGTGGGCCTGTTGTGAATCAATAAAAGTGAATAACCTAAATGCAAATTAGGGGTTGAAAACCTGCACACTTGATTGGTCCTTATACAACAACTTGGGATTGGGCCAGAACCAGTCCCTGATTGGCCACTTTGGGACTGTCCTTATTGGTCACTAGTTTGAACCTGTTTCACATTTCATTGGTTAATAAGGCGCAGCAGCTAACCTTATAAAAGGGTTACTGCTGCCCATAGCATTGCTCTGTTATGTTCTATCACTTTATTAAAGAGTTGAAGTCACTGGTCAGATGTCTGGTCTCCGTTATTCTCCATACTTAACACTGGCGCGAAGGTGGGATCCGGAGACCGAAGAGCTGACTAACCTACAGAGCAACTAACAGAGCACGTGGTCGAACACGCACCATCAATGGCAACATGGCCAGCGGTGCCATACCACCCGCTCCATTCAACCCAGAAACCGAAGACTGGGAGGCCTACATGGATCGGTTCCAGATGTTTCTGAAACCAACAATTTGAAAGATGCGACAACCGGCAAAAAAGAGCTATCTTTCTAACTCATTGTGGACCAACCGTGTTTAAAATGGCAAAGTCGCTTGCCAAGCCAGCAGAGGTAAAAGAAATGGACTGGGACGTCCTCGAGCCGTTACTACGGGCTCACTACGCAGCCCACCGTGCCAACCCTAGTAAGAAGACACGAATATTACCAGAGGGACCAACGGAAGGGCGAAAGCCTTTCCAATTACATCGCGGACCTCAGGAACCTAGGAGGCCTCTGCGGGTTCGCAGACTTAGAAGAAGCCCTCCGGGACCGCCTGGTTCTGGGCCTAGAAGACGGAGCTATCCAGAGCAAAATTATGGCTAAGGGGGACATCAGCCTCACCGATGCCCTTAAAAGCCTCGGCAGCGGAGGCGACAAAGAAGTCGGCAGCCCAAATGCGCCGCACCAACGCACCGCTACGTAAACTTGCCACTGATACCTCGCCCGCTCAGAGAGACACCGGTATCAACTCACCACGAAGACCTAGAGTCCCCATCCGACAGCGATGAGGAAGAGGTCAACCGACTTCAAACGGAGAGAGACCAGTCCTCACAACACTCATTTCGACCGTGTGCCGGCTGTGAAGCAAATCACCCACGATCCGGCTGCAAATTCCTCGACGCACTTTGCCGCCATTGCGGAGACGCGGTCACATCGCAAAGGTTTGCAGAAGCAAACAGAACTCCAAACCCCGACAAGCCGAATTCCAGTCTTCAGGATTCTTCGGCACACACTGAGAAAAATTGAACCACTCCTACAGAAACAAGCCGCCCACCACTTCCACCAGGCGTGAAGAAACCCGCGGGAAGAGACCCACCAAACAATCACCATAGGCCACGCTACATCCCTTGATGCCGGGAAAATCCGAGTAAAGGTCGCCATCGAAAACAAACCTTGCGTGATGGAGGTAGACTCGGGATCTTCCCTCTCGATGGTGTCGTGAAAACGCTCCAACAGCTTATTCCAACGATTCTCCACGCCGATGCATTGAGCAGAACACCGCTCCCAGACGCTGTTGTGGATCCAGCCCCAACCCTCTCAACACTACAGATTGAAGCTCTACAGGCACCACCCTTGACGGCTAGAGACATTGCTTTTGAAACGAAATGTGACCCAGTTCTGCAACACATACTACGCTGGGTTGAACGGGGTGGCCGACGGACCAAATTGCACCTGAATGGGCACCTTTCAAAGCCCGCCAAACCGAACTGTTTTCCAAAAAGGCTGTATCTTGTGGGGCGATCGAGTCGTAATCCTGGCAAATTGCAACAGACTGTGTTGGCAGTGTTGCATGAGGGACATCCGGCATTGTGCAGATGAAATCACGCACGCAGCTATGCTTGGTGGCCGGAATCGACAAAGAATCGAGGCCTGGGTCGCTACGTGCCCACGTTGCCAGGACATCAGCAACGCCCCACCTAAAGCAAGCCCAACCGAATGGGAACGCCCGGGGACCGTGGTCCCGTATTCATATTGACTTGCGGGGCCTACCAAAGGTCACACTTTCCTGATTACTGTCGACGCCTATTCTAACTGGCTCGAGATTCATCGAATGCACACAACTACAACTGACTCAGTTATTAATAAATTAAACAGACTATTTGCCACACACGGGTTTCCGGACGTGTTGGTCTCGGACAACGGCCCACAGTTCACTGCATTGCCCTTTGAACAATATCTTGCTGATCGGGGCATCCGCCATGCGCTAACCTCGCCCGCGCACCCTGCGGCGAATGGACGTGCAGAACGCATGGTACAATTTGTGAAAAGACTCTGCACAAAATGGAATTTGGCAACATCGACGAGAAAATCAATCGAATCCTCTTATTGCAGCACATCACGCCCCACAGCGTGACCAACAAAACACCCGCTGAACTTCTTATGAGCCGGAAAATACGATCGCACCTTGACCGGCTCCACCCCACTTTCGCACCGGAAAACCTTTCGGCTCCAGCAGCAAATGCCGGGAATTTAAGGTAGGCGATTTAATCTTTGCCAAAAACTTTTCCGCGACCCGTTATGGATACCGCAACCGTTACCCACCTCACCGACCTAGATCTTACCGCCTGCTAACAGACGATGGGAGGTGTGGAAACGCCACATAGACCAGCTCCGATCGAGATTACCACCCAGCGGCCATGACTCCCGGTTCACCAACTCAAGGGGAGGGAGTATCAAGGGAATTGACTTTGATACAACTAATAGCAGGTCAACGGGAGCCCTACAGCCCAGCGAAGCACCGGAACGTGAAGCGGGAGGGAGTTGATGTCTTCAGGGAACTTGAATACGGGGAAACCGAACTGCAAACCTCGAAGAAACACGCAGTAGCAGAAACAACCACAGTGACTGCAGCACAGAATCGCCGTGCAGCGAAATAAAATTTAACAAAGGTCATCCAAACGCTCCACTGGAACCGGACATTAGACAAAACCCGGTGGAGCCTCGAAATCATCCAGGCAGACCAAACGGCCTGCCTATCTTGAAGATTTTATCACAGCTCCTCAAACGGAACCCAAGGGGAGGGGTGTTGTGAATCAATAAAAGTGAATAACCTAAATGCAAATTAGGGGTTGAAAACCTGCACACTTGATTGGTCCTTATACAACAACTTGGGATTGGGCCAGAACCAGTCCCTGATTGGCCACTTTGGGACTGTCCTTATTGGTCACTAGTTTGAACCTGTTTCACATTTCATTGGTTAATAAGGCAGCAGCTAACCTTATAAAAGGGTTACTGCCCATAGCATTGCTCTGTTATGTTCTATCACTTTATTAAAGAGTTGAAGTCACTGGTCAGATGTCTGGTCTCCGTTATTCTCCATACTTAACAGGGCCGATGCAACCAAGAAGAGACAGTCCCTAAATATGGCCATGAAGGATAGTGGCCCGTGCTTACAGCAGCCTAAAATGGCCACTAAGTGCTGGGAAAATCCTAGGCCCTAACTGTACCACCCAACATATAACTGATGGATTGTAGCCAATTATGTCCACAGAAAATATTGTGTTTGGAAAAGTCATAGGAAACTGCTATTTTAAAACTTGAGCAGTTAAAACTATTCTAAACTTCTCAGTTGTGGGCTACAGAGTAGAAGAAAGCAACCCTGAGGACATGATTTAATCAAAATGGCTACCAGAACTGATCCCTGTTTCTCCAAACTTAGTTCCTACAATAGCTTCCTGTTTCCTATGAACATTTTGATTCATTAGATGTTCTTGCATGCCCATAAATCACAATATATTCTAAATTCTGGCTTAATCAAATGTTTTGCTATAAACAATGAAGCAACTATAACTCTCCCCTGAAAGAATAAAATGAATGTATAGTAGTAATATGTATTCTGTGCATGCACTGAGAGGGAAGCCTTTTTTTTTTGCCTCATGTTTTTCAACTGCTTTTAAATCATCCCCTCCCTCCCACCCCCACTAGTTCATATAAATGAACAATACAAAGAAAGAAAGAAAAAGAAGGGAAAACCTAGAGAGTCTTTAGAGAATAAAGAGATGTGTCTTTTGGGGATAATCATAAATCTGTGGAGGACTACATATGAGTATGTTCTATCGCCAAGACAAAGCAGACTCAGATACCGGAGTTGAAATCAGCTCTTTATTAGCAACCAGTAACTTCAACTAAAGTCGAGCCGCGGCAGCCCTTTTTATAGCAACTGCTCGCGGCTCGCAACCAATGGCATGTGTTTAAACTTCCCGCCGCTTATGCGGCCAATCGGAACTAGTTGTTCTTAACCAATCGTTATGCTGTATTAACTAACCAATAGGAATGTAGTATTAGAAGTCTGTATTTGAATACACTACACCCCTCCCCTCTTGGTTCGCTCCAACGTTACGTGACGTAATCATGCAGATAGGCGGGGCTCTTGTGAGTCCTAGTTGACCTGCGCAGTTCAGTCCCTGTGTTGGTCTCCACCGGTTCGGACAGGCCTGCTGTCCTTCCCGTTCTTCTCCTAGGAACCTCCTGGAAGGGTGCCTCAGCCATGCCGCTCCCGCCGTGCCTTGTTGGGTTGATTGGGCTCCCGCCGTGCCTTATTGGGTTGATTGGACAGTCGGCGTGGTCTCCCTGCATTGTGTGCGGGCAGGTCGAGTCAGCTTGGCTGCTTCTTTCCTGGGGTTCCTTCAGTTCTCTTTTCTCGAAGTCTTCTAATCATAAGTGATTTTTATTTTTTTCTGGATTCTCGGTTTCTGGTTGGTGGTTTGTAAAAGGACGATTTTCATTTTCTTTATTATTTACGGTTTCCCCCCCCCTCCGGATTTTTTATTATTATCAGGGGGTGTTTGGGAAAATGTTTGTTCCATGTTTCGGGGAACGTCGGTGTTTCGTTCAACGTGTCGCGACCGTAGTTGATAGATGTGTCGTTTCCATGCTCTGCTATCCGCTGTTTCTAGCCGGTATGAACGAGGGCCAGTGATTTGTGTGATTGTTGCCGGTAACCACAATGGTTCTCCGGTAAGATTTTTTGTATATATTAAGTCGCCTGATAAGAAAGAGCGGTACTTACTGGAAGAGTCTGGTGGCTTTTCGGGGTTGTAAGTGGGGTGCAGTCTATCCAAGTAGGAATGCAACTTTCTT
Source organism: Notechis scutatus (assembly GCF_049901735.1). Classification (NCBI taxonomy): domain Eukaryota; kingdom Metazoa; phylum Chordata; class Lepidosauria; order Squamata; family Elapidae; genus Notechis; species Notechis scutatus. The sequence goes on from NC_142009.1 coordinate 107,046,685, forward strand.
CCCATCAACAGTTCAGCCGGACTGTTGTTTGTTGCCGTGCATGGTGTTATATGTTGGATGGTGAACATGGTGTTGACTTTTTCTTGCATGTCATTACCGTCAAGCTTTTCTAATGCTTTTTCGTGTAACGAACCATGCGTTCCGCTCTTCCGTTCACCACCGGATGAGCTGGCGCTGTCAAAGCATGTCTTATTCCATGTTCTGCTAGGAATTGTTCAAAAGCCAAGGCTGTAAACTGTGGCCCATTGTCCGATACTACTACATCTGGTAGACCGTGGGTGGCGAAGAGTTTTTTTAGTTGTTTGGTGACAGCTTCTGTTGTTGCTGAATTCATGATAACGACTTCCAACCAGTTGGAATAGGCATCCACAATGATTAGGTAAGTATATCCTTTTGTGGGGCCGGCGAAGTCCATATGGATTCTTGACCAGGGGCCTCTGGGTGTCTCCCAGTCAAGAACCGGTGCTGAAGGGGGGTGGGTCTGGATGATTGGCATTTGTTACATGTTTTAACCCAGGTTTCAATGTCTTTATCTATTCCTGGCCACCAAACGTAGCTTCTGGCCAGGGACTTCATCTTTACCATGCCCAGGTGTTCTTCATGTAACATGTTTAGCACATCTTCTTGTAATTTTTGTGGAACAACCACCCGGTCTCCCCACAAAATGCACCCTTTTTCAATTGATAATTCAGTTTGCCGGTTTTTAAAAGGTTTAAAAGTCTCAGTTTTTTCGTTTTCCGGCCAACCCCATCCCACCCAGTTCAGTATTCAGGCCATCAGTGCATCTTTAGCCGTTTCCCTTGTGATGTCTGATGCGGTGATGGGCCAATTTGGGACCGTTTCAATTTGTAGGGTCTGTGTGGTGGGAGCCGGATCGTCATCGTGACCTGGCAATGGTGAACGGCTTAATGCGTCTGCGTGGGGTATGGCTTTCCCTGGGCGATAAATGAGTTTGTAGTTGTAAGCTGCAAGAAATTCTGACCATCTTGTCATTCTTGGGGACAGGATATTGGGGGTGGCCCTGTCTCCAGCTAGGATTCCCAATAGCGGTTTGTGGTCAGTAATTAAAGAAAATGTCCTACCGTATAGGTATTCGTGGAAACGTTTCACCCCCGAGATGGCTGCCAAGGCTTCCCTGTCCAGTTGGCTGTAGTTTCTTTCGGTCTTGGACAGCGTCTTGGAATAAAAGGCGATCAGTGCTTCTCTGCCGTCTGGTAGTGTGTGGCTAAGTATTGCGCCTATTCCGAAGGGTGAAGCGTCGCAGGTGACAGTTAGAGGTAGTGTGTTACTGTATTGGATCAATACAGATTTTGATGTGATTAAGTCTTTAATTTTTTGGAATGCTGTTTCCTCTTGGTGGCCCCATTTCCAAATGGCTTTTTTATCGAGGAGTCTATGCAGTGGTTCCGCTACTGTTGCTTTCTGTGGCAGAAAGACATGATAAAAATTAATGAGTCCCAAAAATGCTTGTAAATCTGTTTTGTTTTTTGGTCTGGGAGCTTCCTTTATCGCTCATTTTTTTTTTTTTTTTTTTTTGTGGGGTGGATTCCTGCTTCATCTATAAGGTATCCCAGGAACTCGACCCGGTTTGTGGCAAGTTGGCATTTTTCTTTTTTAACTTTGAGTCTGGCTTCTCTAAATTTTGCCAAAACTGCCCTTAATCAGTCTTTTAGTTGTTTTTTGTCTTCGGCTGATATTAGTACATCATCGAAGTAGGGAACCACCCCTTTTAATCCTTGGAGGAGACATTCCATTAGGCTCTGGAAAATGCCAGGGGCCACGCTTATGCCGAATTGTAATCTATTGCATTTAAAGGCTCCTCTATGCATTACGATGGTTTGCGCCTCTGCTGTCTCAGGATCAACAGGTAATTGTTGATATGCCTGTGCGAGGTCGAGCTTTGCAAAAATCCTTCCTTTCCCCAATGAAAGCAACAGGTGTTGTACTACCGGAACGGGATATGAGCTCTGTTGCAATGCATGGTTCAGGGTGGCCTTATAGTCACCACAGATGCGCACGGACCCGTCAGGTTTTATGGGAGTCACAATTGGTGTTTCCCATCTGGCGTGGTCGGTTGGCTCTAGCACCCCCTGAGCGATTAGCTTGTTTAATTGCTCATCAATTTTAGGTCTTAGTGCAAATGGTACCCTTCTGGCTTTGAGCCTGATGGGGGCTACATTCGGGTTTAAGCTAAATGATATAGGGGTCCCACGGTACTTGCCTAAGGTCCCGTCGAATACGTCATGGAATTCCTCCATTAGGTCTTTCTCCTAGTCTGTCATGGTGACGCTGTTGATCCCTGTCACTTCGATTCTGAGCGGTTCGAACCATTCTAACCCGAGCAGGCTGAGACGATCTCTGTCAACGATGGTTAATGGAAGAATTTCGGTGTGTTTCTTAAATCTTACTTTGAAATGTCCCAGTCCCACTACTGGTATCTTGTTACCCTGGTAGTCTTTGATGATCAGGCTTTGCTCTTCAAGTTCTCTACGTTTTATGTCTGGTATCAAACTTTTTATTGTGTTCCATGATACCATTGATAAATACGAACCGGAGTCTACTTCCATTTCACATGGCTCGCCTTCTATCAGGATGATTAGAACCTTCTTAGTGTTTTTTTTTTTTAAAACAAGTTTTATTAATTTTTAAAACACACAAATTATCATTATTCATTACATGTTTAAACCTTTTTCCCTTGTAAATTTAACAAGTCAGATAAATTATGATTCTGTTTTTAAACCATTTCCATATAATATACCAAAACCTCTTATTCAATTTCTCTTTACTTCTCTTTACTCTTATTCAATATCATTATTATTATTTCATCTATTTCTTTCTGACTTAGTTACCATTATTCTCATTCTATATTTCTACAAGTTTTTACCAATTCTCCCCCAAAAAGACATATACACACAACACACAAAACATAAAAAAATATCTTTTTGGAAAGTAACTTGGACCCAGGTGTCTCTCTCTTCATGGACTTCAATTATATTCATGCTCATCTTACATATCATTACTTATTTTATTTACCATTCTAAGCCTTCTATATTAACTTCTCCACATATTTCACACTTCTTAATTCTACCTTAATTAATCATCTTAGTTTAAATCATTATATTTGTATCTTTTGTCCATTTTTTATCATCCCTTTGTCTCATCCCTTATGAAAAAAAGAAAACCAGTTTCTCCTGGAATCATTAATCAGAGTATGATGCCTTTCTATCTCCCCTAAGTTAATCAAATTAATCTTTAAAATAATATCTAATACCCAATCAGATTTTGCTTGGTACATTCTATCTAACTAATACATCCAACACAATTAAGTGCATAATTAGAGAATAAATCCAAATATTAAAAAGAAATACTATAATAAAAATTTTATAATAACATCAATACCATAATTTTACTAAACTCTTTAATTAAAACAATATTCTAAACCTCTCCTATTATTAAGTTTTAAAACCAATCATTTTTAAACATTTTAACATTTTAATCTCTTATCAACTCTTAAACCATTGCAATACTACCATCTCATCTTATGTACCTTGCAAAATCTTTTTTTTTAAAAAAAATTTATACTTTATCCATTATCCATAAAAATTCCTTTTTTCCATTTAATTTCAAACGTTGTAGCTTTTCTCCACCTTTTCCCTTTCTTTCTTTTCCCAACAAACCTTTCTACCCCCCCTTCTTCTAGCCTCTGCCTTACCGGCTTCCCTTCTCTGTCGCATTTCTTTTCCCCTTTGTTTACAATCATCATATTGGTTTTGCACTTTATTTTTCCCTTTCTTAAATGTTTTTTTAGATCTTAAGTCCTTAAATCCTTTAGTTTTCTTCTTTTCTCTTCTTTTCTTTTCTTTCTCTCTTCCTTTTTCTGGATCAAATTCTGAGATTCATTAAAGATGGCTCCTTCCTTTCTTTCTTGTTCCTCTGCTGTCTTCATCTGTTGTAATTTTTGTTGATAATTAGTAAGCGCCATTTCTAAGAAAAGAAAGGCTTCTTCCACACCATTTCTTAGTTCCTCAACAGAAAGAGCCATTATAAATCTTTTCTTTTCTTTTCTCCTTCTTTCTTCTTACAACAACCAGGATATTCAAAAGAAAATAAAAAAGATAAAACAGTCCCAAAGTTACCAATCAGTCCAAACCAAGGCAGAGTTCTCACTTTCTCCTTCTGGGGTAATATCAATCAAAGAGAAAGAAAGTCCAAATCTGTTTAAAGTCTTGTTACAATATATTCTAGTCTTCAAATCCTTAAGGCATCTGCTCCAACAAATCTTAGCATACAAATATTTTCTTTTTAATCCTCTCTCTTCCCACTCATCGCTTAAAACCAATTTCCACCTAAAAATAGGTTTCTTAATATCCAGTTACTTATTCCGTAGGAAAAGAGGGAAAGCTATCCTTTCAGCACCTTCAAGCAGCCGCTTTTTTCCTCTTCTGGCAGGTATTATTCAGAAAGTCATACTTTTCAGGAATTTTATTAGATATGTCTTAGAGTCCTAGGAACCAAGAAAAACTTTCTCCTCTCAATCACTTTCTCCACTTCCTCCTGCGCATTCTTACCCGGCTGCCAGCTTCTTTGTGGCGGCCATTACAGACCGCCGCTGCACCGTCCTGGGAAAAGGGAGTTCTGCCGGCCAGGGAGGGAGTCTGCAGCACCCCAAACCCTTCTCCGGATCCCCCTACTTCAGCTGCCCCTGCAGGGCAGCCTAGCTCCGATACCCGGCTGGGTCGGAGCCCCAAAAACGACTAGCGCGGCAGGGATCGCGCAGCTTCGCAGAAATCCTGCCGCCGCGGCCGACAAACCGGAAGTCAGAACCTTCTTAGTGTTTGTTGTTCTGGCCATCCCAATAGTGATTGTCTGATGCGTTTCTTCCTTTTCATTGAGCCATTGATTTCTATGCTCTCGGCTCCAGCGACTTCCGGTTGGCCTTTCTTTGTTTCTGGGGGGTGGGTACTGCCATGTCTCTTTGGACTATAGCTCTTTTTGTTTCGACAGACCCTCGCAATGTGCCCCCGTTTTTCACAATGCTGGCATGTGGCATCCACGAATCGGCATTCAGACCTCGGGTGGTTTCCGCCGCAACCCGCACACTGAAATTCAGGTTTTCTCCCTCGTTTCTCTCTCCGGTTTCTTTCTGAATGGAGTCTGTTTACCTCCTTGTCTTCATCTTCGGAATCGGTTGAGGATTCGATATCCTCATGGTGAGAGGTTGTGGCAGCGTGCTTTTGGGCTCCCTCTGTTTTCTTCTCTTTATTCAGGCTCGGACTGTACATTGTATTCATCTGCTTCATTTTTGCTGCAGACTTCTTTGCGGCTTCAGCGGAAGTTGCTTCAGCAATGGCTTCATTTGCGGTGATGTTGGGTCAGTTTAGCAGTTTGCTCTGTAGGGTTGCGTCTCTTAGTCCAAGGACTATGCGATCCCTCATGGCTTCATTCATGTTGAGGAACTCGCATGTCTCTCCCCAATGTCTCTTAATGCTGCTACGAAGTCTCCAATACTCTCACCTTCTAGTTGGTCGCGCTTGTAGAATTCGTGTCTTCTAATGAGATTGGATATGACTGGCGCGTAATGGTTTCTCAGCATCCGATTTAGGTCCGGCCAGGCCATCTGTTTAACATCATTTGGTCTTGCTAATGCCTTGGCCATTTTGAATATAGTCGGGCCGCAATGCGTTAGAAATACGGCTCTATTTCTCTGGTCGGTGATTCCTTGCAGTTCGTTGCTTTCTAAGAACATCAGGAATCTGTCAATGTATGACTCCCAGTCTTCTTCGGCTAGGTTGAATGGTGCGAGTGGCGAATTGTTGCCGGCCATCTCATTGGTCCTTCGGCTATCATTGCCACGTGCTTATGGTCTTTGTCTCTTCAATCCCATCCTCGTCGCCAGTGTTCTATCACCAAGACAAAGCAGACTCAGATACCAGAGTTGAAATCAGCTCTTTATTAGCAACCAGTAACTTCAACTAAAGTTGAGCCGCGGCAGCCCTTTTTATAGCGGCTGCTCACAGCTCGCAACCAATGGCATGTGTTTAAACTTCCCGCCGCTTATGCGGCCAATCGGAACTAGTTGTTCTTAACCAATCATTATGCTGTATTAACTAACCAATAGGAATGTAGTATTAGAAGTCTGTATTTGAATACACTACAGAGTATGTGAGTGATTTATATCTGGTGCAATTGCTTATGGTCACATCTCCAAATTGCATATCAATTTGGCGGGGGGGAGGGGAATAAATGGGCTTAGTATTATAACGTCTGATGAAGAGTGAAGAAAAATAAGGGGAAAATAACTTGTCAACCATTGTAATGTTATTGTATTGTCCCAACTCATTTGATCATATGATATAACAATTACTTATACTGTGATGCTGTATATTCAATGTATGCAAATATTGAGGGGTGGGCTTCAAAAATTTTAGCAAAGGGTTCTCTGCCCAGCTGCTGGGTGGTTGTGGCCATGGTGGATGTGGCCTAGTCTGCCTCCTGCACCACAGCGGGGGGGAGGGGTTGCCCTCCCCAGGCTCTGGAGGCTTTCCTCAAGCCTCCAGGAAGGCGAAAACGGCCTCCCCGGGCTCCAGAGGATCTCTGGAAACCGGAAACAGGCCCATTTCTGGCCTTCCCGAACTTCCAGCAGGCCCATTTTTTGCCCTCCCTGAGCCTCCACATGCGCCCTGCACTTACCTACATCTAAAACGGGCCTCATGGGGACTCCTGGGAGAGGCGGGGCTGGGTGGGCAGGGCCAGCCAGGAGTGGGATTTGGGGGTTCTCCGAACTGCAGAGAATCTTAGCTAGGGGCTCTCCCGAACCCCTGTGAACCCCAGGCAGCCCATCCCTGCCAATATTGTATATCAGTGGTGAAAAAAGTAAGTTTCTACATTTAGGCAAGAAAAAAAAACAATGCACAGGTACAGTATAGGTGGTACCTCACTCCATACTAGTAATTGTGAGAGAGATCTTGGAGTCCTAGTGGACAATCACTTAAATATGAGCCAGCAGTGTGCCACAGAGGCCAAAACAAGCCAACACAGTTCTAGGCTGCAATAACGGAGGGATAGAATCAAGATCACATTTATGCCTTGGTAAGGCCACACTTGTAATACTGCATCCAGTTTTGGTCACCACAATATAAAAAATATGTTGAGACCAGTGGTGGGATTCAAAATTTGTTACTACCGGCTTGGTGGGCATGGCAGGGGAAGGATACTGTAAAATCCCCATTCCCTTCCCACCCCACTAACCTGCTTTCCAGCTCCGTTTTCCTGTGCAGGATAACAAAATCAGCTGGGACTGATAGGCAGAGAATAGATGGGGGAGGGGCCAGTCAGAGGTGGTGTTTGCCAGTTCTCTGAACTACTCAAAATTTCCGCTACCGGTTCTTCAGAACTGGTCAGAACCTGCTGAATACCACCTCTGGTTGAGACTCTAGAAAGAGTGCAGAGAAGAGCAATAAAGATGATTAGGGGATTGGTGGATAAAACATATAAAGAATAGTTGCTGGAATTGGGTATGTCTAGTTTAATAAAAAAAAAAAGGACTGGGGTGACTTGATAGCAGTCTTCCAATATCTCAGGGGTTGCCACAAAGAAGAGGAAGTGAAGCTATTTTCCAAAGCACCTGAGGGCAGGACAAGAAGCAATGGATGGAAACTAATCAAGGAGGGAAGCAACCTAGAACTAAGAAGAAATGTCCAACAGTTAGAACAATTAATCAGTGGAACAACTCTACTCTACTCTACTCTACTCTATTCAAGGCTGTGCCACCCACATCGCCCGCGGGAACACAAGGCTGTGCTGCTCACCCACTGGCCCCGACCCTTCGGCCAAATTCTATTCTGTTCTATTCTATTCTATTCTATTCTATTCTATTCTATTCTATTCTATTCTATTCTATTCTGTTCTGTTCTGTTCTGTTCTGTTCTGTTCTGTTCTGTTCTACTCTACTCTACTCTACTCTACTCTACTCTATTCAAGGCTGTGCCACCCACATCGCCCGCGGGAACACAAGGCTGTGCTGCTCACCCACTGGCCCCGACCCTTCGGCCAAATTCTATTCTATTCTATTCTATTCTATTCTATTCTATTCTATTCTATTCTGTTCTGTTCTGTTCTGTTCTGTTCTGTTCTGTTCTGTTCTACTCTACTCTACTCTACTCTACTCTACTCTACTCTATTCAAGGCTGTGCCACCCACATGGCCCGTGGGAATACAAGTCTGTGCTGCTCTCCCACTGGCCCCGACCTTTCGGCCAAATTCTATTCTATTCTATTCTATTCTATTCTATTCTATTCTATTCTATTCTATTCTATTCTATTCTATTCTATTCTATTCTATTCTATTCTATTCTATTCTATTTTGTTCTAATCAACAGGATGCTTATTTTCCAGAACCATTAAGTTAAACTGCAGAAGCTGTTTTCTTCCTGTTAAAGCTGTACTTAAGATGTCTCCTACTGTTTACTTGGTTATTTTCATATTAGGCCGTAAGCAATCCACAAAAGAAAATAAGTATACAGAACTTACGCCCACTATCCTACATTTATGTGAGTGAGAATTTTCAGAAGATTTTTCAGTCATGCTTCATGATTGAGCAGCCACAGAGTTTCTTTCCTGAGGAACAAAGTCACTTCCTTGATGAACAGGAACAAATAAACAAAGTGAGTCAGTTCTAATTGGAAACAAAAGCTGTGGTCTTCAATTAAAGCTGATTATCATTCATAAACTCTGATTCAGTTTTCCCGAGCTTATTTTATAAATGTTTTTCAAGTCCTTCCAGCCAGTTTATTATTTTTTTCCAAAACAGGGTGATTAAGAAGGCTGCAATATCAATGCAATTTACGCTGTTGTAAGAATAGTGAGCAAAATTATTCAAGAATGCTCTTAACTGAAATCTTCAAAATGATAGCACACTTGACCAGCAGCTATAAACACAGACACAGAACTACTTGATAGTATTTTCCTTTCTAAAAACTCAAGTAATATTACACTGTAAGAGTGATGTACAGTAGATGTAAATTGACAAGGTATTCATTACATTCCAATTAGCAAAAAGCATTACAATTAAATGGCTTGGAAATGATATGTAGAGTGCCCAGCAATGATTTCTAATCGTAAGAACATGGTATCAGTTGGACTGCTGCAAGATTCTTTCCTTGCTCTGTACTGTCCAATGTTTTAATTAATAAATTGAAAGAATACTTAACTAGATTTGTAGGGGATACAAAGCGGGATGCAGTCTCCTATATCCAAATAAATGTAAATATTACAGACAATCCCAGATCTCATTGGACTTCTGGTTGCCAAAGGAATGCTAGTAATCAGATGTTTTCATGTTTTCTCCTTTCCTGAAAGTTTGTACTACAACTCCCACCAGTCTTTGCCAGTATAAAGATAGTCAGAGATGAAGGTAGTTATAGTTCAAACTATCTTGAACACACCAAATTAAATGTTTGTTTTTATTGATTTCATAGTACATTAACCCTGCAAATCCCATTGATTCCAATTTGGGTATCTGTTATTCATGGAATATTACCAACACCTGGATAGTTTGCTGGAAAACAACTATGACTGATTAGGCAGGATCCTCCCTTAAAATGGCAAGAATTTCATGCCTCTAGGTTTAACAATTCAAGGCTTGAACAGATTGATCCATTTCTTTCTACACACCTATTTCCTGGGGCAGATGACAATTGCCAGAAATTCAGTGTTCTAATAGAGTTTGGACCATAAAGTACATAGATCACAGGCAGTTCAGTCCCTGGTGTCTTTTTCTATTCAAAACAGATGACAAGAGTTTAGTTCGAACTGGGATGGAAAGAGACAATGTTAGTCTTACAGTAGTTGAGCAGGTTTCTCCCTGTTTAAGGCTCCTATCCTTGCAAGCAAAATTGATATGATACAGTTATAAGAAAAACTTAACTGCTTCAAATATTATTTCTCACTGCTTCCCCATTTTCACACCCACACAAAATACCTAAACTTATCAGATTGACCTAGATGAATTTAAGTTCCACTTATAGCCTCGTAACTTACTTTTCACAGTGCATTTAGTTGGATTTAAGTACAATTAACTTCTAAACTGAAATCTAACATATAAAGAGAAAAATTTAGCACTGTTGTTTCTTTCTGGGCTTGTTTTTCTTCTGAGTGAAAAAAAAAAAGCATTCATTGTGAATCCTTAAATTTAACTAACAGTCTTGTTAAGGGTAATTTGAACTGTAACTCCCTTCATCCCTGACCATCTCTTTGCTGGCAAGGACTGGTGAGAATTGTAGTACAAACTTTCAGGAAAGGAGAAAACATGAAAACGCCCGATTACAAGCTTTTCTTTGGCAACAAGAAGCCCAAAGAGATCTGGGGTACTTTGTAATGCTTCCATTCATTTGGAAATAGGTCACTGCATCCCATTTTGTATCATCTGCAAATCTGGTTAAGAATTCTTTTCATTTATTAATATAAAACATTGGACAATACAGAGCCAATGTGTCTGTCATTGTGGACAAAGGAGGATCCACTTCTAGTTTTTTGTATGAAATCACAACATATAGCTATTTCTATGTTTAGATTTCCTTTCTTAATGGCTTTATCAGGGGTGGGATTCTACCAGTTCGCACCTATTCGCTAGAACTGGTTGTTAACATTCTAAGCAGTTCGGAGAACTGGTTGTGAGAAGAAATTACTGGCCTAATCCTGTAAGGAAGGCAGGAAGAAAACATTCTGGTGTTGCTTACAGAAACTGCCTCTCCATTAACCCTTATTACATTCTTGGCAGGACTAGACTTCCTATCTCAGGAACGTCTCTGGAGTTTTTTCCCCTCCTTTGGTGGTACTTTGCTTGTGTGGAGTGACCATTCAAAGTTACAATGGCACTGAAAAAAGTGACTTAGGACCATTTTTCACACTTACGACTGTTGCAGCATCCCCATAGTCATGAGAGGCCAGGCGAGGAGATGCGTGCCTTGATGTGAGTGGTATTGAGTTGGCCACCCCCAGCCAATAACATGACCACCAAGCCATGTCCACCCAGTCACATGACCACCAAGCCACGCCCACCACCTAAGCCATGCCCACAGAACCAGTTGTTAAAAAATTTGAATCCCACCCCTGGCCTTTATACATAATAAAACACTACGGATATCTATAATTCACATGATTATAAAATACGATCATTAAGGAAAGAGGAAGAGGAAAATTATTCACTACTCAGGAACATTTGAGAATGCATTCCATAACTGATACCATATTAGGATATGAAACATTTATCTTGTCTGAATGAAAGTACAATTCCTGGTATCAAAGAAGAAAACATTCTGCAACTTTGGAAATAAAAGTTTGACAAAACGTTTTCATTTAGAAGAATAACCTTGGAATAGTCATTTGTTGGCTAGTGAGGAACAGTTCAGTCAGCATTTTTCAAACAAACATAACTGCCAGTTAATTCTATAAAATGGGAAATAAAACACAGATAATGGAGTCATAGATGAAAGCAATGACTAATACTTTTTATACACATTGAGTCTAAAAGAGTCTGAAGAAACAGCAGAGACAAATTTAGCAGCACAAAGTACACAAAAGTTAATAGAAAATTGACTTAATGGAAAATGTTACCACTGCAGTATCCTGCTGAAATTAATATAAAATACAATCAAAGATGGCTGTAAAACAGTCAACTTTCCCTAGCAGCCATGATCAGTGAGTTCCATATCTGACTGAAGTTATCATCAATTCTCAAATTTGATCACACCACCTTTAATTTATAAGTGACTTGAATCCATGCACACTCCTTGATCTCTGATTATGATTTTCTCTATATTACGTATTTTTATAAACAATCCAGGATCTCAGGAGTACAGCCATATGTGTAAATAAATAACTGAAATCTGATGGACTTCAAAATTAAGAACTAAATGCCAACAAAAGTATTTGGGTTGGAGTGATATGATACTGTATGTTCAGTTGGACATATGAATAGATGATGGGCACAAACTGATGGATATCATGGTATCTTCATAGGAAGTTTCTCCACTAGTTCCCACTATATTATCCAGGCATTGATGAAATGATAGAAAGACGGTTCTAATTGGGATAATTTGGGCACAAAGAAAGATGGCTAACTCTAAAAGATTGTTTAAGTTGTTAGTGGGGAAATGTAGTAAGTCTGCTGAGCAGGAGTAGTTCAGAAAGGATGAGGCTTACCTGGTGTAAATTAGGCAGGTTAGGGAAGGCTAATTTTTTTGAAATGGTTGACTGAATAACCTTTTGAAAAGAGAAGGAAAGAGAAAACCCAGATGTTTTTGTTTACTTGTTTTTCTATGCTGCTCTACAGAGCTTTGTTTGTTTTATATATGTTCCAGCAAAGAGGTATCATTTGGGAGAAATTCTCTCCTTTAACATATTTGTTGCACATTTAAAGAAAAATGCAGCAAAGCCCTACCATAAATGACACTTCTTTGAAGTAAGGTATGTCCTGTAAAATAAAGCACGTCTAGCCACTTTGCCTTCTGGAGATAGTTTAAGAAGCAGATGCTACAGGGGAAAACAAAGGCAATTACACTGAAGAACTTGTATACTTCTATACAGTAGTTCTGACATTACACTATTTCCCTTGTAATCATAGATCAAAATTATATGCCACATGTTACCACCTAATTATAGTAATTAGCAACAACTACAAACACTTCCCTGGGGCTGCTGTACAGCACAGATGCAGGATGCTACACTGTACCCCATCTTCTTACATCATGGCAGCATCCAGTAGACTGCCAAGGGTGATTCTGCATCATTCCCTTCTATGTCTCCCTAGCCCTGTGCAGTGGTTGTTTTTACAGATTCTGTATGCAAGGACTGTTATCCTCTATTTTTAATTTCCCCAATTCCCCTGAAGTTCAACAGATAGAACTAGCCATCACTGCTGCTTGAGCTTTTTAGTAAATGTGAACTTCAGAAGTTGGTTGGGGATCAGGAGAGATAGGAATATGTGTATACGTGCTCTTATGATTACAATGTACATTGATTAGTTTCATATTCTATATGAAAATAATTTCTACAGAATGTCTCACATTTTGGTTTTTGAAAGATAATTAAAAATAGCATTGTTTCGGTGTTTTTGAATTGATTCCTAGCATAATTTCCTATCTCTCCTGATCCCCAACCTTGACTGCAGAACTAAAACGGTCTTCATGCAGCACCAGAATATAATTTCTACATGGTAGAAAAAAGATAAAAAGCTTTTGACAGCCAGTTTGGTATAGTAATTAAGAGACTACGCTGGAAACCACAGGCTATGATTTCTAGTTCTTCTGTAGGCAAGAAAGATTTTGGACTAATCACTTTATTTTATCCCTAGAAAGAAGGCAAAATCTTGCCAAAAAAAACTACATGGACTAGTCCAGGGAGCCTCCAGGAATTAAGATTGTCACAAAGGCACATTTGCACATAGACAGAGACACCTACACAATAAATAAGGCTTCAGTGCATGTACAGCCTATACCAAGAGGAGCCACAACTTCAAGGACTGGTTGTAAGTCTCATTGTTCAGTGCTGTTTGCTTGAATAGTCACTGAATGAGTGGTGAGCAAGTGATGATTGTCTGTAATGATAATTTCTGGTTTAATTCTTAATTTTCCATTTAATTTTCCATTCTATAATCAATGGTGCCATCAAGACAGATCCTGGAACCTTATTGAGCAAAATAAAAGGACAATCCCTAAAAGAAGAAAATGTGTCTTATCATATGTTGAATTTCACAAAATAATGCATATTATTATTATCAAGAAAAAAGAATCTCATCCAGAGTTAATACTATTCAGATTCCCTTCAATTGTTGAGTTCAGATTACTTACTATCTTACAGTGAATAATAATTTTCCATAAATTACTGTATGCAGCACCTTGAACAATCAGACAAAAGAAATCCATTAAAATTAACATCTCAGTTTAATTAATCTACAACATTACTTTAACCACTGGATAAATTTGTCAGATCTGCTAATCTAAGTCTCTCTAGCTTGCATATTTTACTCATAAGCAACTGAAAAAAAATAGTTTCATTTATTTATTTATTTTTAATTTACTTGATTTGTCAATCGCTTACAAGATAATAGGTATAAGTATAAACATAGTTATGAAAATATGAAATGGATACATATAAGAAAAATAAAAAGAATCAATAGGACAGGGACAGTAGGCACATTGGTGCGCTTATGCATGACCCCTACAGACCTCTTAGGAAAGGGGTGAGATCAATAGTAGGCAGTCTAAGGTTAAAGTTTTGGGGGTTTGGGGAAGAAACCACAGAGTCAGGTAGAGTATTCCAGACATTGACCACTCTGTTGCTGAAGTCATATTTCCTGAAATCAAGTTTGGTGCACTTCACCTTGAGTTTGTATCTATTGTCTGCTCTTGTATTGTTGTGGTTGAAGCTGAAGTATTCATTGACAGGTAAGACATTGCAATATATAATTTTATGTACTATACTTAGATCGAACCGAAGGTGGCATAGTTCTAGGTTGTCTAGGTCTAAAATTTCAAGTCTGGTGGCATAAGGTATTTTGCTACGAGTAGAGGAGTGGAGAACTCTTGTGAAATATTTCTGGACTTTCTCAACTATGTTGATATCAGATACATAATGTGGGTTCCAGATTGATGAGCTGTATTCAAGTATTGGTCTAGCAAATGTTTTGTATGCTCTAGTTAGCAGTGTGATATTACCAGAGAAAAAGCTACGCAGGATTAGGTTAACAACTCTTAATGCCTTTTTGGCTATGTAGTTACAGTGGGCTCTATTACTTAGATCATTTGAGATGAGTACTCCAAGGTCCTTGACAGAGTTTGGATCATCAACAAGGTCTTGACTATTCAGCTTGTATTTTATTTTCTGATTTTTTTGCCAATATGTAAGACAGAGCATTCTTGACCGTTCTTATACATAGTTGAGGTCTTTTTGAAGGATAGCAGTATTGCTGGTGGTATTGAATAGCTTTACATCATCAGCAAAAAGAATGCAGTTGCTCTTAATATGATCACAGAGGTCATTTATGTAGAGTATGAAGAGAACACTGCCTTGGGGGACACCACTGTTGACAAGTACACAATTTGAATTAGTTCTTGTAATTTTGCTGTAGAAATCAATATGGTGAGATGAGGAAAAAAAATCCCTTGATGATTAGCGTATGCTTTAATGTCCTTTTATCTTTGTGTCTTCTGTGAAAAATATAGGTAATTTTCCTTCCCAGTAGGGTCTGCTAACAAAAAAGTAATCCATTTTGGGGAAGGAGAAGAGCTTAAAATGCTGAGGGGGTAGGGAAATCCATTGGTACTGGGTAAAACACAAATGCTGAATTGTTGTAAGTGATTTACCACAGAAATGAGTTCTCCTTTAGGAATGCCATCTATACCCATTTCAGGAATATATTTCGTTCAAAAAATAAAAATTAAGAGAAAGAAAGAATGTCAAATACCCACTTCCAACTTCAAAAATAATAGAAAAAAACTTAGGTCCGTCCAAAATAAGCACAAAACCACCCAAATCTGGAAAGGACAGAAATTGGAAGAACTTCAGAGAAACTCAGTAAAGGTCATCAGCAGCATACAAAACAACAGCTAGGAAGAAAGTTTTGAAAAGCTACTTTTCCAATGAGGGAAACTAAGCAAGACTAGATCCTATTCCAAAAAAAAAGGATATAGTCAATATTTGTGATTACCACCTTAAAGACATTCTTAGTTCAATGGAAGGTGGCATTTACATGCAATATATGGCAATCATTGTTACCTTGAGAAATCTAGGTTCATTTAGTCAGAAATAGCATCATTTCTTCTAACTTTACTTTGGGGACAAATATAATTTAAAGTCTCACCACCAGTCTAAAATTATAATCTTAAAAAGTTTTCAAACTGAAGTTATCTCTTACTGGAATTCCTGTTGATAAGAAAGTATCTTAGGTGTTTGGGGGATGTGTGGCAGGCAGTATTATATTCACTCTAATCTTCTTTAGCTAAAAACAGTGCTCTTGTCCTCTTCCATTGGTTTCTTATGTTGAAGCCATCCCAAGGGATGGCCAATCATGGCCATCAAGACACAATTTATTGGACACCCAAAAAGGAAGTTCTCCCCATTGATCAATGGACTCATTCATAGTCATAATTCTATCAGAGGACTGATTAATAAGAACCACTTAATACATTATTTAATTATATTATACAACCTTATATTAGTATGTGTGTGTGTGTGTGTGTCTGTCTGTCTGTGTGTTTTGATTTCAATTTAAATTGAATTGAAATTTCAATCACTAAAATGTATTTATAGAATAAGAACTTTCTAAATGATTATTTACTATTTCAGATCACCAATCTAATCTCTTTTCTTCTCTCCTTGTCTCCCTTCTCTTCCCCCCTCCCCTTTACTTTGTTAATGGCCTATATTCTCATACCTCTCTTCCAAATTTTCTTAACTTTCTGCTCTATCTTCCATATTTAGAAGGGTCCATTTAAGCATTTACTTCAATAGAATTCAATAATCTATGGCTTCATCAAGTTACATTTATAGGCAATTGTTTGTTACTTTTTCTTCTCTATTATAACAGTTGTGCATGCATGAATCAAAATGTTATACGGATATGTTAAAATCTGTGTTATTGTTGTTGTTTGTTGCAAAGTCACGTCCAACCCATCGTGACTACATTCCTCCAGGCCTTCCTGTCCTCCACCATCTTCTGGAGTCCATTTAAGCTCATGCCTACAACTTCAGTAACTCCATCCAGGCACCTCATTCTCTGTTGTCCTCTTTTTCTATTGCCCTCAATCTTTCCCTGAATTAGGCTCTTCTCCAGTGAGAAAGTATTTGAGTTTCATCTTCAGGATCTGGCCTTCTAAAAAGCAGTCAGGGTTGATCTCCTCTAGAACTGACCAGTTTGATTGCCTTGCAGTCCAAGGGACTCGCCGGAGTCTTCTCCAGCCCCATAGTTCAAGGCCTCAATTCTTTGGCGCTCAGCCTTTCTTATGGTCCAACTTTCACAACCATACATTGCAACTGGAAAAACCATAGCCTTGACTCTATGCACTTTTGTTGGCAGGGTGATGTCTCTGCTTTTTAGTATGCTATCTAGATTTTTTTTATTTTTTTTATTTGATTTATCAATCACTTACAAGATACAGGTATAAGAATGAACATAGTTTTGAATACATGAGATGGATACTTATAAGAAAAATAAAAAGAAAACAATAGGACAGGGACGGTAGGCACGATTGGTGCACTTATGCACAAGCCTCTTAGGAAGAGGGAGAGGTCAATAGTAGACACTCTAAGGTTTGCCATAGCTGTCCTCCCCAGGAACAAGCATTTTTTGAATTTCTTGGCTGCAGTCCCTGTCTGCGGTGATCTTGGAGCCCAGGAAAATAAAATCAGTCACTATCTCTATTTTTTCCCCATCTATTTGCCAGAAAAAAAGAGAGCCGGATGCCATGATCTTAGTTTTCTTAATGTTGAGTTTCAAGCACTCTCCTTCTTCACCCGCATCAAGAGGCTCTTTAGTTTCTCTTCACTTCCTGCCATCAGAGTGGTATCATCTGCATATCTGAGGTTGTTGATATTTCTCCTGGCAATCTTAATTCCAACTTTTGATTCATCTAGCCCTGCCTTTCTCATGATGTGCTCTGCATATAAGTTAAATAGGCAGGGAAACAGTATACAGCCTTGCCGGGCTCCTTTCCCAATTTTAAACCAATTAGTGGTTCTGTGTCTAATTCTCACTGTTGCTTCTTGACTTCTATTTAAAATGCATGTACGTAAGTATACTTTCCATTTTATCTATAATACTGTAGAAAATATTGTACAGTGTGAAGACATATCTTTACCTCCTAGGGGCAGGAATAAGCCAAATATCAACATACCCTCTCTTCTCATCCCATTGCTATGTGTATATAAGTTTCAGAGAGTTTTGTATGCTCCTAGGGAATGTACTTTTTCTTTTGACAAGAGGCATCCTCATCTCTTGATCAGTTTCATAGATTAACAAAGTCAGGAACCTCTGCCACATGGGGAAAAAGAACTACCCTAGCAAACTCAGAAAAAAATATTAATAAGATAAGAATAAGCCCATGTGCTAATTAAAGAGATGCTCATTCAGTTTCAACAACTTTAGATAAGTGCTTTCCCTTTGTGCCATGCCTGGAAATTTCAGCTTTAAACCAAAAAGCTTTCAAAGTCAGGAAGCCAGTCAGACCATCAAAGTATGCAGTGACGCTGATGAAATCCCATAAATGGGAAACAGCCATGTGCTATGTACTTTCCCAATTCAATTGACTTCAGATATCTGGCAAAAGCTTTGGGGGTTTGAGTGAAGGCCAAAATACCTAACCTGGAAGATTGGTCATAGAAAGTTCAGAAAGAATTCCAGAGAGGTAGCTGTATTAGTCAGTGGGACACAAGGAGCAAAGATTCTTATGGCTCCATAAAGAGAAACAGCTTACTTGTTGCAAGGTTTCATGAACTAAACTCCATTTTCTCTGATGAAAGGACTGCTTTCCTAGCTGCAAGACAGGAGGCTTCTAGGAAGAACAAGAGATCACAATGAAAAATTGGAGATCAAATCCCACTTGGTCTTTTCCTTCTGTTCAGTTCAATAAGTCAGTTTTGTTTCATTAATTAAATTGCACAGCCTCCACTTAATTGAAGAGATGAACAGAAATATGGTAAAGATGCCCAGTTTCCCATTACACAATCTTTCTATATATGTGTGCATATTTTAACAGATAAAAAACTGAGGTGAAAGGGAATTTCATAACTTTAACTTCAAACTAATTGATTCACTTTAATTCTTTAAGGACTAGATTCTCCCGTCACTCACTCCTGATCCAAAGTGGTTACCATCTCTAATTTTATATGAATCATATTGCTAGATTAACTAGTAATCATATTGCTAGTTAAAGGCATCAGGGGTACATTAATAAAGTTGCACACTTTCTTTCTTCCTTTGATCCTATTAACACTAATAGTACAGGGAATTTTCTAGAAAGTGTGGGAAGAATGTGTGGGAAGTAGAGTTAGAATAGAAAAGAGCAAAGGAAAATCATGTTTAAGTAAGCAGACAAACAGATAAATAAATAAGTAGCCTTCAAGTCAGTGTGAACTCCTGGCAAGTGCTTGAACATCTTTGCAATTTTCTTGACAAGATTTTTTGGGAGTGACTTGTCTTTGCCTTCATAGAGTTGAAGGAGAATGACCAGCCCAAGGCTTTGGGCCTAAGACAGGATTAGAACTCACAGTCGTCTCACAGTTTCTAACCTGATGACCTTAACCACTACATCTAGCTGGCTATCATCATGATTTTTTAAAAAATTAAAATCGTTCATAAAATACATTGAGTGATCTTGAACTATGACAGTCTCTTAATCAAAGTCATTTTTAATAGGATTATCATTTGTATAAAACAAAGAAAGAAAAATCAAGCATATATCTTCCTGTTCGGAGAATCAGGAGTAAACATGTAAAAATAAACATCATGTATTTAATTATTTAAACACCTTGGAAACACATAGGGGTAGTCAGGTAAGAGCCACAATTGGGACCGGAGCTTCTGTTTGCTGAGCAATGCAGTTGTTAACTGAGTCGCACTCAATTGTATGGCCTTTTTTGCTGGGGTCATTAAGTGAATTCTGACTTTCGTGGTTAACTTGGTTTGTTAGAATTCCCCATGGCAGTTTGCAAATGGCAATGTGTGGCCCCAGGGTGCTGCAATCGTAAATATTTGCTGATTGTCAAGTGTCTGAATTTTGATCATGTGACCACAGGGATCCTGGAATGGTCATAAGTCACTTTTTAGTGCCTTTTGTAACTTCAAATGGTCATTAAACAAATGGTTGTAGGTTGAGGACTACCTGTAACCTATATGTCAGCCAGTCTGGTGCCACCTTCACCAGGCCTTAACTTAATGCTTAATTACCACCTATATGTGCCCCAACCCCCTCTAACAATATGCACCACATCAATACATGAAAAAAAAACACATTTCCAGCCTTGCAGTTGCTTCAGAATCCATCCTGCAGCACGCAGTTGCTTCAGAATCCATCCTGCTGCTCACAGCTCTGCTGAGTCATTCTAAAGCAACCTTCAACACCATTGGCTAGCCCACAAGCAACAATACAGATCCAGCATCAGCAGAGCTAAGGTGATATTCTCCACTGCCAGCTGACTTGCTGCGAGGTGTGTTCGGAGCTGATGGGCTCTGTAGCAAACTCGGAGCCCGACATTGCATTTCTACCTTTGCCTTTATCAATATACCTCACTTTAAGATAACTAATTGAGGCTGTTCCCACTTGTCTTCACTGAGAGTTGTCAATAAACTGAAGAGGAACAGCATCTTCCCAAAAACCTCATGTGCATCTGAAATGCACAAATGCTACTAGGAATCCATTAGCTCTCATCATTGCAAAATTTGGGTTAAATTCTAAAGGATCCCTTCACTTTGGCAGGAGGCAGAATTTGATTTTCCTGGTTTGTCTTTGAGTTATAGATTTGCATATTTCATTTAATAATGACATTAGAACCTACACCTTTCTTCACTTTTACGTGTATGAGACTTGTATCTAATTGGAATATATGTCTATCTATCTGTTTTTGTCTGCCTGCCTCGCTGCTTGCCTGTTTGTGTCTAAGGAAGCCTTTTCCTCTTGAAGGTGGCCTGGAAATGTTTCAAATAAATTAATAGGTTTAAAAGGAAAAATGTGGTTTCTTTCCTTGCTTATTATATACACAACATGGCCCAAGCCACAATTCTTAGTGTATCATCTTTTCATGGTTCCTTGTACTTCACAAAATGGGCCCTTTTGTAGAAATCAAGTTGCCGTTTTTACCGCCACAGCATAGCTTCAAAGAGATGGTAAATTGGACACTTTTATTAAGCCAAAAGTGATAGAGGTAGTAGTTACATTTGCTGAATGAACTAATTTCACTACTTTATCTGTTTTACTTTCTGAGCTCAGAAGAGTCTTAAAGTAAACACTAATAAAACATTTCCTATCATCCTGGTTTATTGGAGCAAGGAGGCTTCCTACAGAAGACATGCAAAATTCAGGGGAGCTATTAATTTATCACATGCCAGCTTAAGTTCCCAAAATATATTGAGTGAATAAGCACTGAAGCATGTTTTACCAAGTCCAAAGTTAAGGGCACTGTGTTTGTTTGACACTTTAATTCTGATTTAAGGCTACTATACACTCCCCATTTATAGTCTCAAGAAAAAAAAATCCTGATGGCAAAAACTACTTAATAATCTTCTTCAAATGGTGCTAATCTAATGTCACAAACAAGAGGCAATATATGTGTGTAATGATCACTTGCATAGATAGAACATTCTCTGATCATATGAGGTCACAATAGCAGATTTATATATATATGAAAAAATGCATGTGCATTCATCTTTCTTAACACCTTTTTTCTGGCACATTAAAATCAACAGTTTGTATATGTGCCATTCATTTCAATAGCCCATGGGTAGGATCCATTAAATTAACTCCCAATATGATAAGAGTTTAAATAACTTCAATTAGAAATATTAAACTTGCAATCCTACAACCCTAGTCTAGGTAACATTGGGCCCTCCAGAAGTTTTCAACTTCTAGCACTGGTATTAGACTCAGCCCACGTGAAAAGGATTGTAGGAGTTGTCATCAAAAATATCCAAAAGTGTATCTTGGCTGCAGACAAACTTGTAGGAATAAGAAGCACAGAGTTTTGTGTGTTTAATTTATTTGAGTAAGCATGTCTGGAACTGCATTGTTACTTGAGTCATGCAAGAAGGCACCTGAATAACATCTTGTCCATCTCTTTTGGATTATTCTGAAATTAGGATTCTATCTTTGGAAAGAGCCATTCATGGTGACTGACAAAGGAACATTGCATAATTTAATAAATAAACCAAGCTGTCAAAAACAGATGATAGCATGGGTGTGTGAGATCAATCTGGGAATGATAAGAACAACTCATCTGGAAATGACCACAGTCTTATTTCTACAATTAGAAAAGGACTTCAGGCCATGGTTCCTGAAGTTCTCTTCCAAGAGTCATGGAAATACAAACTGATTTTTTTTTTTAAAAAAAAAAAAGGAAAAATAATAGAAATCTATAATTAGGGTTACACCAAAAACCATGAACATTTTTATTTCAGAAATAGAGGTTAGTTTCAGGGGTGGGATGCTACTGGTTCGGCCTGGTTCTATAGAACTGGTAGCTCTGGAGAGCAGCAGACACTGAACCAGTTCGGTGTCCGCTGCTCTGTTTGGCCCAGCCGCCCACCTGGGCTCTTGACTGTCCTTTATTTCCTGCTTTTTCAACCTCAGCTGCTTTGCGTGGCACAGCTGAAGTTGAAAAAGCAGGAAAGAAGAAGATTTTCAAACGCTGCACACCCGCGTGCAGTGCTTGTCAGCTGTCCGGGGGGCACAGCTGAGGTTTTTAGGAAATAGTCTATAGGTGTACGCAAAACACACTCTCACCAGAGGTGGGATTCTACCTGCCAGAGAATCGGCAAATCGCGCCACTGGTTGGCCCCTCTCCACCCCGCCCCATCCACTCATTCCTTACCTGGCATGCACGCCATCAAACTTGCTGCTAAGTTGCTATTTTTCTTCCCCCCCAAAAAAAACCATCAGCTGTTCTGCTATGCTGGGAGATTTAGATTAGCTAGAAAGCAGGAAATCGTTGGATTTCTTGCTTTCTAGCTAATCTAAAAGCAGAGTTGAGCCTGAAGATTCTATTATTCAGTGCAGACTCAGGTAGCAGATGGCAGAAACACAGATCTCTAAGTGAATCTGTGATTCTGTGAGCAACTCAATCTGCCTGCCTGCTCTGCCTGATTTTGGGTAAAAGTTGCTCTTTTTTTATAAAAAAATCAATATTTAAATATTTACCATATATAAATGGTATGTTGTGAGTTAATTTTGTGTTTGCTTGTTAGCAAATTTTATGTGACAGACTCAGGTAGCCGATTGCAGAAAGATAGATCTCTAAATGAAACTGATTCGGTGAGCAACTCAATCTGCCTGCCTGCTTTGCCTGATTTTTGGTAAAAGTTTCTCTTTTTTATAAAAAAAATATCAATATTTACATAAATATTTATAATATTTACATACAAGCCATTCCCAGTCAGCAAGCCACCAAGCCACCCCCACAAATTAGGCCACACCTATAGAACCGCTTGCTAAGAAATTTGAATCCCACCCCTGGTTAGTTTAATATAAAAAATGTTTCAGCGCTATAACTCAGGAATATCCATTGAGTTCTGTGCTGTAGCTCTAGCAAAAAGAAAGTAACTTTGGGTATAAATAGTTGCTGTGGTTGATGACGGTTAACAATATTTTATTAAAGCTTAATTAATATTTAAAATGTAAGCATATTTTAGTGAATATATTAGAAATATGAAATGGCATATCTATTTTTTCCTGTTGTTCCATCCTGAAATCAAAATTCATACCCTAGATGATGAGATATTGTTTACATTAGAAATAAAATTAGCTGTGGAAGTTGAAATCCAGCACTGATAAGCCAGTGGCATGAATTTGGTCCAATGTGTTTTGTATTTTACTCTTCATGTGTGCATGCGTGTTATTAATTTAAAAAGCAATAAGAAATAAGCTGATAGCACTAGTTTGAAATTTAAGGAATGCAACAGGAGTTCTGATGTGTGTATTTTCATTTTAGATTCTCAATTTACAAATATATTTGAAATAATAATGATAGTAATCATGATGCATGAAATTTATATGCTGTCCAATTCCCAGCAACTCTGGGTTATGTTAACAAGCTGATCCAGACTGACAGGTGGTTTTCTTTAAAACTGTGCAAAGTTGGAATAAGTATTATGATGTTAAAAAGAAGCAGCCACTACTGAAAACACAAATCAGAATGATGTCCAGTTTCTTCTTGCTTTCACTTTGTCTAAAATCATAGAGCTGGAATAGGCCATTTAGGTTATTCAAATCACAGGCTCAGTGCCAGGTTTTAGATTAAGGTACCCAGTCTCCAACTGAACACATCCAGTAAGGGGAAATCCGCCACTTCTCTAAATAATTTTTTCATTGTTTGTCTGCTCTTATTGTTTTCTAACATTCAGTTAGAACAGAGGTCTTCAAATTTGACAGCTTTAAGACTTGTGGGCTTCAACCCAGAATTCCTCCTCCAGTCACGTTAGCTCAGGAATTCTGGGAGTTGAAGTCCACAAGTCTTAAACTTGCCAAATTTGAAGACCCTTGAATTAGAATCTGTCTTCCTACAGCTTAAACCCAAGTCCTACAGAATGAAAAAGAATATACTGTATATTTATCTTTTTCTCTGTGATATGTCTTCAGGTACTTGAATAGCATTGTCATATCCCCCCCAGTCATCTTGTCTCAAGACTAAGCATACAAGTTTCCTTTAGTCTGTCTTCTAAACATTCCTGTTCATTCTTGTTTTCTTCACTAAAACTGTTCCAATTTCTCTAAATCCTTCTTAAAAGGTGGTCCCCTGAAGTAGAAGCCATCCTTGAGATACTTTCTGATAAAAGCAAAATAAAATTGAGTAATCATATGATTTGGAAACTTGCTTCTGTGGCTGCAACCTAAAACCAACAAAAAATGAGATAACATTAGTCAGCTTAGAACATCTGACTAATTGATTATGAGTTTTGGGAATCACTGCATATTGTCAGTCAGGGGTCTTCCTAAGTTCTTGTGGTAGTGAGTGCTATCATGACACTGTAAGTCTGTAGTACATTATACTAGACATTGTGGAAATATCAAAATTAGCATGATTTGGAACCAGACTTTTCAAATTTCATGAAGAGATGAGTGCAAGCGTTTTTGTTTAGCGATGTCGGAATGTTCATTTTCTAGTTTTCTCTTTGGGCTTGAAATTAATTAATTAATTAATTAATTTGATTTATATTGCCGCCTATTCACCCATGGTGATTCAAGGCGGCTTACACAATGTAAAACCATATTTAAAATAAAAAATAAAATAAATATAAAAATAAAAAACAATGAAAAACTAACAAAAAATGAAATAAAGTAATAAAGTACATAGAACAAAATCTGGAAGAAGAAAAAATCACACCCCAACTCCCACCCCCTGCCCCAACGACAACAGATCACATGAGCCATTTGATAGGCTCCATCCCACTCTGGGTTCCCCAGGCCTGCTGGCAGAACCAGGTCTTCAGTGCCTTCCAGAAGAGTGCTAGAGTGGGGGCTATTCTAATCTCTGGGGGAATGATATTCCAAAGAGAGGAAGCCACCACAGAGAAGGCCCTTCTTTTGGGTCCCACCAGGTTTCTTCCAATGTTTTGCTTCTGCTGTTGTTACTGTTGGAATTATCTGTTCGCATATTTTGCTTTCACTTCCCACTTGGGCCACCTTAGAGATTCACCAAGCATCTCATCACAACCATTGAAGCAATAGCACTGCAATGCTAATTAGACTAATAGAATAGACTAATAGACTAATAGATTAGACTAATACTGAAATACCTTTGGTATATTTTAATTTGATTACATTTAAAATTAAAGCACATTTAGAGTGATTATCAATATTTATAGACTAGCCTGATTAACTCCTTGCACCTTCTTCAGAAAACATGTTTTTTGTGAGTGGACCTATACAGATAAACAAGGAAACAAAGAAAACAGCAGATGGGATCTGCCTTCGTACCAAAGCAGAAAAAAGGTAAGAAAATAAATCCACTAAAGTTAGTACATTGAAGATTTAAAATATTCCTAGCAACCATTTCATATCACGGCCTTTGTCTAACAAAATGAGCTAATGAATCTTGCCACGATTTAACTTTCTGGGCTTACAAGTTGTGCCAGTGGAGAACAAATATGGCTACCATTATCTCATATCACTTATGCTTCTGCAGGCTGGGAAAGAGTGGAGACAAAGACCAGGAGAACTGGGTGAAATGTCTATGTTTCCCAAAACAGAGGTTTGGAATTTCTGGTTTGGATTTTGGAGTGTGTGTTGTGTGTGTGTTGTGTTGTGCTGCTTTTTTGTTTTCCAATTTGGAATGCCACTGCCAGATTGAAGAGTGATTTGAGATTCCAGGAATTTTTCCAAGATTAAACTGCTTTTTTTTCCTCTCAAATTCAATTATTCAGCAAATACAATGACACAATGGGGCCAACAGAATTCTAGTAGGTCTATAAAACATCAGTTTCTGTAATCTTTCATATGAATCAAGGTTGCTTTGGTAACTATTGTGTGTGTGTGCCTCTTTCACTTGTCTGAAAGTTTTGCTTCTGTTTAGTACAGAATTTCAAGTAAAAATAAAAGAATCCATCAAAAGAACCACAGAAGAACCACAGAATATCTTTATGCAGCCTGTTGCTTTCTTCAGTCATGGGAGCTATAGGTGTGGTATACAACTTCAAGATTTAATCCCTGAATCATTCATGAATATTTAGAAAGATATTAGAGGTGGATTAAGGCAGGAAACCACTTGTAGACAACATTCTGTATTGTTGACAACAGACAAATATACAGAGTTAAGTGTCTGTGAGCTGTTTGGGTTGCAGTTTCATTCAAGCTAAAGAAAAGGAAGACATAAAGATCATGATAGCAGCAACGATGACACAACCTGATGTGATCTTCTGCTTTCAGTCCTTGTGGACATTTCCACTGACTCGAGAAAATATCTGTGTAGATATTGCTTGTTCAGTTTTGTTATATATAAAAATTTCCTAAATGAATAGTTAGCTAATTGAATATATTTAGATGTTTTCACATGCATGAGCACATCCAAAATTAAATAAGGCAAATCTCTTTCCCTTCCTCTGACCCACACAATCATAGAATCCCAGAGTTGAAAGAAAATGCTGAGGTCACTGAGTCCAACTTTCAGCTCAATGGAGAATCCAAAATAGAATGTCCCAGACAGTTGGCTGTCTAGCCTCCAACTGAATACGTCCCATAAAGGGGAATCTGAATAATTGATTCCATTGCTGAACTGTTCTTACTGTTAGGAGGTTTCTTCCACCTCACACTGAATCTGACTCCACCTTCCTGTGGTCTAAAACAATCTGTTCACATTCTGCATTCTAGAACAAGAAAGGCCACTTATTACCATCTTCTGTGAGAAGGTTAACTATATTTGTAGTTGCCCTATCTGGAGCAACCAGGTTCTGTTTTGGATTTCTCATACCCTTTTCATCTTGGGAATGTGAATAGTAAGTAAAGCCAAAACAACACCATTCAAGAAAACTAGAAAATGTGGGGAAACGTATGTGTGACTTGACAGAAAGGGTAGCTTTACATCTTATTGTACTATACAGGAATAAGCAAAGTTGAAGTCCTGAACACACATTTTTTCCAGAAAGTCATTTCTATGTGGTTTAGTTACCTTCCATTAAAACCCTGCCCCACTTCATATCATTCAGTTTCAGCAGACCCAGTGCAGAAGCAAATCAGTTCACCTCTCTGTCAAGCGCAGAAAATCAGGAGTCCAGGCACTTCAAATGAATGTAGGTTTATTGTATGGTAATACTGTCTACAAGAATTTGAACTGCCAACAGTCAAAGCAAACTGGTGGTAGATAAGAGTTAAAGAACTTCAAGGTGGGCTGGACATAGACCTCTTGTGGGTGCGAAGGGACTCAGGACTGATGGCTCTCAGGCTCAGCCTGATCATCTCCTACATTTTCTGAAACATAGAAAAGTACTTTACATTGAGCCTGAACATTGTCCCTCTAGTCTAGAGTCTAGCCCAATACAGGTCAAACTATTTTCTAAAGCACCTGTAGGCCAGACAAGGAATAATGGATGGAAACTGAACAAGGAGAGATTTAACCTGGAAATAAGGAGAAACTTTCTGACAGTGAGAACAATCAACCAATGGAACAGCTTGCCCTCGGAAGTTGTGGGAGCGCCATCACTTGAGACTTTCAAGAAGAGATTGGACTGCCATTTGTCAGAAATGGTGTAGGGTCTCCCGCTTGGGTGGGGGGTTGGACTAGATAACCTACAAAGTCCCTTCCAACTCTGATTATCTGTTATCTGTTATGATTGAGAGGTTTCTACCAGCAATCCATAGATCGTATTATAAATTCCATGCTTACAAAAATAAGCTCACATAGGTTGTTGTTCCCTTTGTTTTCCCAGGTTTAGCTAGTTGGAGTGGAAATGGTTTAGAATGTTGTTTGTGCTCTCACATGTATAGCATCAGTCAGGGCTTCCCTGAAATTCAGCTGAATCCTCTCTCCCCTCCCTTCAGTTGGAAACACTTGAATCAATAAAAAGAAATGAGGTGTCACTAGGAGGAATATCCATGCTTTGTCAAGCTTGCCAAATTGCTTCATGGAAGGTTAAAGTCATCTTCCCCCTGGAAGCACCAAAAGCAGTGCAGAACTGAGTTGGTGACATCTCAGATGACACAAGAGCAACTTCATCCCTATAAAGAGCCAGTTGCGTAAAACTAACTACATAGGAAGTTGTAAACGTTCTCACAGACTACCCTCATTTTGAAGGACTTTTCTCTGATGTGGTAACTCTGGTGATTTTCAAGCAGGGATTTCATATGAAAAAGGAGTGGCAAAGTCTCTTTGCATGGGGGCTCTACCCCTCCTCAGTTATACATAAGTGATTCATATTTTCATCACTGAAGTCAATAATTAATAGAAGTCTGTTATTCATGTGACTCTTTTTTTTCATCATGAATGCAGTACTTCTCAGCCATATCTGGATTCTTCATTTGCCTCTTCCTTCCACTCTGACTCTGCTAATAAGTATCTCAGACTTGCTCAAGAGGAACTTGTAACCACTAAATTTCCCAACTTTGGTGCACACTCTTAAG
Organism: Notechis scutatus; assembly: GCF_049901735.1. NCBI lineage: Eukaryota > Metazoa > Chordata > Lepidosauria > Squamata > Elapidae > Notechis > Notechis scutatus. The sequence continues at coordinate 107,075,498 of NC_142009.1, forward strand.
GAAGCATCTGTCACTTTTCTCAAGTTATGGAGGGCACTTGCAACCCTCACTTTCACCACAAGCACAACATTGTAAGTGAAAAGGGCTTGTGACTCATTGGGAGGGCTGTATAGATTTTGATTTGCACGTTTTGCCCTCAGAAAATGAGATAATCCTTGTAGCAATCAAATCTGTGTGATTAGCTTTGCCTTAGAAACACTTTGTCTGATGGGTACTCAGACTTTTGTTTTGTAGGAGAGAAGGGTGATGAAGCAATCATCCTCTAAATAAATGTCTGATTTGGATATGACTTTTTCCAGCTAATAAGCCAGTAAGGGTTATTGTCAACTGCCATGTCACACTTGTACTTTGCAACCATTCAGTATCAGCTGCCATGAACTCTAGGGAGTCTGGATTAGAGTGGGGAATGCTTTGAATGAAACTTAACTGTATCTCTCTAAGGTGGGCTTCAAGGACAACCAGCTGGGAACAAAACGCAGCTGTATACCAAATCTATGCCTGAAGTGATCGTTCTAAAAACTCCTTGTTTGATTTTGATTGGACATGGAGGCCCAGTGATGGAAGCAACTGAGGGAGGGAAAAGTTAGACTTGGGGATTTGGGTGTGTGATTTTCAGTTTTGGCTATGCATTACTGCAATTCACTTAACTTCTTGAAAACTATGCTTTTTGGAAATGAACAGGTCACATAGCAAGAAGAACCGATGGCAGGAGGACCAAGGCAGTCATAGAACAGATTCCCCTTGATAAAAAGCATCCATAAAAAGAGACCTAAAACAAGATGGATCCATGACATCAGCAAGTATTGTGGGCCCCATTGGCAAAAGGAAGCTCAGGACCGTATTGGTAGGAAACACGTTCATCCTGCAATGGATAGACAATGGCTAAAATGGTGACCACACCTTTCTAGATAAATGGAGTTAAGAATCATTCTTACTTAGAGCAAGGGTTTTCAAACTTGGCAAGTTTAAGACTTGTGGACTTCAACTCCCAGAATTCCTGAGCTAACATGACTGGAGGAGGAATTCTGGGAGTTGAAGTCCAGTCTTAAAGCTGTCAAGTTTGAAGACCCCTGACTTAGAGGATCAAGCTGAGGCAGATCTGACAGTTATTCAGTAATGTCTACCACTTTAAAATTCTATAAAATAAGTCTGGGACTCTGGAATTTTTTGACAGGCTAGTAGAAATATATTCTACTCCACATTCTTAAGATAATGTTACCAAGGTAGATAGAATAGTAATTAATAAACAAAATAATGGATTAAAATGCAAGAACCAACATAAAGTTAAAAATCAAGAAGAGACTATCAATAGAGCTAACTAAAAAAGCAGCTGTCTTTTCAAACAGAGAAGTCCAGACAATGTTATCCTATATAACAAGTGTTTAAATGCTATTTTTGCTTGGAAGTTAGAAGATAGTAAGGATCTTTCTCTTTGCCACCCATCCCATTTCTAAGGGTGAGGTCTCGGTGAGAAAGGCTTCACATTACTATTTCAGGTCAGACTGAGACAACTGGAACAAGGTAGGTAATTAGCAACCTGAACTGATGCTAGTTCTAATTCCTCTAGAGCAGCATTTCATTTTGTTCTAACTGTATATGGCATTTGAATAGATTTAAGTTATAATTAGGGCATATTTTTAATGAAAACAGCTTGCCCAAGAGCCTTTAAAAGTTTTTTTTTTTTCCCCTAGCAATTCTAAAACAGGGAGAGAAATTCTAGGCCAGGGCATTTCGTGCAGATTCTCATAATGTAGTTGAACTCTGGCTCATGAACACAAACTAGCCAGCCCTTCCTACAAGTGAACTTTATAGACCCACTTACACATTTGCAGTCTAGGGATGATAAGCAGGGAACCTGTAACTGAGGTCCTCCCGATAGAAGAAAAAAAAAGTCTTGTCTTTCATGCTTGGCAAAAGCTTGTGTTCATCTTTAAAGCTCTAAATGGGACCAGTTAGCCAAAGAATTGCTTTCAGTCAGTGTGAATTTGAAAGGTGCTTTTGGAAGTGCTGATTTGATGCCGACCACCATGCTTGCTGGCAGGCATACAATCCAAAGCTGATTTTAGCATCCTGCAAGTCTGTGTGGATTGAAGGTTATTCTTTATTGCCTATCCCTAAACTTCAAAGGCTTTAAAGATGAAAGCCAGCGTCTTGCTCTGGGGGATAGATCCAGACCTCCAAAGCATCGAAGCCAAATCAATGTCACATCTTCTGATCTCTCAGTTCCCAACAGTATCTGGATGACCACCTTCTGATCTGAAATCAGAAAAAGATGCCAGGGTTGACAATAATAGGCTAACACACCATTTGCTTGGAAGCTAGGATTGGTGGGTTCTTTCCAAGACAGATTCTTTTCTTTTACAAAGAAAAACAATAGTCCTGAGAAAAGTCAGCAAAAGTACCATCAAAGCAAGTTTAATGATAAACATAAATACAGCCATAAAAGGGTAGAAAAAGAAATGCCTGCCTAGTAAGAAAGTATGTTTCGCTTTCAGACACCTAATGTATGAGTCAGCCACCATATACTGAACACGAGACAAGCACACGCAGAGATGACAATGAGTCACATGACCCCAAATAAACTTTTCCTAAGATCTTCAGTAAGATAAAATGGGAAATGTCCTTGTTCATTTTTCCCCTAAGAAAGCCCAGACAGTTTACCATTAATTTTTTTTTTTCTCCAGAGAATTTATTTTCCACAAGAAGTTCTGCAAGCTGCACTTCTTGTTCTATTTATAATATGTGGTATTATATTGGATTATGGAAATACATACACACACACGCATATATAGTATGTGTGTGTATATATATATATATATATATATATATATATATATATATATATATATATATATATATATATATATTTTCTTAAGTTTTGTGGGTACTTATATGTATGGCATTCGGCTTGGTTCGGATATTCTCCCACGTCATTGTAGTTCTTTTAAAGTTGTAGCAACGTTTCAGCAGAATCTCATCTGCCATCATCAGGCTTCTGTATTGTGTCCGTCTGTGGGTCAGACTTTACAGTGGTTTCAGATTTAAATTTGGGGCAGCCTATTGCTGTGCCAGAATGGTTTTTCTTCATCCTGATTGGTTGGGAGTCTTGGTCTGTGTTTATTGGTCTCGGAGTTTGCTGTGTTCTGCTTGATGGGTGTCTCTGATATCTTCTGTCTGTTTTTGGCTCTTTTGTATCTTGATTGGCTGGCAGCATTGTGTTACTTTAATGGAGGCCTTTAGTGCAGCTTGGCTTCGGGTAAATGGACGGCTATCATTAGTTAGGAAGCTGGGTTTCATCTGGGTGCCTGGTTGGGGTGTGTTTGAGCTGGAGGTATCAGGGGGATCTGTTTGTGCCCAGGTGTTTGCCTGGCTTGTGGTGTGGAGATTTTTTTTTGTGAGTGCAGGCTTCCAAATGATTGACAGCCTGGTGGAATCATCTCTTCTGTTCATGCTTTCTGGTCTTTTTCAATCTCTATGGCTTCTCTGATGACTCTGTGGCTAGGGTTTTCCATAGTGGCCAGGGTTTTGGTGCCATTGAAGTTGATGCTATGACCTGTAGCTTCCATGTGTTGGACTAGTGAGGAAATGTGTTCCAGCTTTTTGACTGCATTTTTGTGTTCATCCAGGCGGGTACTTATTCTTCTATTGGTCTGTCCAATGTATGTGGCCGGGCATGATGCACAGGGGACTTCGTATATGCCTTGGTTTTCCAGGTCAATTTTATCTTTGGGGTTGCTAAGGATGGCTGCTATTTTTCTGTCTGTTTGGAAGGCAGTCCTGATGTGATGTCTGTGTAGTACCTTACTAATTTTGTCTGTAGTACCTCTTATGTAGGGCAGGACAGCTGTTCCATAGGTCTGTTCATCTTCTATATATATATCCTTCAGCTTTGTTGGGTATTTTCCCACGTCATAGTAGTGGTGCTTTTAAAGTTAGCAACGTTTCAGCAGAATCTCATCTGCCATCATCAGGCTTCTGTATTGGCAGATGGCAGATGAGATTCTGCTGAAACGTTGCTACAACTTTAAAAGCACCACTACTATGACATGGGAAAATACCCGAACAAAGCTGAAGGCCATACATGTAAGTACCCGCGAAAACTTAAGAAAATATATATCATACCCAGATCATACCCAGAGAGAAATCTTCCAGATGCCCCAAACTATACGGCCTCCCAAAAATACACAAAGAAGGTATACCTCTCAGACCCATAGTCAGCTCCAGAGGAGCACCACTACAAAATCTAGCTAAACACCTAGCAAAAGAGCTACAGCCCCATGCTGAAACAGCAGCTTCTCATGTACAAAACTCATACCACTTCTTGGAAATGATCAAAGATCTACACATGGAGCAAGAAGATCTGCTTGTAAGTTTTGACGTGGTTTCACTATTCACTCAAGTCCCGATAAAAGAGACCCTTGAAATCATCAAAAATAAATACCAACCAGCTAAACACCTCATGGAACTAACAGAACACTGCTTAACCAACACATATTTCATATACAAAGGACAAAGATACAAACAAATAGAAGGAGCCCCCATGGGATCACCACTGTCACCTGTCATTGCAAACCTGTTCATGGAAGAATTCGAATCCAGAGCCCTGGCCAATGCCATCCTCAAACCCAAACTATGGTTAAGATACATCGATGACACATTCGTGATTTGGCCCCATGGACAAGAAAACCTAAACAATTTCCTAACACACCTAAACAGGGCACACCCCAAAATCAAGTTCACCATGGAAACAGAAACAAACAAACAACTACCATTCCTAGATGTACTAATCTACAAAAAAACAGATGGCACACTAGGACACACCATATACCAGAAGAAAACACACACCAACCGCTACCTCAACGCCCAATCCCACCACCACCCAGTACAGATAAACTCCGTGGCTAAAACACTAATTACTAGAACCAAACGCCTGGCAGACAAGACACACATTAAGACTGAACTATGCACCCTGACTAAAATATTGACAGCCAACGGCTTCCACAAAAGCAAAATCACCAACTTGATCCACAAAAACACACTGAGACATAATAGAGACCCAGAAGATGAACAGACCCATGGAATAGCTGTCCTGCCCTACATAAGAGGCACTACAGACAAAATTAGTAAGATACTATACAGACACCACATCAAGACTGCCTTCAAAACAGACAGAAAAATAGCAGCCATCCTCAGAAACCCCAAAGATAAAATTGACCTGGAAAACCAAGGCATATACGAAGTCCCCTGTGCATCATGCCCGCCACATACATTGGACAGACCAATAGAAGAATAAGCACCCACCTGGATGAACACAAAAATGCAGTCAAAAAGCTGGAACACACTTCCTCACTAGTCCAACACATGGAAGCCACAGGTCATAGCATCAACTTCAATGGCACCAAAACCCTAGCCACTATAGAAAATTCCAGCCACAGAATCATCAGAGAAGCCATAGAGATTGAAAAAGACCAGAAAGCATGAACAGAAGAGATGATTCCACCAGGCTGTCAATCATTTGGAAGCCTGCACTCACAAACAAAAAAATCTCCACACCACAAGCCAGGCAAACACCTGGGCACAAACAGATCCCCTGATACCTCCAGCTCAAACACATCCCAACCAGGCACCCAGATGAAACCCAGCTTCCTAACTAATGATAGCCGTCCATTTACCCGAAGCCAAGCTGCACTAAAGACCTCCAATAAAGTAACACAATGCTGCCAGCCAATCAAGATACAAAAAGAGCCAAAAACAGACAGAAGATATTAGAGACACCAATCAAGCAGAACACAGCAAACTCCGAGACCAATAAACACAGACCAAGACTCCCAACCAATCAGGATGAAGAAAAAACCATTCTGGCACAGCAATAGGCTGCCCCAAATTTAAATCTGAAACCACTGTAAAAGTCTGACTCACAGATGAACACTATACAGAAGCCTGATGATGGCAGATGAGATTCTGCTGAAACGTTGCTACAACTTTAAAAGAACAACTATAATGACGTGGGAAAATACCCGAACAAAGCCAATGCCATACAGGTACCACCGAAAACTTAAGAAAACAAAGCCGGAACAAGCCACCGGCCCCATTTACATGTAAGTACCACGAAAACTTAAGAAAACAAATACCCTGGTATATGGTATATGTGTACTGTGTAGTGTAGTGTAGTATAGCACAGTATTAGAGGTGGTATTCGGCAGGTTCTGACCAGTTTTGGAGAACCAGTAGTGGAAATTTTGAGTACTTCGGAGAACCGGCAAATACCACCTCTGACTGGAGATTTTACAGTATCCTTCCCTTGCCATGCCCACCAAGCCACTCCCACAGTAATAAAAAAAATTGAATCCCACCACTGTACAATATAGTATAGTTCCAACATCTCCTTTGATAACATCCAAGCATTTTAAAACTCTGCTGGAGACAAATTTTATTGCAATTTCTTAATATACTCATTGGAATCAAGGAGAATTTAATGTGTGGTTTTGATTGGATTGTGCTCAAAGTTCTGACCAAAATAATAGTACTATTTTTTCTATCAATTTCAAACTAGGAATGTCTTTAGAAGAAGACAGGAAAATGGCCATCTACATATGAAACAAGTCTTGTGGAGAGTGGAACAGTGAAATAACTGGATAGGTTTAACATGGAATAAAACTAGAGGACAAATGATAGGTTTGAAATCAGTTTGTTGTAGAAAATAGGCTAGAAACTGGATTCCCATGAGTTCTAGTCCTGCCTTAGGCACAAAGCTACTGGCTTATTCTCTCTCAGCCCTGGGAAGCAGGCAATCGCAAATCACTTCCAAAATCTTGCCAAGAAAACTGCAGAGATTTGTCCCAGCAGTTGCCAGGAGTCAATGCTGACTCAAAAACAGCAGCAAAACATGATAAGATTAGAGCTAATGGGCTTAAGCTAGATAAGAAAGGTTTGATTTGAATATCAGGATAAATTTCTGGTTGGTAATAATATTTGAACAATTGAGTTGATTATCCAGCACAGTGATAAGCCCTCCTTTGCTGGGGTTTTCAGCAAAATCTGGAGAGCCATTATATAGACACCTCAGGATCTGGTTTTTCTATATCAGAGAGAAAGTTGGAATGGATGGTGTAATCAGATCCCTCTCCAACATGGATGCTGTCCTGAATTTCCAAAAGAATGGGATGATGATGATGATAACTTTCTAAACATAACATTGAATTGCAAAATCCAATCTGGGTTGTCACCGGGACCAGAAATTTACTGTTTTACTAGTTCACAGAAGTGTCCAACCCAGATTGGATCTTTCAACGTTCTCCTTGAACATGTATATTTGCCTTGATTCATACATTGAATTATTATTTAAATTTCTCAGATCCATTTCATGGGAATTAAAGATAATATTTTTGCAGGTCACTTCTGTATTACAACTCCTAATGTTTCATCAGATTCAGATGCCATCTGACCAGTGGTGGGACTCAATTTTTTTTACTACTGGTTCTGTGGGCGTGGCTTGGTGGGCGTGGCAGGGAAAGGATACTGTAAAATCTCCAGTCAGAGGTGGTATTTGCCGATTTTCCAAACTACTCAAAATTTCCGCTACCGGTTCTCCAGAACTGGTCAGAACCTGCTGAATACCACCTCTGCATCTGACTCTAAAACTTATGCTGGTGTGATATCGTATGGTTACTGCTTAGTGTTTAGTTGTTCATATCATTATATATTTCTGAGTCACTAGGCTTTATTAGTATGATAATTTCAGAACAAACATTCCTTCTTGTTGTTAATATTTTGCTTCTATGTGGCCTCTTGTAAATCTCTGATGAAATTCTGGGAAAGTTAATCTATATAAGCTCTTCAATCTGACAGCACCAAAGAAGATAAAATGTAGTTAAAAATCCAGACATAGTTCAGTCTGACTTTCTGATAAGAAATATTTAAAATAGTTATAAGGATTTAGTTCTTGCTTATAGTTAAGAAAAGTACTTTTCATTCTCCTATTCCATTTTTCTCTTCATTAGAGGGAAATGTGCTGACTCCTGAAAATGGCAGCAGCTCTATCACCCTCATATCTGCTTAGAAAGGTGTTCTGTTTTATTCTGCCCTGTTCCATTTCATAGGCTGATAGTACTGAAAGTGGAACATAACACGCTTTCCAAAATCAATGTTAAAGCAAATTGAGGCATAACTAGATATGTAGCTTAATTCAAGCCTCAGAAGTGGACTACAGTAGCAAACAAGGGATAGAAAGTACACAAATCATATTTCATAGCTCTTTGAAATACTGGTTATCAAAATGAAAAAAAAAATTATGAAGGTTTATTGGAATGTTAAAAGAATATCTCAGTAAGTGGTATTACGGTAAGGCAGGGGTGTCAAATTCACAGCCCGTGGGCCAGATGAGTCATGTGCTGACCCCGTCCCACCCAGTTTAGTAAAGTGGGAGGAAGTCCCAATATGTCATGTGACGATGCCATGACAAACAAGTTTGACACCCCTGTGGTAAGGGAATGTTTTCAAAGGTCAACTCTGTCACAATTATCTCAAAAATAATTCTCAAAGATTTCCAAGTGCTTCAAGATATTGCAACTAGTATGGAAAACAGTGACAAAACTACCTTTCAGAAAATTAGATCAAGTTCACATCAAGTTGTGGTCCAGCTGTCGTCCCCCTTCAAGATAACTTGGTTTTCTATTTCTGCTTACACAAATAAAGAAGAAGATAATACATTAAAACTACCAATATTTTTTTTCTTTTATGTATACTGAGAGCATTTGCACCAAGATGAATTCCTTGTGTGCCCAATCACACTTGGCCAATAAAGAATTCTATTCTATTCTATTCTATTCTATTCTATTCTATTCTATTCTATTCTATTCTATTCTATTCTATTCTATTCTATGTAAGGTGTCCATATCAAAAGAAAGTATTGTTGAACTGCAGCTCTCAGGATCTGTTACTGTGAACCATGGTGGCTGAGGCAACTTGGAGTGACAATTAGAGGAGCATCAGCCCCTGACAATCAGCTGAGAGAATAAAAGACAAAAAAGCACATGGGAGGGTCGCTCCTAGCTTTTTGTTTCTTCATCCTCCCAGCTGATAGGCTTGTTAGGGGTGCACACATTAGGGGTGCATACGTTAGGGGTACGTGTGCGCATGCGCAATCACGCACCAAAATGGTAGCAACTAAGGTAGGATCCCTTACTGCATCAGAGCCCCATTCCTGGATTAGACAATTCATCATTTATCCTGCCAGTCTGCCCTTTCCCTTTGCATGCACATCCTGACTTCCTGAGATGTTCTGAGACATACTGAAACAATCGGGCTGAGGTAGTTTTGGAAAGTTACAGTAAAAGAATTACATCACTTACAGTAAGATCAGAATGCCCTGACCTTTCCTTCCCGAGGCCTGGTTTCATCTGTTTTCACTCACCACGGACTGCCTTCTGGATGAGGCTCCCAGGAGGCATCTGCTAAAATAAACAGTTCTCAGGTATTTCAGTTGGTTTATTTGTTTTGTGGGTACAACCCACGCACCCTGGCATAACTTGAGCTTGATGAAGAAAGAAAAGGCAACTCAACCTGTGCAATGTGGTTTTGTTGAATGTGTGTCTGCCTGCCTGCCTGAGAATAGCGCCAGCCAGCCGTCGCTATCTCAGCCACCATACCTTGACTCATCCTGATGCCATCTAACAATAGGGGCCATCTCCTTGAGAAGGCATTGATCATCATCTGCAAATAAACAGTGTCATTTACCAGATGATTTCAGGCAACCATTGCTTATCATAAGGAGAGAAGGCCTCATGAGTACTTTCATAAAACATTATCCATGGTATCTGACTGATTCATAGCTTAAACGTTGTATCCAGTAACTGAAGAATGTAATGTAAATGCCCATAGGAACACATTTTCCCTGTGCCTCTTCTCATTTAAGTAGATCAGATCCTGCATCTGGATTGTGGCTTCATTTCACATATTACCCAAAGATGCTTAATCGCTTGTTGTCTGGGAATGTGCAGGAATTTCAACTGATTTGCACATCAAAATGCTCTAGCATGAGCTGCTCTAGCATGAGCTCCAGGATTAATGAGGGTGGAACATGATGCAACAGTAATATGCTGCTTTGGGCTTGTAATATTCTTTGATTTTCATTTTTTTCCAGGACTTCTTTGGTGGGAGGGTTTCACAAAACATGCCAACCAAATTGCACATTAAAAGCATACACTTAAAATATGCACATTTTGAGAAGAAAGGTTATGCATAACATAGAGATATACTTGCTATTGTGCACTGAAACAGTCCTCATCATATGGGGGAGTGGATTTATAAATGAACATCTGTGAAATTGACATCAAGGAAGAGAAAATGGACTGATTTGTCCAATTTGGGGAAAATCTTTGAGTAGCAAGAATACCCTTAGGGATACATTTACTAGGTGTAGCTGGTACTAAGCAGTATTTAAGTATTCATTAAATATTTCTGCCCTGGGATGGTCATGTTAAACTGCATAAAGTCAACTTTCAACAAGAAGTCTTGTTTGGCGATCACCAACAGAGTCCATAAACATTCAGTCATATAAGTAAAGTGCTATTTACTCTTTAGAAGTCATAACCCATTATATTTTATATGCAGAGCTAACTTCACCTGTGGCCCAGTTTCTCTGAGGGTGTCTCTCCCGATTCATCTACTCTTCCTGCAGCAAATTCTAAGGGATGATGAAGTCCCATTTTATGGCTAGGAGGAGCACTATTTGGATGAGTGAGACCACATCTAAGAAGTTGCCTCAAGCGAACAAGGAATTGTCATTTTCAATTTTCCTACCCCTTTAATTTGGGCACTGTGAATAACACTCTGTGGCATTTATTTTTAATTCTTGCTGCAAGCTTCAATATTAGAAATGGGAAGGATAGTCAAAGCTGTATTGTAAAATCTAGCCTTCCTGCAGACCTCTACAGGGGCTGTTGCTCTTCTGCTCTACAGGAGCTCTGGAGCAGTGTTTCTCAACTTTGACAAGATTAAGATGTGTGGACTTCAATTCCCATACCAGCTGGGAATTGTCAAAGTTGAAGTCCACACAACTTAAAGTTGCCAAGGTTGACATACATTGTTTTAGAGCTTCTAGGCTTCGTCCATCATTATTAAGATGACATCTAGCTGGCAGCAAAAAGTTAGGGTTTTCAATATTCTCTTTGCTGCCATCAGAAACCACTGGGATTTTACAGGCCACATCTGGAAGCCCTACCACTTTCAAAATCTTCCTGGATTTGCTGTCTATATGAAAAGAAGTTGTCAAACACCTGGGAACTCCTGCATGAATATTTGGCTTGGTCAAATGGGGTTAACATATTCTGGAGCCCTGGTCTAGGCAACACTCTACATCTAGCTAGGTATTTTTAGCCACTGAGACTGATGCATATTTAAAGAATAACAATTATTCTGTCATAATGAATTCAATATTTGCAAAATTCATTATGCTTACATAAAATGTAGTAATTTGATTTATGCTTCCCTGTTAGAGAATGGAGCAAATTTTGTACATCTAATGTATAAGGTCCACCAACCTCCTCTCTCCCCTACTACCCCAGTGAACATTGTTACACTGTTGTAAAGCAAACAAAATGCTGTGTAAAGAGAAACAAATGACCCTTCTGTGGGTTATCTAGCCTTGAGTTATCAGTGTCTAAGGTTGTCTTTAAGAAAAGCTGGTATATGCATTATTACAAGGCCGTTCGTTTTTAAACAAGAATTTATGACATGTCTTGTGGAATTATATTGCCATGAATGCTGGGTTTTTCCATGAAACTATTGCTTTATGTTAATATTTTACAGGCTTATTATGTAAAATATCTGCCAATGTCATACAATCTAAGGAAACAATGAGACTCTGGGATCTATTTGGATGTTTACACATTTATACTCTACTTTTCCTTCAAAAACCCTAAGAGCATAATATGTGAACTGCATTCCTCTCATCAGGTTAGGAATAATCATCAACTGCATTTTATTGCATTGCTAATACATCCATGGTGGTCAAAATTTCAACCTAGTTAGGCCTCTTTTGCTCAGTAGCAAAGGAGGAAGGAAGGAAGGAAGGAAGGAAGGAAGGAAGGAAGGAAGGAAGGAAGGAAGGAAGGAAGGAAGGAAGGAAGGAAGGAAGGGTGAGGCCATTTAGAACCACTGGAAAGAATGACAAATGAATGGATCCAAATCAGTCCAACTTGAACCCAGCTGAATGTCTTATTTCGTGTTCCAGGCACTGCAGAAATATCATTGGTGATCAGCTTGAAGAGCTTTCACCATATGTACTAGGGACCTTGATTTGTAATAAACTCAATCTCTGCTGGATAATGTCATTCTAATATCAGAAGATATTCCTGTGAGACTAGGAGCATCTTGCTCAGTTATTCTGTTTTAATACTCACTTCAATTTACAAGAAAAAAACTTTTACAGAATAGATAAAACATGATTTTAAAAAGTTTACAGATTGGCTGTCCTATTGATTGATATCACACAGTCTACTATTTTGTTTTATAATTATAATGCTTAGCAGTAGAAGTAAATAATTACGGGGTCAGGCAAATTTTATATAGAATCTTCCCTTTTAAGGAAGAAATCTTTTATGGAAAGGGAACAGTTAACCTGATAGTTTTTTGCTAAGCCATGTGGAAAACTGTGTCCCTTGAATCTTAAGATCAGTTATTTCCTATTAACATTCAGTGTAGAATTAAGCATTACATGAATTAAAATGTACATTTTATTCTTTATTGAAGGGGGAATTCAAACCCTTTTTGTGTTGCCCTGAAGACCTCTGACAAAATGGTTTCCTAGCCTGATAAATGTGTAACATGGCCCTTGCTCCTGAAGTCCTGTCAATGTTACTCATTCCATTGTATAAGAACAAACAATTCTACATTTATTTCTCATTCTTTCTTATAAAGGTAGAATGTTGATTCTATGTTACAGGCAGGAACTGGGCTGGAGAGATTGCATGATGCTGTCATCATGTAGATGTCACACCTTAAGGCAGTGATCCCCAACCTTTTTTACGCCGCGGCCCGGTACCGGCATCAGCTGGGCGCCGCGGCCCGGTACCAGCATCAGCTGGGCGCCGCCATCTTTTTTTGATGAAAACGTGCTTCCGGTGAGCTTTCTACCCGGAAAAGCTCACCGGAAGCGCTGGCGCCGCCATCTTTTTTTGATGAAAACATGCTTCCGGTGAGCTTTCTACCCGGAAAAGCTCACCGGAAGCACTTTTTCATCAAAAAAAAGATGGCGGCGCCAGCAAGCCAGCGGCCCGGTAGGACTTGTTCCGCGGACCGGTACCGGTCCGCGGACCGGTGGTTGGGGACCCCTGCCTTAAGGAGTTTATTATAAATTTGTATGCCATCACAATCGCAAGACTCTTGATGACTATCAGGGTACTGTATAAAATATAATAAATGTAAAAAAATAAGATGAAGAAAACCCAAGGAAAACAGGTGGCATCTGACTCCAAAAACCCTTCAGCTTCTAGATGGTAGAAAATGTCAGAGACAAGCGGGTCTCCAACAGGAGGTATTTCCAGAGCAATGGTCCCATCACGAAAACACACCATGTCCAGGCTTCACACACACCCCACCCACAACTAAATGAAAATGAAGGACAACCAACTGCTTCTTCAAGCAGACACAAGTGGGGAGATGAGGTCCTGTAGTAATAGTCAGAAACCAAGCCATAATGTACTTTAAAGGCTAAAATCAGTACTTGAAATTGCACTCAGAAGTTAATATAATAATGCCTGGCCTATAAATCTGGTGTAATATGTTCCCAACAAATTTCTGTCAGCAGCTGGGCCACTATTTTGCATCAATTGAGGCTTCTGGGAAAGCATCTTTAAAGGTATCTTTAAGGCAGAGCATGTTGCAGTGGTCTAATTCTGTCAGACATTATGAACCTGAGTCAGACATGATTGTGGTGTCTCATAGTTTGCTGAAAATGCCCCTCTTTGTAAGAACTTTTGAAAATGGGAAACTGATGCTCTAATTTTTGTGAACTCCTAAACACAAAAAAGAATGATGCATGAATGTTGACAACTCCAGGTGTAATTCATATCTAAAAAGCCAAAACGATAGCAAGGGAAACACTTAGACCCTGAACATTCTCAAAATTCATCTAGAGCTTTTACCCTTCTCTGTTCATCTCCTTTTAGATATTCACCATGTATTAAAGATACTTCCACACTGCCAACCCTCAAAAGCTATCTGAAGGCAGTTTTAACCTTCATTTTGGTCAGAACCACTTCCTGGTTACCTTTATTTTTACACACTCAAAATTGCACACTTAGAATAGAGAATAAAAATTCTTGCTTGATTTGTAGCAACAAAAGTTATACAAATACAGACACATTATATATAAAACAGGAAAAAAATAAGTCCCGACAGTCTGCTGAAGAGAAGAGAAGAGAAGAACTCTTCTTAGTTTTGGCTAAGCTACTAAAGGAAAGTTGCAAAGTCATCAAGTCAGCATTTGTTTTTCAGGACCAGAGGGTCATGAAAAATCAGAAGGAGGGTTGAGCCAAACACTCCCTTCAATGGAAAAATTAAGCCTTAGCATCTTTTAAAAAACAAAGAGCAAAGAACTAGTTCCTTCCAGTTTCAAACTACATGGCAATTGAACTGAATTAAATCAGTTCAGCCCCAAACACATTGATATCATAGAGTCACAAAGATCTGAGGCTGTCTTCAAAGTACCATAGAATCTTTTTGTCCAGAGAGACACACAGAGCAGATGAGCTGATAAAATGTTTCACTAGCATAGTGGGTTTTTTTCGGAACTCAACTGCAGAACATGTGTATTTCCCCCTCTCCCCCCACAAAAATGAATTTAAAATTACAGCTTTGAAGGGAGAAGTTGAAAAATGCCAAGAGGTTCTTTCCTTTCTCTCTGCCAGCATTAGGGCTTCTATACATTTATCTACCTGTACCTATCGGAAAACATATGAATGTTTAAGCAAGGTGGAGCAATTCAGAATCACACTGACAATGCTAAAGAATGACTGACATCATGGAAGACTCCCTAGACTGACACATATCCAAAGAAGATTATTTCTATTCTACTGCACATATTCAAGTAAAGGAGAGAGAACCACTCCATAATAGTCACCTTTATACCTTTAAACATTTTCACAGAATTGCTATTATACTAGTAGGTAATGTGACTATCATGTCTTTCTTATCTGTTTGTTTGTTTTTTATAGCCAACCATCTCAGTCAATTACTGGGCAGCTTACAATTTAAAAAATACAACACAATTAAAAAATTAAAAACATTTAAAGCAAAAGAAACAGTAAAACAAATTAAAAACATTTTAAAATATCCAAATTAAATAAACATAGGGTCAATTAACACTATAGTCAGGAAACAGAGCCTTTGACACATTCAGTGCTCCAGGCTGGAAACATTTATTTTATTTATTTATTTGATTTGTCAATCACTTACAAGATAACAGATATAAGTATAAACATGAGTAAGAATACAGGAAATAAGTACGAATAAATGGGGACAATAGGATAGGGACGGTAGGCACGATGATGCACTTATGCACGCCCCTTACAGACCTCTTAGGAATGGGGTGAGGTCAATAGTGGTTAGTTTGAGGTTAAAGGGGTGGGGGTTAGAGGATGTAACAACAGAGTCAGGTAGTGCATTCCAGGCATTGACCACTCTGTTACTGAAGTCGTACTTTCTGCAATCAAGTTTGAAGAGGTTTACATTGAGTTTGTATCTGTTGTGTGCTCTTGTATTGTTGTGGTTGAAGCTGAAGTAGTCATTGACTGGTAGGACATTGTAGCAGATAATTTTGTGTGCTACGCTTAAGTCTAACCATAGGCAGCGTAGTTCAAGGTTGTCCAAGCCCAAAATCTCAAGCCTGGTGATATATGGTATTCTGTTGCGAGCAGAGGAGTGTAGTACTCTCCTCGTGAACATAGCCAGGTTTTTTAGAGGTTAAAAATCAAATCTAATCAATTCTAATCAAAGGGAAGATCTCCATGGAAGCAGGTCCCATTTCAGGAAAAGTTTTTTATTTATTTTTTATTTTTTTAATTTGTCAAAAGCTTACAATACAACAGAAACAAGAATAAACACAAGTTTAAATACAAGAAATAGGAACTAATAATTGGGACAATAGGACAGGGACGGTAGGCACGATGGTGCCCTTAAGCACGCTCCTTACTTAGGAATGGGATGAGGTCAATAGAGGTTAGTTTGAGGGTAAAGGAATGGGGGTTTGTGCAGGTGACAACAGAATCAGGTAGTGAGTTCCAGGCATTGACCACTTTGTTGCTGAAATCGTACTTCCTGCAATTGAGTTTGGAGTGGTTTACATTTAGTTTATATCTGTTGTATGCTCTTCTGATCCCCACCATCTGACACTCTTTGGCTGATGGCACATGCAGCATGCCCATTTTGCTTGATCTAGTTGGACAGGTAGAAACTCTTGGAAAATGGTGATCCCTCAGGTACCCTGATCCCAAGCCACGTAAGGCTTTAAAGGTAACCACCAGGGTTCAATTCACCAGGTGGAAACTGAACCCAGACACATACCAGTAATCAACGCAGCTCATGCAGAAGATTTACTTCCCTTCTCTTCTACAACTGTTGATATTTTGTTTCTTAGAGACAGAACAGAATTATACAAGAATATTCTTCAAAAATCCCCATCTTGTTGAATCATATATTTACGGCAAACACAAGATTTTTTTTCCTGCCTGGGCAAAGGCTGAGTAAATGATACCACGGTCAGGAGGTCTGTTTAATTGGAGCCTCAATAAGTGGACTCTAACCCTATGTAATTGCTAATTATTTATTGTAAATATCCATATCTCTCCCCATCCTGTTTTATTTATTTGATGTCTGGTTAAAGTCTTCATTAAGTCTTCAAAAACCAGAAGTGGCTCACATTTTCTGAGAGGGAAATAGATACTTATTCCAAATACAGAAATGGACTGGTCCAGTGGTGAAATTCAATTTTTTTTACTACCCGTTCTGTGGGCATGGCTTGGTGGGCGTGGCAGGGGAAGGATATAGTAAAATCTCCAGTCAGAGGTGGTATTTACTGGTTCTCTGAACTACTCAAAATTTCTGCTACCGGTTCTCCAGAACTGGTCAGAACCTGCTGAATATCACCTCTGGACTGGACTGACCCTTCAGTCTCTTGGTCATCTAAGGAGATTAGAAAGACAATTGTAGTCCAAAGAAGAGACAGTTTAGGAGAAATTGCACAGGAGATGCCTTCACTATTGCCCAGCATCTGCTAGCTGAAACGATCATGGTTGTCTCATTCTGCCTGATGTAGGGGACCAGTTTCCTTTTAGCAAGTATTCATTGTTTCCCTGTTGAGATTTTTCTGTGCTTTTCCTTTCCTAATAAATAAAGCAGAATGTTGTCTGGTTACTTTCCTAATCATGAAAAAAGAGCTTGGATTTCAATAGGCATGAGCAAGTAAGATGTCTAGGAAGATTATGAGGGATTTCTGAGTGTAAACATGAGTTTTATTTCCCCTTTCTATAGATATGGGAAACTCTATGTTCCTAAAAGAGTAGTTTATGGATTTTATGAGTCAAAAGAAAGTACTGTAGGAGCCAGTCCAGTAAATCAACTCAGACAGACCTGCAATAGCTTAACCACATTTCAGACAAAGAAATCAGAGCCATGGGGGCATCCAGAGAATATAAGGAACAGCCATATATGGAGGGAAGAAACTATCTTCTAATAATAAACAGACATGAATTCACCCACAATGTTTAGAAATGTGTACGTGTGCAGGGATGGGGAAATGCGAGAACTTATTTAACAGTCTCATTTGTCTATCTTTTATCCTATTATAGAAACATATTGGTAACATACTGTATTTGATTCCTGTCCTCTTGGTTACCATTGTCTTCATTAAAGAGACACTTAAAAAGGAAGACTAAGAAGAAAAGCAAAATGAAAAAAAAACCAATAAGCTTGAATTGACTACCATACTGTAAAACTGAGCACTAGTAACTAGTAAAATATCTGCAGAATACAATGGTCAAATATTTTGTTGGTATT
Organism: Notechis scutatus; assembly: GCF_049901735.1. Taxonomy (NCBI): domain Eukaryota; kingdom Metazoa; phylum Chordata; class Lepidosauria; order Squamata; family Elapidae; genus Notechis; species Notechis scutatus. Next base: position 107,093,552 of record NC_142009.1, read on the forward strand.
ATGGAGAATTTTTTTAAAAATGATTTTTCTTTTACAGGTATTAGCAAGAGGCATAGTATTAGGAGTAAAATGAGACAACACTCTTGAGAGACAGCAAATTTTAGATACAATTAATAAAGGCAGAATGGGAGATATGCCCCATAAAACAATCCTTGCTTGGACAGCCTCTGAAATATGAAGTGAACCAGACCTATGCAAGGATACAGAGTAGCTTTGCTTATGCTGGTGCATGCATGTTCAGAAAACTGACTCTGAACAGCATGGCGTGGTTGTGAAAGTGCTGGACTAGGGCTAAAGCAAGGATGTCAAACTGGATATTTCTTCAAGGGCCGGATCAGCATTGTAGTTCTCCCCCGTGGGGGAGGGGGAGAGATGGGACAGATGTCTCCTGCAGCACCCTGCTGGCCAAAATGGGGTGTGGGGGGGGGGGCATGCACAGCCCCCTGTGCCCTGTTTTGGCTGCCAGAGGCACCACGGGCTGGTCCTTTGCTATTTCCAAGCTGGCCCCATGGGCCAGATTTAAGCAGGCCTCAGGCTACATCCAGCCCACGGGACTTGAGTTGGACACCCCTGGATTTGCTATGCAGCCCCACTTGCAACCAGACAATTGTAAAGGGAGCAGGGAGGAAAGGCATTAGAAGTTTGGGAGGACAATTTGGATGCAAGTGTGGCGACTAAAAGCCTGAGACATACCCAACCCCTCAAGGTTCCCAGCTGGGGAAGTCTGAGGCAGACAGACCATTCCCAAAACAGAGAGTGTGGAAATGTTGGTGGACAATGGACAAGGGGAGGTCCAGGGAAAAGGGAAAGTTTTCTTATGCTGTCTTTGTGCAAAATAGTTAGAACTGGCTTTTCTACTTCTGTACTCACATGGAATCTTCAGTAAAGTGGTCTTCTTTGTCTGCCCTAGATGTGACTGTTAATGTAAAAAAGAAGTCCCAAGAGTTTCTTTCGCTGTCTGACCCAGTGGCACCCTAGTTCAACCTCTTTGGGTAATGTTGATCAATTTCTCTCTCAGCTCAACTTTTCTCACAAGGTGGCTGTTGTGGGAGGGGGAATGAAGGAAGGATTCCTGTGTGTACTACCTTGTGGTTCTTGTTCTGACCCAGGCTTAGCAGAACCAAGAAACAGACTCCTTGTCCCAAAAATCCCTCTTTATTTAGTTACTGTAAATTCATGGCATTCGCACACAGAAAAGTCCCGGCAATAATCCTTCCAGGGCTTAAATGCAAGAACAGACCTTATCAGTCCTTGGATAATTGTAAGGCCCAGAGCTCCCAGTCACAAAGCTATAAATTAATTCTTGACAAGGAGTCTGTGAGGTACGAACCATGATAAGCAAATCTTCATAATAATAAGTGAATCCTAACCACACCCCTTTTGCTTCTATTTATTCCCCAGGGAGGGGCCGTTTAGTGTCCACGCATACCTTTCTTTCTGAGTCGGCCCCTGTTCCTTAGTTGTTCTCCTCTCCTGATAGCTCTGCGCATATGCACATCTGAAACTGGCTCCAGCTGTTCTTCTTCCCCACTTATCTCTGACTCCAAAGGCAGCTGGGAAATGTCGGACAGCCCTGGCTCTATCTCTGCTTCCAATGCAGAGCATCCATCAGAGCCTTCCCCAGACTCCAGGACTGGCCCAAGTTCCTTCCCAACTTCCTCAGTGTCTGAGTCTGCCGCCAACTCCACTGGCAGCTGGCAAGCCACAACAGTTCTGGAGATACAAGGTAAGATGTAAATGTAGCTAGCAAATAAAACAAATTCTGCTTTTATTTTTATAAGTGCTCCTAACGAAAAACAAATCCTCCTGAAGGGAAAAAGCTCTTGTTAGCTCTTATAATAGATGAAATATCTGATTTTAATAGCTGTGTCAGATGAGTGCCAAAGAAGGATGTATAGGTCAGTGCTTCCTAAACCTGAGTAAATTACCCCAAATTAGGTAAAAGTGGTTTTCTTTGGTAATGATGCATGAACCCATTACCCAATTGCAATAGGACCTATAAACTGACTTCAAGTATTTACTTACATTGGGTAAAAATGTCTTTCTGATTAAAAAAAAAAAAGACCTTGCATAATGAAGGAAAAAACAATGGGAAGCATTGGTATAGATCAGGATGGTGGAGCCCATGAAGCTCAGATGTTGCTGAACAGCTATTCCTAAAAGGCCCAGTGTTCAGAGATACTGAACACTGTGGTATCTACCAACAACTAAGAGACACTTTAGTCTAGTGGTTAAGGTGCCAGGCTACAAACCAGGAGAACATGAATTCCAGTCTCACTTCGCACATGAAAATGGCTGGGCAATTTTGGACCAGTGACTGTCTCTCAGCCCAACCCACCACATAGGGGAAATAAGGAGGAAGGAGTATTAGGTATGTTTGCCACCTTGAGTTACTTATATAGTAATAAAGGTGGGATAATATTTTAATAAATAAATTAATAACCTGTGATAGATTCTGGAGTACAATATACTCCATAATTTACCACAGGCAGTCATCTTAAGAATCATCTGAACCAGAGGTGGTATTCAACAGGTTTTGACCAGTTCTGGAGAACCGGTAGCAGAAATTTTGAGTAGTTCGGAGAACTGGCAAATACCATCTCTGACTGGCCCTACTCCCATCTATTCTCTGCTTCCCGAGTCCCAGCTGATTGGCTGGGTCTCTTTTTGTTGTCCTGCACAGGAGAACGGAGCTGGAAAGCAGGTTAGTGGAGTGGGGGGGGGAATGGAGATTTTGCAGTATCCTTCCCCTGCCACACCCAGCCACATCACGCCCATCAAGCTACGCCCACAAAACCAGTAGTAGAAAATTTTGAATCCCACCACTGATCTGAACACATCTACACCTGGTGGTCATAGAAGAAAGTCTCAATGAGATTTTTCAAACATCTTTTGTTCAACATCTTGTGAAAATATTAACAGCCAAATCTAGGGCAGCTGACCAAGATCATGCTCCTGGTCTAGTCATTCCAAAACTTTTTCAATGGTGCATGAGTGAAATCAGATCTACGTTTCCAGCAATCTTCTGAGTGGGCTAGTTTCAGAGTGCTGTACTAAGATAAGGATGTTCTGTGGTGGATTAGAATAGAATGTTCTCTAGATATTTTTCTTGAGTTTGAACAACTTTCAATTATTTCTCAAGTTCATTTTTTAAGCAGGGCAATTCTGTGTGTTTAATGAACTCCCCTGTTTTGGTCACTTTTGCCTTTCATCCCCTCACAGAAAGATTATGCAACTGTCCTGCTTGAAATACCATCCTTAATCCTCATAAAAGTAACAAATGATTCACTGTAGCTCAGTGCTTTTAAGCCAGCGTGACTGTTCTCCAAATTAAGGATTGGTCCGTCTTTCTTCAAAGCTAGAAGTGTGTGCCTGAAAACAGCTTGCCCAAGGCATGAAACATATTTACAGGATGTATTGCCACCGCATTATAGAAGTGTATGTGAAATTTTACAAGATTCATGATGGGTTCCCATATTAAGATCCAAAAAGGAGTTTAGGTGGAAAGTTGATACTTACTCATAGGAAACAGCTGCAGCTTCCTCAGAGCCATTGTGCATTTGACCACAATGTATCACTTTTCTCACACCCCCGTCTTCTTTTAATCCAGTCCTAAAGCTAATTATTCATTTTAAAATAATCCCTTGGAAAAGAAATGAAGAGGCACAAAGTAGCACTGTCTTTCCTGTTTTATTTTAAATGTTTTATGCCACCAAACAGCTTTCTCGAGGGAGTTTGCAATAGACTTAGCCTGAATGCTTACAAAAATCTCTTTTCTCTTTCTATACCAGTAGCAGTGGTAAAATAAGTATAAAGAATACAGGACTCTGTTGCTTCTGGGTGTGTTTTACTGATCATTTTTCAGTGGCAAGCAGAATCTGCAGAGATGTATAAAAAGGCAAGATGGCAGTCACAGTAGCATGACTAAAATCCCTCCTCTCTAAACATCGCCAAAGTTGCGTACATCTACAAAGATTTCAATTATGCTGCCAGAAAAGAAAAAATTATCTTTATAGACCACCCCACCCACCATGTGCTGGATACCAGTGCTAGAAAGGGAATGGAATGGAATGGAATAGAATGGGATAGGATAGGATGGGATGGGATGGGATGGGATAGGATAGGATAGGATAGGATAGGATAGGATAGGATAAGATGGGATGGGGTGGGATGGGATGGGATAGGATAGGATATAGAATAAAATTTGGCCAAAGGGTCGGGACCAGTGGGTGAGCAGCACAGCCTTGTGTTCCTGTGGGCCATGTGGGTGGCGCAACCTAGAATGAATAGAATAGAATAGAATAGAATAGAATAGAATAGAATAGAATAGAATAGAATAGAATAGAATAGATGGAAGGGACATTGGAGGTCTTCTAGTCCAGTGGTCACCAACCAGTGAGCCATGGACCACTGGTGGTCCACGAGAAAATTTTGGTGGTCCACAGAGAAATGTCCCCCCCAAAGCACCCCCCAAAGCAATTAATCCAGGCTGCGTGGAAACACAAGGCTGTGCCACCCACATGGCCACTCACCCACTGGTCCCCACCCTTCGGCCGAGCGCCCAAACTCTACCAGAAATGAGTCTTTTTGAGACTTGTTGCACTGGCGCAGCCTCTTGGAGCAGGATGCCTTGCAGGGTCCCAAAGTCTCATTTCTGGCGGAGTTTGGGGGAGAGAAAGAAAGACTTTTGCTGCTATCCTTGCATGCAGCCAAAAGCAGAAGAAGAAGCGGAAAGAAGCAGCCCGGTGGCCAGGCCAGGCACATGGGGTGAGTGGAGCAAGTTCCCCCCATTTGCCCTTTCCCCCTCCCTTCACTACCTCATGTTGTTTGCAATGCAAGGGATGCAAGCCTTGTGTTTCCGCGGGCCATGTGGGCAGCGCAGCCTTGTGTTCCCGCACAGCCTGGATTAACTGCTTTGGGGGTGCTTTGGGGGTGACATTTCTCTGTGGACCACCAAATTTTTTTCGCAGACCACTAGTGGTCCCCAGCCCACTAGCTGGCAACTACTGTTCTATACTTCATACTCTCTTCTTATACTTTCAGTGGTCAGTTAGCATTTTTGACCATTGAGCCTAAATGGTGCTTTCTAAGAGTTTCTTCTAAAGACCTGTTAAAATTGTGCTTCAGTAAACCTTGAAGTTTCTTGAACCCTCTTACTCATGGATGGTGCCATTTTGGAACACAAACATTCATAGTTATTTCATGGCTTCTGTATTGATATGTAAGATGCATCTATCTTGGTTATGTTTTTCTTAGGAAAAAAATTATACAAATACCAATGCTGTGATGCTGTAGTTGCAACAACTTATTAGTTGGATTGCTTCGTCAACACTTCAATTCTTCCAACAATTTTGGCATTCATGCCTTTGTCTGCTGTATTCTCTGACATAAACATGTCTTGATATATTTTTCTGAAGAACTGATTATACATATTTAACTGCTGGGGAGCAAATGACATTTTTTTCCTTGCCTTTAGATGTGGTACTTTGAAGCTTCTCCCACTAATCTTCCCTTTGTAAGACAGGATTTTCTAATCATCTCTCTACCCATGTCTCTTCAGATGGTAGTAGACTCCACAAGTCTATACTTTGCCCTGCAAAATGGGGATGATCACAAGATGGCAGCAAGAGGATACAAGCAACCTTCCCTCTTTGTTGCAGTGTCATGTGATCACCTGAGTTTCTGAAGAGTATAGAATTGAGCAGACCTGGAAAAGTCTCAGTACAGAATAATGAGAACTGTAACTGTAAAAAAAGGCTCAGAACATTTACAGCAGGGGTGGACAATCTGGTAACCTCCAGGCATGCTGAACTAGGATTCTCACAGTTCTTTGCCATGACTATGCTAGGTCTGGGAGGTAACATTCAAATTGCAGGCAGGGTGCTGGCTCGATCAAGAAGCTACATTCCCCATCAGAATATCATGAACCCTATCATTCTTCAAAGACAAGGGAATTGTGTATTGAAGACTTAAGACTGCAACAGAATGAGAAAGTTTCAGAAGCTCTAATCAGAACACAGGATGTATTTCTGTTGACATTTACAGTACAAATACCCTGTAATAGAGCTGACTGTATATCCTGTAATTTAAGCAGCTTTCGCTTATCGGCCCACCTAGTTTCTTTTGTCTTTTATGGAAGTGACTGTCTTCTTTTTTTTAAAAAAAAAGTTTGCATTCCTACATGTTTACTTCTAAGGGGCACAGAGGAGACACGTGACAGGACACATGTGCACCAAGCTGACAATGGGCTTGGATGGTTGCCAGCCAAGCAGAGGAATGACCCTGGACAGTGTGCTGTAAATAACAGCTGGAACACCAAATATGGAAGTGCTCTTCCTCTTTTTGTTGTCTTGTTTTTGCCATGGCTGTCTTCCCATCAATATAAACATGCATGAAGTCAGTAAGAGGAGACAGGGTCACTTTCCACTAATTGTATCGCTAAGCAAGTAAAAACCATCTGAAGACAAAAAAGCAAGAGGAGTAAGAATGGTACAGACCCAATAAAAACATCAAAGCCAGGAAAGGCTCATATTGAACTGTGCATTTGATGATAAAGATGCATCCCTATCTCTCTATGGCACGTAACATCAAAGCAAGAGCAATGATTTAAAGTTCCAAATGCACTAGAAAGTGTTGGATTCCTTCCCTCTTGGTTTCTCCAAATTCTTCCAGGGATTCTTACATCAGGCTTTCAAATGAATCCTTGTTTTATAAGTTAAATAGAGAAAGTAAAAGAGGTTTACCAAATGTGCAACTTTTTTTTTTTAAAAAAAAGAGGAAAGATCAAGTATATACTCTAATGTGGCTGCTTATAAATATTTATCAAAGCAGTGAAAACAAAAAGCAGCCTGTCTCCCTTCTGACATATTTGCAGAACACTTCATTTGTATAC